>NW_011494898.1:2523717-2637477 GCF_000754665.1 Bison bison bison
CATATACACAATGGAGTATTACTCAGCCATTAAAAAGAATACATTTGAATCAGTTCTAATGAGATGGATGAAACTGGAACCTATTATACAGAGTGAAGTAAGCCAGAAAGAAAAACACCAATACAGTATACTAACGCATATATATGGAATTTAGAAAGATGGTAACAATAACCCTGTGTACGAGACAGCAAAAGAGACACTGATGTATAGATCAGTCTTATGGACTCTGTGGGAGAGGGAGAGGGTGGGGAGATTTGGGAGAATGGCATTGAAACATTTATAATATCATGTATGAAACGAGTCACCAGCCCAGGTTCGGTGCACGATACTGGATGCTTGGGGCTGGTGCACTGGGACCTCCCCAGAGGGATGGTATGGGGAAGGAGGAGGGAGGAGGGTTCAGGATGGGGAACACAGGTATACCTGTGGCGGATTCATTTCAATATTTGGCAAAACTAATACAATATTGTAAAGTTTAAAAATAAAATAAAATTTAAAAAAAAAAGAGTCTTCTCCAACACCGCAGTTATGGACCACTATAAATGAAAAAGTTGGAGTGTGAACAGAGCAATACAGTTCAAATGACACAATAATAAGATTTACATATTTATCAAATATGATTAAATTTTTGTACTTTTCCAGTAGTTTTAGCTTTCTGTTATACTCTTCTATTTCTAAGCACTATATATATTAAAAGCAAATAACTAAAAAGCCTAGTAAATATAAGTAATTTAAAACTTATAGGCAAGAATAACCAAAATAAAGTTGCATTTAGAGCTGGGGGGGTCAACCACATAATGTGGGTAAATATCCACATTTCATGTTTTAAAAAATTTATGTTAATTCTCTATTTACATCATTCTAGAAATTTCAATGTCTTTCTTTTCCTCATTGCATTTATTTTTCATGTTTCCTATTGCTCAGAAACAAAGGTATTTATACAACTATTGATATGCTAAAAGTTTTGTTTGCTACCTGCACAATGTACATTAATAGTGAATAAATACTTTGAATGAAGCTTGACTGATATCCTTCTGCAACACACAGACAGAATGGGGCACCTTGACTGAAATCGGCCCTGATGATTTTTGAAATCTGAAAAGTTAGGGCTCTACAAGCCACCTTTTCAAATCTCTAAGCAGTTTTGATCTTTCAGAACTGGAGCCTTCAATTCATCCTGAGTGCAAAGTACCAGTGCTAATGCTTCCAGTTCACACAAGAGGTTAACTGTGCTGGTGTGCTATATGTGTCAGCTCCCTCAATTCATTTTTTTTTTTTTGGTGGAGATATTTAAAAAAAATTTTTTTTTGGCTTTCTATGTATTTAGAATGCACTGTGCCATATGCAAACTGTGACTTATTCAAGCAGAGTTTTGGATATTTTTTCATTTGTCTCAGTTTGATGAATGATGATGAGTACAGGTGGAGAGAACTGGAGGTGCCACTCACTCACGCTGAATTAAAAACTAAGAAAGGAACTGGGATGTTAAAATCCTACACAGAGTGTTAGTAACGAGTGGGTAATCTATAACAGAGTAATGATAGTCTGTTGGTTTGGATATTATGTCCACAGACTTAGGCCATAACTAAATGGGTAGGTCGAAGGTGATAAACAGCTTATAATATAGTTATCTTTATTCATGTACTTCTGAGAAGTCATAGAACTCCTTTTATAGTCGCTAAACTCAGGACTCAATTCACAACTAATGAAAGGGTTTAGAGAGCGTCAGCTGGGATGTCTGTCTTTAGCACCTTCTTGGTGTCACTGATGTCAGTTAGCTGCCCTGAAGAGAAAGGGCAGCCCTGAGTGGTGTGGGGGTCGATGGGTGGATAAGAAATTCTTCCTCCCTTTGAGCATTTTGCAAGGCTGGTTTCTGAGGGTAAATGTATTTGTAACACTGGTAGTGGTAGGAGAGTAGGTGGTTCCTTTGTGAGAAACACACAGGAGGAGCCTATCAGAATGACGCCCAGTAAGGGAATCGGAGGACCATGAAATGCTACATATAATTGTCCTAAGTTATTCTTGAGCTGCTTTTATTTTAAACTTACAAGCTTTCAAAGATGCTTCTTTAAGAATGATGTCTTAGTTTTTATGTGAAGAATTAAGGACAAGGCTTGCCCTATATTGGGTAGAAGAAGGGAAGGAAATAATTTTTAACAATTTAGACTAGTGATTCTCAATGGGAGTAATTTTTGCCCTCCATGGATGTCTGGCTATGACTGGAGACATTTTTGGTTGTCACAATGTGGGTGGAGGAAGGATTTAATTGGTAGTGGTTAGGGGTGTTGCTCAACCTCTTACAGTGCACTGGACAACTTTTTATAACAAAGGATGATCTGGTCTAAGTCCATAGTGCTGAGATTGGGAAACCCTGAATTTTAGATATTTTGAAGGAATTCCTGTGTGGGCATATGCACGTGTGCTCAGTCATGTCCAACTCTTTGTGATCCTATGGATTGTAGCCCGCCAGGCTCCTCTGTCTATGGGATTTTTCAGACCAGAATACTGGAGTAGGTAGCCATTCCCTTCTCCAGGGAATCTTCCCAACCCCAGGATTGAACCTGGGTCTCCCACATTGCAGGTAGATTCTTTAACATCTGAGCCACCAGGGAAAAAGGATTATATTCCACATTTAGTCTGCATGTTGCAGTTACACTGTAGAGCCTATGAATATGTGTGCATCAGTTCAGTTCAGTTGCTCAGTTGTGTCCAACTCTTTGCAACCCCATGAACTGCAGCATGCTGGGCCTCCCTGTCCATCACCAACTCCTGGAGTCCACCCAAACCCATGTCCATTCTGTCAGTGATGCCATCCAACCATCTCATTCTCTGTCGTCCCTTTCCCTTCCTTGCCCTCAATCTTCCTCAGCATCAGGGTCTTTTCAAATGAGTCAGCTCTTCGTATCAGATGGCCAAAGTATTGGAATTTCAGCTTCAACATCAGTCCTTCCAATGAACACACATATATCGGAAATAAGCTTTCCTGCATTACCTTCTCTGTCATAAACATTGCAAACACCTTTGTAAATTATATTGTATCTAATAGTCCATCATCACTGCATGAAGAGAAATCAGCAAAGCTCAAGTTGGTGGTCACAAAGAAAAGGACCGTTGCTTCTTATGATCTTGACTGAAGTTAATGCTTTACTTTGCCTTGAAGTTTTCTTTTAAAAAATTATTGATCAAGTTTTGTCTTTGTATTTCCTCTGTACCTGGATACTTTGTATTATTATTATACATACTAATTTTTAGTGATTGTAGAATATGATGAAGTGTTCTCTGGCTCTTCTATAAATTGGTGATAGATACTCCTGGAACAATTCCAGAATTTGAGATAAAACATTCCTTAGAACATGGCCTTCTAATGAAACCCATCCCTTTCTTTCACTCCGATCAGCAGCAAAGTAAAAGTTTTACTTGCCACAGATGATGACGGGAATGCTAGATGTCAGTAGTGTGCTGATAGTTCTTTGATCAATTTGACCTGTCAGTAAATCAGTTCAATTTATGGTCTAACTTTAAGAATATCAGAATTGAAATGCAATTTTATGCCCTACCTTAATTTCTGTGATTATATTAATATTATTAGAGAAGGCATTTTATACTAATTTAGACAATTAGAAGTAAAAGAAATTCTAGTGATAATATAGTCTTTCTTTTTTAAACCTCTCTGGCCTAATATAGCCTTTCCAGAAAGAGTAGCACCAAATGCTATGACTGCTAAGGTAGTTTCGTAGGCCATATTGTGACTCTCCTGGTGGTAAAGAAGCTGTTGTCATGTGACAGGTCTCCCATGGATAACCATTACCTCCTGTCAGTGAGAAATGTGAAGATTAAAAACAGTGTCACCAAACACCGACACCATCCCGTATTTTTTATTTAAGAACTGCTGAAAGATTTCCCGCTGGCTGATCAAATATGTGAACAGCTGGCTCCTGACCATAACCTGTCACTTGCAGCACATTTCAAAATGCCCATTTAAGAGCAACATAACATCCCTGGGACCTTCAAGCTAGTCAAAGGGGCAAGAGAACGTATAAGGAGGCACAAAGCTAGCCAAAATCTTGGGTAGCCCAAACACCATTGCATGGTTTTTGAGTATCCAGTATGACAAGTGAAGGCAGAGGCTACCAGCATAGATTCTGGCATGGATTGTAAATCCTGGGACTGAGTCTTTGAGAGTTTAAATTCTTTTGGATGATTAAAAGAGTGTTAAATGACAGCTTATTATCACCTAAATAGCACAAACAGTGGTCTGGAATTTTAAAAAAGAATACCATAGATATGCTTGCTTATTTATCTAACTGTCTAAGGACCTATCATCTCTTTATGAGATTTATAAATAAAAAAAGGGAATGGTTGTTTCATTCTTTTCTTATGACCCCAAATTAATCCTACTCTAAGCTATCAATCAGAGATTGGAGTGCCAGTTTGGCTGATATCCCTGTAATAGAAAGACTCATTTGAATGGATTGATCAGCTGGATAACTTAGATAAAATGCAGTCTGCTTTTATTCATCTTTCTATTTAATAATGAGCTGTCTGGAATTTCTACTCCTTTGATATATGTTGTATTCTAATAAAAAGCAATCGGTTACAGAATTTGCTCAATTCTAACACCTAAGCTTCCTTGCTTATTGTTGTAATGTTAAATGCTCTTTTTTGAGTCAAGTATAGATATAAGCCATTTTAAAAATAAATTTCCAAAATGTTGAGAATGCTTTCTAATCTGAAATAGAAGTGACCCTCTTTGGCTGCTTTCTCAAAGTCAACCTAGAAAATTGCCATCTACCTCCACCCAAAATGAGACTGGAAAGGCAGACAAGAGTTCATTTATGAAAGGCCTTATTTTACCAAGATAGAATGCATGGATCCTGTCCTTTATGATGGTGAGCTAGGTGAGATGTTTAAGAAGGGACTGATATGATGCATTTCTGGTAGAGTACAAAATTGCAATGATAAAACCAAAAAGCAGCTGTTTGAAGTAGCCAACTGAGGTTTCCTCAGTGATTGAAAATATACCGTATCTGAATTCCCATCCGCAAATTTGTCAGTAATATATATTAGCACTTTAAACATATGATACCCTTTCTTCCATCAATAAGAGGTATTTGACTATAGAGTAGGAAAAATACTTGAGAACACAAATTTTATTGAAGACCTATATTGATTAAATGAATAGTACCTTTCTATCTTTCACTTTATTCTACACTCATTTAAGTCAATTTCGCTGACAGGGGGAAAAAACAACAACAACAACACCTGTTTTCTAGAAGAACGTGGAGAAGTAGAAAGGATGAATGAGAAATAAATGTTTGATATGATAAACTCAAAGGAAGAAGTAAAGACCCTTAAAGACCCATATTACATGTATGATTATGTTCAGGATTGAAACTTATGTTTAAAAAATACTGGAACATTTGAAATGTCAATATTATTGTTTTTCCAAAAAGTTTATGTTATTTTAAGGCAAAGTTCATACTTCTATTTTCCGTAGAGCAAAAACATCATGAATGCTACACAGATTTTCAGTAATTACTTGGTGATTGACAAATTATTTGCAAAATTTTTTGAGTACTAACTCTGAGCTAGGTACTATGGGGGGTTGAAAAAGGCATAAGATAGAGATAACTGTTTCATACATGTTACACTGAATTCAAACCAAATAGAAATGAGAGACACATATGCCCTTTAGGATCACATAATAGTATAATAGTAACATCTGTTTCTCTCTTTTTGTCTCTCTAAAGAAAACACAAGGGATATTCACAATAGCACAGATTTTTAGGAGAGATTGTTTTGAGTCTAATGAAATTATATTTGTGTCTTATGTAGTGCATTCTTAAACTTTATTAAAAAATACATCAGTATGCCCAATTAATATCTGAGGGAAACCTTTGCAACAACATATACACAAAATTGGAATCAGTATTAAAACTGGAATCCCTTAACAATGAACAGAACTTATTTTCATATTGGTAGGTCATCATCACACTTTCCTCCTATATCACATCAACTTAGGACACTGAAATATCCTCAAAGAACAGTCTAGAAGAAGTTTCTGAGGGATTGGATGTAGTTTTCCTATAGCAGAAGCTTCCCCATTTACCATTCATCAAGGAAAAGCAAGAATACTTTGGGCAGTTGTTCTCTTTGCTATTGGTGCAGAGCTAGGATGCACTTTTTAAAGTAAATCTTGGGAGAGATTTCAGATCCTTTTTCAAACCATGCTGGAATTTTGCTCCTTTTTCTGACCATTTTGGGTTGTGTAATGATAACTTTTACATGAATCGTTATAATACAAAGACATGTCCTACAAATTTAATAATGGCCACCATGAACGCCAGCATGCAATAAGGTTTCCTCAGCAGGGACATATTCTTTCTGGAAGGGAAATTTAATTATCTAGCTTGACTACTGTGTAATTCAAATGCTAGCTATCGTGGCTCTTTTATACTACACACTGGTGTTAGTGGCAGACAGAAGAGTGATGGTTACCTCCCTACAGGCAAACTCAGAACTGAACTGCTCAGTGTTTTACTTTTACCCCATTTTTGAATTCCTATCCAGCTCTTTAGGCATTCCTCACTCATAAACCATGTATGATAGAAGAAAAAGGCAGGGTTTTAATTCTGTGGTGATCATATGCCATCCTCTATTTTTCTTCCATTTCATCTTTTACCTTTTGGTAGAGGCAGGTGGTCAAAAAGGGAAATTACTGTGGAGTCAAGCAACTTAACATAAAGGGAAAGTCAGGTTCACCACAAGACCTCCCTACCCTTTAAGCAATTAAAACAGTACTCTGGGCTTCTGAAAACAGAATGAGAAAAAACAAAGCTATATAAACCGAAGGTTGTTGTTATTTCTGTGCTCAAACTCTGAAATGTATAATTAGCCTGTTAAGAGAACGGAATTCCACAGGAGATGATGGGATGGAAAGGGGAGATTTGCGAGGAAAAAGTGCTATGAGATCATAGGGGGCGTTCATGGGATTTATCTCTGTCATGTCCTGCTTTACCTGACTCTCCTCAATTGCTGAGTGCAAGAACAGATTGGAGAGTTTAGGATGACCTTGCCCAATCCATTAGAAACTAGTTAGCTTGGCTTTCTGGAATTTTATTATAGCAAAAATGTACACATGTCTATTATCTCCTACATATGTAGTATTGAATATAATGGAAAAAAGAATAAGCCCAATGCTATAGCATTTGGATTCTGGAACTACTCCTTTTGATATATATATATGGGAGATAAAAGGATAGGTCCTGCCTAGCTCTCCAGCTCCTTACAGAGATGCTGTGTTGATTATATGAAATACTAAATTTGAAAATAGTTTATAATTTATAAATATCCAAGAAACATGTGATATTATTATTGTTGTTAATTAAGGAGAGTGTGGTGCCTAGTATAAAATTAAAATCTCTTGACTTTCTATCACTTTAAAGTGAATATATATTCTGTGCTTTTCTGCTGAGAGGAGGAGATGGTGCTAATTTATTTACCCTGGCATTTTCTTGTGCACAAATGTCACCCCTCTCTGTCCAAAAAAATCTGCTTGCTGGCATTTCTTATAGATTGCTTCTTTCTCTAGCTGCTGAAGTGAGACCAAAGGACATGTGTATGTAAGTCTAGACTATTTTTGATATTGTAAGTGATATAATCATTGCACTTTCCTGTGTAAAGTAGATGGCAAGGCAAAGAGTTGTTAAACACAGTTGGCCCTAGATTCTGAGAAACTGTTCCCTGAGCCTGATGATTGAGACTGTCTTCACAGTCAGGGTACACACTAATCAAATCATGCCTTTCCCTGCCTATAACTTTTCACTGAAACTCATCACCTTTAGAGAATAAAATCCAGGACTGTTTGCAATGCATGCAGCTCACAATTGAGGTTCTTATGTACTAGACTCATCATCTACTTCTTATACTTTTGTGAGCCACCAGGAAAGCCCCTCTTATACCTCAGACTTCATTAATTTCTTGGCAGTTATCCAGAAAATATCACCATTTTATTTATGACTTTACACATGCTACTTCCTTTGCCAAATATACTCTTGCTGTCTTGCCTTCATGGAAAACATCTACTTACTCTCAAGAGCAGATTCAGTCACTTATTCCATGAAGTGTTCTCTGCCTGTCCCATGCAGAGAAGTTCCCTACCTCCTCTCTGCCTTCGTTACTTCGTGCATGCTTCTGGTGTGGTCTGATTGAAAACTGAAGATGAAACTTCATTTCCTAAGTTCCTAAAACTAAGAACAGGTCTTTTCCTCCAACTGAAGAGACAAAGAACAGAGACTTACACCCTAAGAGCTTATTTAGCGGGAGCAATCAACTCCCACTTCTCATCCATCTCAGAGGGGAAGAGGGCTCGGCTTCCCACCACACAGGCGGGTACATGCTGATATTAGAATGTTTTCCAGGCAGAGCCGGGAGAGGGCTTCTTTTAGCACATCCCTGCAGATTCAAATAGTGATAGCCTGGAAAGAAACATGTCCTGCTGTGTTCAGTAGCTCTAGGGAGAAGACCAGGGGCTGTTCACATTCTGAAGTTGAGTATAATTTTTGCTCTTTAGAGAGCAGAGAGAGATTTCAGAGATGGACTACAGATGCATGCAGGTAATCCAGGGTCCTCTGATGTAATATCCATCAACTATATCATTCTCTTATGATTCAGACACAGCATTTGGGCCTAAATTCAAATTATTTCTTTATAACTAAATAATATTTATCTTAGTATGTAGAACCTCAAATAGACTTCAATTCTTGTGGATTAGGAGACCATCTTGTAACCAAAGGAAAATGTCAGTTGCTGGAGCATTTTCTAGGAGGTCATGGACCTTTCAGGACAAGTTTCCCCTTGCAGAGGAACTGTAGCTGTTGTTCAGTCACTCAGTCGTGTCCAGCTCTTTGCAACTCCATGAACTGTAGCATGCCAGGCTTCCCTGTCTGTGACTATCTCCCTGACTTTGCTCAAACTTATGTCCATTCAGTCAGTGATGCCATCCAACTATCTCATCCTTTGTCATCCCCTTCTCCTCCTGCCCTCAATCATTCTCAGCATCAGGGACTTTTCCAATGAGTTGGCTCCTTGCATCAGGTGGCCAAAGTATTTGAGCTTCAGCTTCAGCATCAGACCTTCCAATGAGTATTCAGGGTTGATTTCCTTTAAGGTTGACCAGTTTGATCTCCTTGCTACCATTTTCATTGGTAGGGGATTCAAGTCCAAGGGACTCTCAAGAGTATTCTCCAGCACCGCATTTCAAAAGCATCAGTTCTTTGGTGCTTAGCCTTCCTTATGGTCCAATTCTCATAGCCATACATGACTACTGGAAAACCATAACAGAGGAACTGTCGATGTCTTTAACTCCAGTTAGATTGTGTATCTTTTGGTACCTGAATTCTTACAATGGTACTGCATTCTTACAATGCTACCCCTGATGATGATGCTAATTTTCTGGCAAAGGATGTTTCACTTCATTCAAAGGTTAGGTTTCTTTCAAATCCCAAAGGACTATGGGAAACTTCTGGGAAATCACTTTAATACATCTGAAGCCTCACACTGCCTTGTTGTGAAGGCCAGTTGTGATCAGGGTCAAGTTTTCTGCAGTTCGGTGAGGTCACCTCCAAACTGAAACATACTGGGAGAACGCACGCTCTTTTTCTGACCTCTCCACTTTTGTACTTCATCTTGGCAACAAAGAGTTTTACTGAGAATGAATATGTAGTTACACGCCTCCTGATTTTCTGTGATAAAAGTGAAGAACTAAGTGTATCCAGTTGTGTAAAATAATGATGGATTTCTACATTAAGCAATGACAAGCCCCAAATGGTTTTATTTTCACGTGAATTATTCAGGTTAAATCTCCCAATTTCACCTTCTTGAGAAGGTGCAATGAAGAAAGCCCTCTCATCATTTAACCTTGAGAGCTGAGAGCAACTTGAAAAATCTCCCTTCTACAACCAGTTAACTCTCTGGTAGCAAGCACTGCAGCTATCTGCCACTGCTTCTCAAGCTGTCTACGGATGTGTACAAAGGATTTCTCTAAGCCACCTAAAACCCTGGTTAAATGACCCTTGCCTCACACACTTAAGTACACACTTAAGGCCACCCATAGTGGCAAGACAGTGAGATAATTTCTATAATTCTATTTTTGGAAAAGCAGAAAAATGAGTTTTCTCTCCCCACGCACAATTTAAGTTGGCTCAGTTTTGCTTTGTGGATTCTCCTATTTTTGTGTTTTCATTGCTATTTCTCATCACTATCTCAGGCTCTTTTCTATCTTCAAACATACTTTTTGAGTAAACTCATCCATTTTCATGATTTTAATTACTATCAATGAAGATTAACCCCCAAGTAATGTTGGAAGCTGGATTTTTTGTTAGGGTCAGACTCTTAATATTTTCTTGACATCTCCACTTGGATATCTCACAGAAACCCAAATCTCAGTGTTTCCAATAATGAACTTACCCTCTTACCCTGATTCCCTTCAAGTGAGCTTTCTCCTGGGTCTTCACCATCAGTGAATGAGGCCAGCAGTCAGCTACTGGTCTAGCAACTCACGAAGGAGACTCATCCTTCTTCTATATGTTCTATGTCATTATCAAATCTTGTCCAGCCTACTTCTCTTAAAACAGTCATTATTTTTTCCACCCATTTGTCTTACTTTATTCAGGTCACTACCATATAGAAGGTCCTCAATGAATAAATGAGTCCAAATGTATTTTCATTGGTAGGGGATTCAAGCTAACTGATGATTTGTACATATTGGGTTTTCCTTTTTGTCTGTTTGTTTTGTCCTCAAGCCCTGATATTGTTTGAAGGACATAGTTTATGTGCCTTTCTATTTCGGCATTTCTCAGTACACTATTGGGGGGGTTTACTGGGAGAATAAATTGCCCTTCTAACTGAGTCCGACTGAGCGACTGAACTGAACTGAACTGAACTGAGTTCTGCAGTTTTTTCCAAAGTCTTTAAGAAAGTGAGTCATGTGATCAATGCCATGACCTCTAAATCTGGATTATTTTTTTGTGACATAGTTCTGTTTTTATTTTTGGCAAATGTGGACACTTAACGTTTATCTTCTCCTTTTAAAAATTAATACTCAATTCTATAACAAAAGTGTGGCAAATAGTAGTTTTTGTTTTTGTTTTTTAATAGTAGTACATAGTATTTAATACAGTAGTAAACCATACCCTGGGCTTTCCAGGTGGTGCTACTAGTAAAGAACTTACCTGAAATGCAGGAGATGTAAGACATGCTGGTTCAGTTCCTGGTTTGGGAAGATTCCCTGGAGAAGGGCATTGCAACCGACTCCAGTATTCTTGACTGGAGAATCCCCATGGACAGAGGAGCCTGGAGGGCTATAGTACATAGGGATGCAAAGAATTCGACACAACTGAAGCTGCTTAGCATGCACACAAACCATAGTATATATAGTTTAATATATGTAGTAAACCATATAGTAGTAAATCATACCCAAGCCATGATCTTCGTTTTCTGAATGTTGAGCTTTAAGCCAGCTTTTTCACTCTCCTCTTTCACTTTCATCAAGGGGCTCTTTAGTTCTTCTTCACGTTCTGCCATAAGGGTGGTGTCATCCGCATATCTGAGGTTATTGATATCTCTCCCATCAGTCTTGTTTACAGCTTGTGCTTCCTCCAGCTTAGCGTTTCTCATGATGTACTCTGCATATAAGTTAAATAAGCAGGGTGACAATATACAGCCTTGACGTACTCCTTTTCATGTTTGGGACCAGTCTGTTGTTCCATGTGCAGTTCTAACTGTTGCTTCCTGACCTGCATACAGGTTTCTCAAGAGGCAGATCAGGTGGTCTGGTATTCCCATCTCTTTGAGAATTTTCCAGTTTATTGTGATCCACACAGTCAAAGGCTTTGCCATAGTCAATAAAGCAGAAATAGATGTTTTTCTGGAACTCTCTTGCTTTTCTGATGATCCTGCAGATGTTGGCAATTTGATCTCTGGTTCCTTTGCCTTTTTAAAAACCAGCTTGAACATCTGGAAGTTCACAGTTCACGTATTGCTGAAGCCTGGCTTGTAGAATTTTGAGCTTTACTTTACTAGCGTGTGAGATGAGTGCAATTGTGGGGTAGTTTGAGCATTCTTTGGCATTGCCTTTCTTTGGGATTGGAATGAAAACTGACCTTTTCCAGTCCTGTGGCCACTGCTTTTTCCAAATGAGCTGGCATATTGAGTGCAGCACTTTTACAGCATCATCTTTTAGGATTTGAAATAGTTCAACTGGAATTCCATCACCTGCACTAGCTTTGTTCGTAGTGATGCTCTCTAAGGCCCACTTGACTTCACATTCCAAGATGTCTGGCTCTAAGTGAGTGATCACACCATTGTGATTATCTGGGTCGTGAAGATCTTTTTTGTACAGTTCCTCTGTGTATTCTTGCCACTTCTTCTTAATATCTTCTGCTGCTGTTAGGTCCATATGATGTCTGTCCTTTATTGAGCCCATCTTTGCATGAAATGTTCTCTTGGTATCTCTTAATTTTCTTGAAGAGATCTTTAGTCTTTCCTGTTCTATTGTTTCCTCTATTTCTTTGCATTGATCGCTGAGAAAGGCTTTCTTATCTCTCCTTGCTATTCTTTGGAACTCTGCATTCAAATGCATATATCTTTCCTTTTCTCCTTTCCTTTTTGCTTCTTTTCTCAGCTATTTGTAAGGCCTTCTCAGACAGCCATTTTTCTTTTTTGCATTTCTTTTTCTTGGGGATGGTCTTGATTCCTGTCTCCTGTACAATGTCATGAACCTCTGTCCATAGTTCATCAGGCAGTCTGTCTATCATATCTAGTCCCTTAAATCTATTTCTCACTTTCAGTGTATAATCATAAGGGCTTTGATTTGGAGTTAAAGCTTAACATTCAGAAAACTAAGATCATGGTATCTGGTCCCATCACTTCATGGTAAATGGAGAAACAGTGGAAACAGTGGCTGACTTTATTTTTTAGGTCTCTAAAATCACTGCAGATGGTGATTGCTGCCATGAAATTAAAAGACACTTACTCCTTGGAAGGAAAGTTATGACTAACCTAGAGAGCATATTCAAAAGCAGAGACATTACTTTGTCAACAAAGGTCCGTCTAGTCAAGGCTATGCTTTTTCCAGTAGTCAGGTATGGATGTGAGAGTTGGACTATAAAGACAGCTGAACACTGAAGAATTGATGCTTTTGAACTGTGGTGTTGGAGAGACTCTTGAGAGTCCCTTGGACTGCAAGGAGATCCAACCAGTCCATCCTAAAGGAGATCAGTCTTGGGTGTTCATTGGAAGGACTGATGTTGAACCTGAGACTCCAATACTTTGGCCACCTGATGTGAAGAACTAACTCATCTGGAAAGACCCTGTTGCTGGGAAAGATTGAAAGTGGGAGAAGAAGGGGATAACAGAGGATGAGATGGTTGGATGACATCACCAACTCAATGGACATAAGTTTGGGTAAACTCCAGGAGTTGGTGGTGGACAGGGAGGCCTGATGTGCTGCGGTTCATGGGGTCACAAAGAGTTGGACATGACTGAGTGACTGAACTGAACTGAACTGATCCTATGATTTCCTTAAGGTAATGAAGATCATGGTATCTGGTCCCATCACTTCATGGAAAATAGATGGAGAAACACTGGAAATAGTGTCAGACTTTATATTTTTGGGCTCCAAAATCACTGCAGATGGTGACTGCAGCCATGAAATTAAAAGACACTTACTCCTTGGAAGAAAAGTTATGACCAACCTAGACAGCATAATCAAAAGCAGAGACATTACTTTGCCAACAAAGTCTGTCTAGTCAAGGCTATGGTTTTTCCAGTGGTCATGTATTGGTGTGAGAGTTGGACTGTGAAGAAGGCTGAGCGCCGAAAAATTGATGCTTTTGAACTGTGGTGTTGGAGAAGACTCTTGAGAGTCCCTTGGACTCCAAGGAGATCCAACCAGTCCATTCTAAAGGAGATCAGTCCTGGGATTTCTTTGGAAGGAATGATGCTAAAGCTGAAACTCCAGTACTTTGGCCAGCTCATGCAAAGAGTTGACTCATTGGAAAAGACACTGATGCTGGGAGGGATTGGGGGCCGGAGGAGAAGGGGACGACAGAGGATGAGATGGCTGGGCATCACTGACTTGACGGACGTGAGTTTGAGTGAAGTCCGGGAGTTGGTGATGGACCGGGAGGCCTGGCGTGATGCGTTTCATGGGGTTGCAAAGATTCGGACACGACTGAGCGACTGAACTGAACTGAACTGAACTGAAGCTCTTTTTTACTATTAAAGTACTATTTGGTCTTTAAGTGAACAATTTATCTAAATCCATTGTTAAACCCCCAGGTGGTAGATAGAGTTCATTTTATAGCCTAGATAAACACTTACTACCTATATCGATATAGAATAGAATAAATGCATACTATGGCTATGTTTAGCATCAGGTCAAGATTTCTGTCAAGAGCAAGGAAGCTTTCATGTCTCCCTTTGAACTAAATGGGGAATGGAGAGTGAAAAGTTTCTTGCTTTTTGGTTTCTAATCTATTTGTGCTTAGTCACTCAGATACATCTGACTCCTTTATGACCCCATGAACTGTAGCCCAGCAGGCTCCTCTCTCCATGGGCATTTTCCAGGCAAGAATACCAGAGTGGGTTGCCACGCCATCCTCAAAGGGATCTTCCTGACTGAGGGATTGAACCCCGGTCTCCCACAACCCCGGTCTCCCGCATTGCGGGTGGATTCTTTACTGTCTGAGCCGCCACAAGGCCTTTTTACTCAGGGAGCTTTCCTGGTGGCTCAGACGGTAAAGAATCTGCTTGCAATGCAGGAGACCTGGAATCTATCCCTGGGTCAGGAAGATCCCCTGGAGAAGGGAATGGCTACCCATTCCTATATTCTTGCCTGGAGAATTCCATGCATAGAGGAACCTGGTGGGCTACAGTCCATGGGGTCACAAAGGAGTCAGATACAACTGAGTGACTAACACTTTTCATTCAAGGCAAATGAAAATTACTAATGTTAATGGAAATGCATCTAAGACAGGTTAGGTTTGGGATAAGTTGTAAAGCAAGACGGTTATCACTTCATATGTCTAGTATCTTAAAGCGATAGCATAATTTGGAAAGAACATAAATCCCTAAATTTCCCTGGGTAATGTGCTAATCTACCTGTAAATTCTATGCCTATGTATGTCTAATTTTGAAAATAGCAAATTTTCTTGAACTGACAAGCAGAGTATGCAATCTATTTTCTCTAATTTTACATTCTAAATAGCAAATTTATTAAAAGTAACTAAATAACAATTTTCATGAAAAGTAAAGAAAAATTTAGAGTACATCCTAGAACTTTGTAATTCTAGGTGTCTGTTATCTGTGTTTTCCTTCTACTTTTTTTCTTAAAATGTTTTCTGTATAGTTTCAAACTGTTTTGACCATCATGTCTTTTGATTACTCAATTTTGTTAAATATTCCCTTTTCCATCTCTAATGTCTTTAGTAATTCCTCATTTTTTATGTCCTGTTCAATTAGTTCAGTACTTTATTTGCAGTCTATCAGCACATTCACAATCTTTAGTTTTCTTTCCTACCTTTCATAATTAATTTCAGTTATTCCTTCAGGCAGTTATCTGTCTTTTCAACCATTAACACTGTTTTAACACTTGCATAAAAATATGCAAAGATATATATATTTAAACAGACAATATATATTTGTTTATATATGTTATATATGTTTGCTTATATTGTTACAGAACAATATAATATTAATATTTATAAATGTTTGTTATATGTATATTTATTTATATTTATAGAGGGAGCAGACATATAAAGGGGATTATAGTGGGCAGAATTTTCCAAATTTATTTCATCGCAAATCTGTCCTACCCTGCTTTTTAGCAGAGCATCTCACAGGAATAGTGTTTCATCGAATATGGTTTGGAAGATGTCATTTATTTATCCAGTCTATCAACAAATGTTTATCTGTCAGTTAACTAATAATACAACAGAAGTTAAAACAATAGGAAAAAAGATCCCTACCCTCATGGAAATTACATTTTGATGAAGATAGTCAATAAACATAATAACAAAAAATTATAAAGTATATTAAAAGGTAATAGGAGCTGTGGTGTGAAATAAACCAGAGAAGAGACAGAGAGCGCCAGGAACAGGGCTAGAATTTGAAATAGGTGGTCTTAGAAAAATTTGTGGAGAGAGGAATGTTTGAACAGAGATTTGAATAAGGCGATGGAGAAAACCAGGTAGATACTTGGGTACTGGGAGGCACTCCCTGCAGAAGAAAGATCAAGTGTCCTAAGGTTGGAGAGATTTTAAGACTGGCAAAGACAGCAGGATGGCTAGATGATAGGGAAAGGGTAGATTGCAGAGATAAAGTTGAAGAGATAGTGAAGTCAAGTTCTGTAGATAATTGTAAGCTTTGGGGCTTTGTCCTGTGCCATTAGGGGGTTTTCAGACATGGGAGTAGTGTACTATCTGACATATTTAAGGTGGATAACTCTGGATGCTGAACAGAGAATAGATAGGACAGGGTGTGGATTAAAGCAAGAAGACTTCCTAAAAGTTTTTTAAAGTAACGTAGGCAAGAGTTGATGGTGACTGGAACCAGAGGAGAAACTAATGATGAATTTGTGAGAAAAGGTTAGATTCTGTGTATATTTTGATAATAGAGAAAATAGCATTTGCTGATGGATTGGATATAGGACAGGGAAGAGACAGGAGAGAAAAGGAAAGGAAAGTAGAGAAAGGGAGATGAAAAGAAAAGAAAGCTATCGCTGAGGCACTGGAAGAATAGAGCTGCCCTTGACAGAGATGAGGAGGACTCTGAGTGCAACAGGCTTAGGTGGGCATGGGCAGAGGAGATGAGTTTTGAATATGTTGTGTCTGAGATGTGTATTTCACACCCACTTGGGGATATTGATGAGGTAGTTAGATGTGCCAATCTTGAACTGAGGGATAGGGTTCAGGCTACAGGTAAACTTTCTGTTTATGTGGAGAAGGAAATGGCAACCCACTCCAGGATTCTTGCCTAGAGAATCCCATGGACACAAGAGCCTGGTGGGCTACTGTTCATGGGGTCACAAAGAGATGGACTCGACTGAGTGACTAAGCATGACTTTCTGTATTCAGAATTACATTATTCAACTCTGGGTAATTTTGTACCCTGGTAGTGCAGAATAAATCCTGCTCTGGTAGTATGAAGGTAAAATGCCTATATCAACTTTACTTGCTTATCTGCTGCCTTCCACACCATACCACAGAAAACTGAAGGTTGCATGACACTGAATCATTGATGGGCTGATATATATATTTGCAATAGGAATCGTGGGACATAATCAAATTAATATATTCTAAATGAAATGTGCACAACAGTGGTAATAAAGCTTAGTGGACAGAGAGACCTTGATTCAAATCCTAGATCCTCACTAGTGTTATGCACCTCAATTTTCTCATCCAAAATCATAGGTCATATTACCTTCCATATAGATTTATTGTGAGTATTAAATTTTACACATGCTTCTGAGCATAACCGTTTAGCATAAAATAGGCACTCCATAAATACAAACAATTATACAACTTTTGACCTGTTTCAAAATAATAAAAATGTAACAGTGGTAATGCTGTTCACATTACTAAATAGCATATGTTGGCAGTAGTGATAATGGTATAAAAATATATCCAGATGCTTCCTTTTTTATGACTGGTTACATGTGAGAATGTGTGGAGAATAAAGGAGTACTGGTTAGTGGCAAACTTCTAAATAATTGTCAGTATAGTAATCTTCTCTTTGCTTTTAAAAAATATATGTACTTATTTATTTAAACTACTTTATTTTTAATAAGTAACGAACACACATGAAATACTGTAAATAAAACACCAGCAGTGAGTGCTATTCACGGGCCCTACTAAGAGGTCTGATACTCAACACCACCCCAAGGACGATGTTTATCATCCTCATAGGCTTCTGCATTGTAATGGCGCTATCTTTCCTGATTTGGATCAGAGTCCACTAATTCTTCCTGGTCCATTTCATCAGTCTCTTCTACTTCCTTCTTCTCAGGCAGAAGTTTTTCCAGCAGAGTTTATCAGGAGAGAGAAAAAGCCATTCTCAGGAAAGTTTACCTTAAATTCAATGATTAGGTGACCCTTTTCATATGGCCTATGATAAATTGGCATGCCTTCCTTTAGCAAACACTTGATATCTCCCTGCTGGACAATCTGACCTGGATGAGAAGTGATGACTATGGTTCGGGTGTCAAGAGTAGATATTGGCTTCTGGAAGCCACACAGTGCCTCAACCAGCTGTATGTCCATACACATGAAAAGGTCTTCTCGTGGAGTAAAAACAGCATGGTCCTTCTGATCTAAAGCAATGATAATATCTCCTGGCTCCAGTCCGGGTTCTTGGTCTCTTTCATCATGGAATGTTATCTTCTGGCCATCTTTCATGCGTTTTTCAATATGAACTTTTATAATTTTCTTTTCTCAAACTATCTTCCTTCCATTGCAGCTTTTACATCTATCCTTAGGACTGATCTGCTCCCCATGGCCCTGGCACCCCATGCATACAGACTGAATTTGCTAAACCATTCCAGGTCCCGTTTGATGAATTATTATTTGCATTCCAGTACCTTGGTAATTGGGACAGCATTCTACTGCTCCTTTCTTACCACTTCGGCCTTCATATTTGTCACAAATCACATTCTTTTGCAGAGCTAGTTTTCTGTTGCACCATTATATAAAATCTTCTAAGGTTACTGTAAGTTGACGCACAAGGTTTTTACCTCTCCTCTCTCTCTGCCTCCTTCCTCCTGCTCCGAAAAACATATCAAAGATGTCCATGGGGGAGCCAAAACTAATGACTGCTCCACCATCTTTAATTGCCTGTTCTCCTCCTTTGTCATATAATTCCCTTTTCTTTGCATCAGAGAGCACTTCATAAGCTTGAGAAATTGTTTAAACTTCTAGCCTTCATTTGGATTCTTATCAGGGTGGTACTTCAAGGCCAAGTTCCTGTAAGCCTTTTCAATTCTTCTTGGGTGGCATTGGGTTTGACCCCCAAAACATCATAGTAAAGTGGTTTCTTTAACCATTTTCTACAGCTGGTGAGCAGGCCGATGCCGGTGTGGGGGACCTGGAAGGAGCATGCTGCTGTGCACAGCTCGGGCAGCTGCCGATCCTCTGCCTCTCACTGAGCGTTCTGGAAAGTTTCACTTTATTACTATTTTTACAGAAGAATAACTTTAAGGGCAATTTCAAATAAATGGCAACTTATCAGGGAAATCTGAAGTACCAAAGCTACTCTCTTGAAATGAAGGTTGATTATTTGCAGTTATAAAAAGGTCACTGCAACAGTTGCTGGTAATCAACAAAGAGATAAATTTATACAGTTGTTGCTCTCAGACATAAGTTTTTTCTCTCATTGTCTGCTGGGCATATTTGCAAATGCCAAATTGTGCTCAGTCTTTATCGTATCACTAAGAATATTTTAAGACGGGGGTCAAACCCAATGCCACCCAAGAAGAACTGAAAAAGGTTTATTTCCCATATATATGTGTGGTGAGAGGAAAGGTACATTTCTGGATAAAATAATGATGAATGTAAGTTGATGATTCACATTGGTTTAGATGAGCATTTGGTAGATTTAGATGTGACAAATATGTTTCCTTCTAAATCAAGCATATGAAAACATTTTAAACTTAAAAACAAATTGAAGATCATATGAAGGGAGATAGAGGTCGGATTTAAGAAATGACATTCAGCGCAAATGCTGCACAAAAGTAATTTTGTTGCTTTGTGGTCCTTATGGCTTCTCAATGTCAGGTCAGAAGGATTTGTTTCTGTTAGGTCAAGCTTCCCACAGTTCCTACAAATTTACTTCTCTATATAGTTAGCAGTTTGACTTGGGAGTGAAATTTCAGAGAGAATGTCATTTCTTTGAAAATTTATGAATATCCCTATGCTTCAGTTGCTAATGGGAGTGGAGGCAGGTGGTCTGCAGAGGAACAGATTATCTAGTTTGGGCAGATACTTCCTTAAACGCTATTAGAAATACCCACAGCAATGCAAGGCCTTATACTTACTAGGTGGTCAATAAATATTTGTCAAATAAATGAAATAATTATATAAAGCAAAAAATGAAGACATATGGAATGCTTTGGGCAAGCTGCTTAACTGCTCTGATCTTCGGTTTCATCATGTATAAGATGGAGACAGTATTACTTACCTTATAATAATTGTGAGGATTACATTGTAAAATGCAGGCAAAGTATCTTATACCTTGCCAAGCACATAGCAAAAGTTCTGTAAATATTAACTGTTATGATGATTGTTTTCTTTATATAATGAAGGAGAGAATTCCATAACTTTCATTAGTACTTTCATTCATAGTATAAGGCAGAAATAACATTTTATTGAATAAGTCAGGGCTTTTTAACAACAATTTTCTTCAAAGACAACCAAATAATTTTCATTTGCTTTGCCATGTGTTGTAGTTAATATTGGTTGCCAAAATGGCACCTTGAATATTAAGTCATTTAGTCATGGCTACACTTTATTTGGGCTCCCCAGATGATATTAGTGGTGAAGAACCCATCTGCCAATGCAGGAGATGCAGGTTTGATCCCTGGGTTGGGAAGAACTCCTGAAGAAGGGAGTGGCTATCCACTCCAGTATTCTTGCCTGGAGAATCCCATGGATAGAGGAGTCTGGAGGGCTGTAGCCGATAGAGTAGCAAAGAGTCAGACATGACTGAAAGGACACACTACTTTATCTGTATCATTAGTGTTGAAAGAAACTGCACTGTTGAGTGGATTTCATTCAAAACTGACTTGAAGATTATAGGTATCTTACACATGTCAATGCACTCTTAGATTTCCCCAGTACTTTTTTCATGGACTTTGACCATTTTAACCTAGTTTACCCTTCTAGAAAACTGGGCATATATAAAATAAAATTTGAGCATACTAAGCTAAGTAACTATCTGATTAGAAACTTACTAATAATTAAAAATGGCATATGACAAGCATAAAATAAATCTTTTCATAGGGAAGTCTAAATTCTCTATACCTCTAAAATTCTAATCTATTGATACATTTCAGTGCGGCCATGTATTTGAAACAGAAGGACTGTTTCACAGATGAGTTCTTGAATCTCAGCTGGCATGATTAGCTCTTCTCTTAAAAACAAAATAATTTATTTATTTTTGGCAACAATAAGTCTTCATTGCTACCTGCAGGCTTTCATTAGTTGTGGCTGTGGGTGGGTGGGGACCTGCTTTGTTGTGGTGCTCAGGCTTCTCTTTTCTTTTTTTTTTGTTTGAGATTTGACATTTTTTGTTGGCAGAAAAGGAAAGAAAAACAGCAGGAAATAAGATTCATCTTATATTTGATTTTTACACTTTCCAAGATAAATTTAAACAGAAACTTATTTAATGCATGAAATGTTTTAATTATTTGGTTATTTATATCTATTTAATATTTTAACTGACATGTAATTGGCTTACAATAGTATATTAGTTTGAGGTTGCTGCTGCTAAGTCGCTTCAGTCGTGTCCAACTCTGTGCGACCCCATAGACGGCAGCCCACCAGGCTCCCCTGTCCCTCTGGGATTTTCCAGGCAAGAGCACTGGAGTGGGGTGCCATTGCCTTCTCCGAGTTTGAGGTTATGGCACAGTAATTTGATATTTTATCATTACAAAATGACCACTGTGGTAACTTTGGTGACCGTCTGTCACCATACAAAGTTATTACAATGTTGTTGACTCTATTCCCTGAGCTGTACATTATATCTCCGTGACTTATTTACTTCATAACTGGAAGTTTGTACCTCTTAATCCCCTTCATCTGTTTCACTCATCCCCCAGGGCGTGGTGGCTTCTCCTGTTGAAGAGCATGGGCTGTAGAATGTGGGCTCAGTAGCTGAGGCGCGTGGGCTTAGTTGCCCCATGGTATGTGTCTTCCAGGACCGTGGATTGAAACTGTGTCTCCTGTATTGGCAGGTGGATTCTTAACCACTGGACCACTAGGGAAGTCATTGATTAACTCTTATATTCAAGACCTTATATCTCATATAGTTAATGACGGTTGTTTCCAAAATAAGATGATAACTCAAAGATGAGAGTCTGACGTTTCTGGTCAGCCAAGATATTAGAAAAATAAAAGCAATGTGGTATGTTCTCCATAAATTTAAATTCAGTTTTTATAAAAATTTGAGTGTTTTATCTCAATTTTGATGTTAGATATCCACTATAAAAGGAAATGGTGATAATAGATAACAGCAATCCTTATATATCAGCCAAAAAATGTTGATTATTCCATGTGTGGCTTGTAGCATTTTTTTTCTTTTTCTTAGCTGGGTATAGAGTGAGTTCTAATCTCTCTTAGGGTTACACTTCCCATTCGGCTAATGACCATCCCTCCTCTATGGTATGATATTCTATTAGAACCATACTGCATTTATATTTCTATATTATTATTTGAATTCCACTAAATCCACTATTCCTTCCATGAATATTGAGTTCTCTCTTTATCCTTCTGTCTCTTTGTATGTATGAGTATATATATACTCACACACACACACACACAAAATGTGTATAGGTAGTGTATCACTAGTGTGATGTATAATCACTGGGTATTTGATAACTACTGCCTAGCACTACACCTAATTTGACATTTTTCTTATTTTAAACTCTTTAGACTATCACCTTTTTACTTCTTTTCTATTTCCTGACACCCTGTTCAAATAAAACAGAGAAACTGGTTTACAAATATAAAATTGAAGGGAAATTAGAAAGCGAAGAACAAAAATGTCACCATCAGAATTTCAACAGTATGTTCTATATTCACCTAGAAATAAAAGAATAAAAAGTACCTAAATTAAAAATATATCTTAACTGAACCCTGCAAAAGTAGTATAGAGTCTGAATTATTTTTCTTAAGAAAAATGAGACCTTCACATCATTGAACTCCAGATTTGGGGAAAGGTTCTAGCCCACTACTTTTCGGCACTTGAATCGGCTTAAAGGGAATTGTCTGCTGTGCTTGATGGTTTGGCAGATTTCGGAAGCTGCTGGATGTTCTGGGCTCAATGGAGTAGAACACCAGAGGCTAAAACTGATTCATGATCCAGTTAGGGGAGAAGAAAAAAGTTTTTACCTTGGAGAGTTATCTTTTCCTATAGCATTTTGTCCTGGGTTGTGGTTTGGAATAATTTCACTATATTCTGAAATAGAAATATTTTCCCCATGCTTTCAATATTGTAGTTGATGCCTTTGGGTGAAAAGCTAGTGCTGTCCATAAACTTAATTTTTGACTTAGCTTCACAATTAATTTTGTTGTTGTTGTTTAGTATTCTCATTTAAAATAGTTTGAAGTAAGACTTACAAGTTTAGAAAAATCTGTTTTCTTTTCAAATTATAAACTAAAAGTGAATTCAGGAAATCTACAAAAATGCCTTTGGCTTTTATAGACTAGAAGAGTTCAGAAAATGGATGGTGGTTCCATAAAATACAGATAATTTTATTTGATGGATGGTGGTTCCATAAAAGAGATGTAAGAGGTAACTTGTCTACACTGGCTCAACTCTTATGTGTCCCAAGATGTACTGTCTGATTCCAAGTTTGGAATCTTTCTATGAGAACTGACTACCTCTAATATTCTTTATTTTTTTCTCTCATTTAAAATATTTTTTCTGTTTTATCTACTCATTCTAACCTGATGATCCAGTTGAAAAAATTATAAGGATGCAAAATCTCCTTGATTATTTGCTGTGTATGTTGAAGCTTTTTCATATATTCATTATCTTAGATATTCCTTATCTTTTACCATTTTAATTCCTTTTCTGTGTTTGGAGAAAAATCATGGTTTATGAAAGTCACTGAGAGATAATTATCTGCCTATAATTGATGGTAACTACTCAGAATTTTCCAGGGACTATCGGATTATGGCTGGTCATCACATTAGAATCTGTCTCGTGGGGTTACATCGTACTATTTGGAAAACTGTGAGGAATAGTAGGAAACAACTAAGAATTTCAACCTAAAGTGACCTGAGAGGCTTTCTCTGGATCCTGTGTGATATTTTTCATTTTTAATATGAAGACTGGGATTTGTGATTTAAATTTTATTTTGTGAAGAACTTCCAGCTGAAAACTTCAGCTTTATTTTGTCTAATTTTTATTTCTCTGCTTTCTCCCATTTTATTATTAGAGAATTAAAATAAGATGTAAAGAATAACTTCCCCAAAAAACCTTTTTGATGAGTGCCAGCAATTTCATTCATCTGTCCTTGTTCAGCAGTTTGCATGATCATGAATTATCTTTTGTTTTCTAATTAATGTTTATATTTGGTGCATCTTTACATCCAGTTCTCCATCCTCTGAAATAGGATATGATCTCTACTTTGTTTCCCTGATAGTTATTGTGACAACATTACTGAATTCTTGTCCTGGAAAGAATGCGGGTAGAAAAAATTTTAAATGTATCAGATGTGCCACAGACGATGCAATATAAGAGAACACTGTATCAGAGGTATATGAAATTCTCAGATATCCCCCAAATTTCCTTAGCTTAGAGATTCTATTTGTACCCAATCACAATTTATAAAAGTCGATTTTATTATGAATGTAATGGACATATGGAAGAATGCATAAAATAAATAATATGGGTGCAAACATTATATCCATGTCACTACCACCTAGGTTAAGAAACAGAACATTGCCAGAATCCCAGAAAAATCTCTATATTATTTGTCCCAACTTTGGTGACATTTATGCTATCCACTTCCTAACTTTCCTTTAAATTTCGTATCAATCATGCGGTCTGTAGTGGATGCTGTTTGTTCTCTACTCTACCTCTCACATCTCCTTTAGCAGATCCTGTGAGTTTTGCATGGCAAGAATTCACAGCTGCCCACTTATTTGGAGAACTGCCCTGGGCCAGATGGGAACTGCTACCTGGGAAACTGTGTCTCTTCTGTGCAGCCCCAGTACCGACTGACTGGCAGTATGGCCCCCAAGGGCAACCCTGAAACTCAAGGTTCTAATTGTGTGATGCTCTGGGATATCACTTTGGGATTGACTGATGCTACTTTCTAGCTGAGACCTTGTTCTTGCAGGCTTCTTTCCCCTACCTTATCCTGCTTCCTGTATTCCCCTTCCCCTGACAGCACTTGTCCAATAATGAATCCTTGAACAAGAATCTCTGTCTCAAGTTCTGATGCTAGGGAACTGGAGTTAGGACACCTCCAGTATTAGTTTCCTGTTGTTGTATAATATATTACAACAGATTTTGTGTCTTAAAACAACATTCATATTTAAACTCATAGTTTCTGGAAGTCAAGAACTTCCAGATGTGGCTTAACCAGGTCCTTTGCAAGGCTCCCGTCAAGATGCTGGTTCAAGTGGGGATCTCATCTGAAAGTTTGACTCCACAAAGATTTACTTCCAAGCTCACTTGGGTTGTGATGAAATTCACGTCCTTCCAGTAGGAATAAGAGCTTCATCTTATTGCTGTCAGCTAGGAACACTTGCAAGAATTCAACTGTAAATCCTTGCTGCATGGGTCCCCCAACATGGCAACCTGCTTCATCAAAACTTGAAAGGAAAAGAGACTGTAGAAGGACAGACGTTAGTCTTATGTAACATAATCATATATACATAATTGAGTACATCTCATCGCTTTTGCTGTATCCTTTTGGTTAATAGAGAGTCACAAGTTTAGCCTAGATTCCAGAGATGGGGATCACACAAGAGTGGGAATCTCAGGAGCTGTGAATTATGGGGGCTACCTTAGGAATCTGCCTGCCACACATCCCCCCTAGGCAATTTAGACTATTTTTGCCTGTTCTTGAATTTATATATTCAGGATTGCACATTGTATATTTATTGTGTCTATTTTATTATTTCCCTCTTTTCTGTTTATATGCATACCCACTTTTCTCAAATCATTAACTGTATTTTTAAGATTTATCTGCATTTTGCATGTGGTTGTGGTTTACTCATTTTTATTTCTATGTAATATTGTATTTAATGAAAACCAATAAATTATTTTTTCATTCTACTATGTTAGACATGTTGTTGAATTGAATTGTTTCCATTATGTTTTTTGCTATAGCAAATTATGCAATTATGAAAATAATAATGCATGTTTCCTGATGCATATAATCTCACTTCTCTGTGAAACTGTGCTTCTCAAACTTTAGCACACTTCAGAATTATTCACTGGCCTTGTTAAAACCCAGATTCTGGGACCCAACCATAGAGTTTCTGTTTCAGAGGGTCTTGATGGAGATTTGAATCCTATCATTTGCCCCAGATGATGCTGATGCTGCCAATCTGGGGTCCACACTTGGGGAAGCACAGCTGTAGAATGCATTCTTAGGTGTAGAATTGCTAGGTCAAAAGTATTGGTGTTTGTAAATACATATTTTTGTTGAATTTAACATTTTTTATTGGTTCAGACCATTTCTCTAATCATTTTTCTTATCTTAAGATTTGTTTTCTTTGCTTCGTACCTTGAACTCGCACTGGTCATCTGTTTTACATATGGTACTGTGTATGTCTCAATGCTATTCTCTCAAATCATCCCATCCTTGCCTTCTCCCACTGAGTCCAAAAGTCTGTTCTTTATGTCTATGTCTCCTTTGCTTCCCTTCATGTAGGACTGTCGGTACCATCTTTCTAAATTCCATATATTTGCATTAATATACAATATTTGTGTTTCTCTCTCTGATTTATTTCAGTCTGTATAATAGGTTCCAGGTTCATCCTTTAATATTACTATAGTTGCATTTGAGCTTTGGAAGAAATTTGTTTGATTGAGTTTTCAAAAATCATTTTACATTCAAGATTTTTGTAAATGTCAACTTCAAATGTGTATATTATAAAGGGCTAGGATTAGTTATTATTTTTTAAAAACCGGTATAACAGTCAGTGCTTTCAAACCTGTGTGTAGTTAGTTTACATTTAATGAAATTACCAAAATATTTGGTTTTAAATTGATTATATTCTTATGTGATTAGTAATTGTTTTGCCTGTTCTATATTCTCATGTTTTCTTTGTTGTTGCACGCACACACACACACACACATACACATACACACACAAATATTTAAGAGCTTAGAAGTTATAAATTTTTTAACTGCCAAAATTTTAAGTGCTTCCATTTATGCACTGATAATTTATCAAGGGTTAATAATTATCTTTACCTGAAAAAAAGATAATTATCTTTATCTTTCAGAAAATGAAGATTTTAGCACACTTTAATATTCAATTACTTCTTCCCAATTTATATGCTATTATTTTATGTATTTTAATTATTTTTCTATATATTAAGTCCCACAAGAGACTTTTAATTTTAGTTTCTATAATCAGTGCTCATTTAAATTTACCACATATGTACCATTTTCCTTGCTCATCACACCTCCCTGCATTTCTGAGGTTAAATCTCCATGAATGTAGTGAGAATGGTTATTTTATTGTCTATACCTGCTGATTCCAGCATCTGGATTCCCAGTTGTCTCTTTTGGTTTTCTATTGTTCCTCCTGATCTGACTCATTTTGTCTTATGTGTCTCATTCTCTTTCTTTGTTGGGCATTATATTCAAAAATTACTTTCTGACATAATTTGAGGCCTGAAATAGCATTTGTTTTCCAGAGAAGATAGAATGGTCAGGGCCACAGCAAAAACAGTGTTCCCTCGAAAAGACTGAGGACTATTCACAAAGCGTTGTGGCCTAGAAAACCAACAAAGGGTGTTGAGTCCCCTAGTCTGAGTTTGTAGGGACACAGGCTGGTTCAGTGCAGGGAGGCCAACTGAAGGCCTTCACTTGTAGGTGGAGGCAGCCATTGCCAGAACTGCAGCCCCAAAGCAGGAATGGGGGTGGGGAAGGCAGTGTCCTAATGTCTCTGTCCTCCCACCCTCTGATCTTCTGCCCCTGTTTCCCTTTGTCCAAAACCAACCAGAAGCCAGAGGACAAGGAAGTCTGGACAATGCAGTTTGTTATGGGTCAGTGATACTGCAAAGAGCAGGGAAGATAAGGGTAGAAAGTAGCTCTGGAGAGCAAATGTGGATAGCAACTATAGTGGATGTATTTTTCTCTTCTCTTAGGCTCCTTGCTGGGGCCAAGGCTTGAGTTTTTTCTGGAACATGAGAAATATAGTCCAGTCACTTACTGTCAGGGTGGAGAACCTCCAGACCCCAACCCAGAGGAATGATGACTCGCCCAAATTTCCTGTCTTGGTGGGTACTATATGCTACCCTCTGCTCAGTGAGTCCACTCAAAGCAAAGTTCTACCTTTCAGCTTCTGTCAGTCAATGTGTAAAATCTCCAGCACAGAATCAGGGCTCAGCTGTAATGTTCTTTGACTTCCTCCCTTTAATGTTTGACCCACTCCCTTTAATGTTTTTTCTAGAAATTTTGGAGGGAGATAGGGGCAACCTAATTATTTTGTTTGTCTTCAGTAAGAAGGTTGGACAGGGTTTTGCAAACTATGACTCATGGGACATATCCTGCCCAATGCTTGTTTTTGTAAATGAAGTTTTATTGGGGGGAAAAAAAAAACCTCAGCTATTATTAACATATTGTTGATGGCTGCTTTAATTCTGCAAGTCAGAGTTGAATAATTGTGATAGCAACAATCCATGTCATGCTCAGTTGTGTCCGACTCTTTGCGACCCCAGGCCAGGGTCCTCTGTCCATAGGATTTTCCTGGCAAGAATAATGACAGGAAAATCCTATGGACAGAATATTGAAGTGGGTGCCATTTCCTCTTCCAGGGGATCTTCCCAACGCAAGGATCGAACCCAGATCTGCTGCATTGCCAGCAGATGCTTTACGGCTGAGTCACTGGGGAAGCCCATTAGGGACCATCAGAACCTTAACACTTATATTTAGCTTTTTACAGAAAACCTTGGTTGAATTCTGCTAGACATGCCCTCCATTTTCAGAAACCAACCATCCCCACAAGAATATTTAAAATATATATAATTCACAGTGTGAAGCACCTTCATACATATCATCTAATTAAATTTTAGTGGCAGACTAGAGTTGAGAGCTTCTTTTCCATATTATCACAGATCTATCTAATGATGGTGATATTAATGAGATGTTCAGTACTCAAATTGAAGTTAATTGGAAGGGAAATAAGTGGAAAGAAGTGGTCCAGATTATTGGAAAAACCTAATCAAACTGCCACTGATAAAGATAAATAGAACACTATAACTTTAAGGTAATTAAAATCTGATTAAGAGAGTTAATTAAATGTGCACATACATAAATATAGACATAATCATTTAAATCACACTTTGATAATTTCTAGCACCTACTGTGTGGCTGATAATGTGCTAAATTTTAAATGTGTACTATCCTGATTAAGTTCCAATCTCTAAATCTCTGTTGAGTTAATTATAATTCTTCTCACTTTACAGATGGGTAGACTGAGTTCCAGTAAGTTTAAACAAATTTGATTATGATTTCAAGCTTGCAGGTAACAGGGGATTTGGATCCACTTCAGAAGAACCAGCCAGGGCCATTTCATGTACTTCCTTTAGACAACAATGCAGCCCCAATACGTTTTGTTTATATTAAACCCAGTAACAATCACATCTCTAGCTTTTTAAATATATCTCTTTCAGTTGTATGCCAGAAAAAAAGTCAAATGGCCCAAGCAGAAATATTTCCTTCTAAGAAACAGTAGGACCATTCTGATTGATTCGGGCTGAGAGGTACTGACAATTCAACAGTAGCCAGCTGAGATTGCCTTTCCAACTGAAGTGGTTAAGCCTGGCCCAGAGCACTGCAGTCAGCTTGCACCTGCTGCCCAAATCCTCCTAGTGCTTCAGAGGCAACGTGGGTCTTTGAGGCGTCTTATGGCCCTGTTATGTATTTATTAATATTATGTTCGTGAATATCAAAGAAGTGGAGGGCAAGTTTGGAAGCTTTAAATAAACTACAGATAGGCTCTGGAAACTTCTAATTGCATTTTTAAGTTGTACTTTATGGTACTCTTTAGAAAACATATTTTTTTCTGCCCAGAAATTCCCAAGAGACTATTCCTTATCCTGAATTGAACAACTGGAAAGTTTTTATCTCTTAAAATCCAATTGATTTTTAGATTTTCTGTAACTTCATAATGTCCTCAATTGCTTTTTAAGCAATATATTTGTACTTAGAGGACTTTGTCTTGCTTTAATTTTGCCAAATATTTGCCCTGAGCCTGAGGCCAACATGGAGTTGATTGAGTCCCCGGAAGGACAATTTTATCTTGACTGATAAGTAGTAGAAAATGGGGGTTTTATTGCAGAAGACTTAAAGGTTTCACTTTAGCAGTTGCAAATACTGCAATTGATTTAAAATGTTTATGTTTTTAAGATAATTAAGCAAAAAATGCATAATTCTAAACAATGTTATACCAGTAGGCATGTTTACAGATTATAATTAGTTTGAGGTGAAAAATTAGCAATGTAGGTGACTGAACCACTAGAATGTTTCCAGTGTTAGTGTTTCAGCATTTCCTTCTCTATTTTCTGTTCCACCACCCCCACCACCCCCTGCCAGTTTTTAAACTGGCAATGGTAGAGAGAGGTAGAAAGTTAGTAATTAAAATTTTTTTTATGGAACTACAGTTGATTTACAATATTGCATGTTTCCAGTGTACAGAAAATTGGTTCAGTTACAAATATTTTGTACAAGATTTTTTTTTACCACTGTAAGTTATTACAAAATATTGACTATAGATCCCTGTGTATGCATGTGTGCTCAGTCATGTCCAGTTTTTTGTGACCCCATGGACTGTAGCCCACCAAGCTCCGGGGATTCTCCAGGCAAGAATACTGGAATGGATTGCCATTTCCTTCCCCATAATTTCCTGTGTTATATAGTAAATCTTTGTTCTCTATTTTATATTTAGGAATATATATCTGTTAATCCCTAATCCTAATTTATCCCTCTCCCTACCACTTTCTGCTTTGGTAATCATAAATTTCTTTTCTATGTCTGTGAGTCCATTTCTGTTTTGTAAGTTCACTTGTATTATTTTTTATATTCCACACATAAGTGATATATAACATTTGTCATTGTCTGGCTTACTTCACTTAGTATGATAAATCTCTAAGTCTATCCATGTTATTGTAAATGGAAATATTTCATTCTTTTTATGGCTGAGTAATATTCCATAGGGTATATATACTGTATCTTCTTTATCCATTCATCTGTTGATAGTTAGGTTGCTTGCATGTCTTGGCTATTGTAAAAAGTGCTGCTATGAACATTGGTGTGCATGCATCATTTTGAATTAGAGTTTTTGTCTCTTCTGGATATATGCCTGGGAGTGGGATTGCTGGATTGTATTGTAGCTCTACTTTTAGTTTGTTAAGGAATTTCCACAGTGTTTTTCATAATGGCTGCACTAATCTATATTCCCACCAACAGCCTAGGAGAGTTCCAAAAGGTTAGTACTTTCTCATAAAGGAGATTGTTAGATCATAGACTATCACTGGAGAATCAAGCCACTTAGAGATTCAAATATATGATCTCAACATAATGTAGCATGAGAGACTGCAGAAAGTTAATCTCTGTGTTTTTCATAATGTATCTTTCAACAAGCATACAGTAACTCTACTATCTCTGGAAGAGCTGATCAGTGCATGAAGTCTTCTCTCACACAACTTGAAAACACTGAAAAATATTTTTGTGAGTTACCTTTACATGTCTTCTGTAGGACAAAAACAAAATAAGGAGATGGCCTAGAATATTTTTTAAGACAGTGAAATGGCCTTTTAAGGATAGAGAAAAGAATATCAGTCCATTCAACCAACTTTGTTTGCTTGCAATAATTTTTTAAGTTTCAAACCCTCTTCTAGTTAATGACTACTCTGTCATGCACACACACACACACACGTGCACACACATCCATACCCATGGGTTACTATTATCTTGATAGTTGCACCATCATAGGTTAGTTTTGGAAACTTGTGCATGTGGAATTATACAGTATATATTCTTTTATATCTTTGCTTTTTCATCCATGAGATTCACCCACGCCATTACATTTAGTTTTAGTATATTCATTCTCACTGATAATAGTCTTCATACTATTCATTGTGTGACTATACTAATCAATATTTATTAATTTTACTTTTGAAGGTATTAGGTTTGCTGGGCCACCCCTAAGGTATGAAGAATTCTGGAAAATGTTTGTTTTTTGCCTGTATAAATGATTCAGTTAAAAACTAATTACAAATTTGTGGGCCCATATGCATAGGATGATTTACCAATAAATGTTTGAAAGCATAAATAGAGAAGAGGTACTTACCTGTCTATTGTTCAAGCAGTAGACATAAAGATTCCTCATAATGTTCAGGCCTAGGAACTGTATCTTCATGTTCTTTATCATCAAATTTCCTATTCCTGGCTAGTAGTATCCTTATTCATGACATAAGGAAAAGATAACAGCACTGTTACTATCCATTATGTCTTGGCTCTTCAGACCTGTTGGTATTGAAGCAATATAGATCTTCTTGCTTTTGCATTACCCTAGTAGCTTTTATTAAATGCTGGTTACCTCATTACTCATGATTTTGCATCATCCACTGTGCCATCTGTGAATACCGGCTTCCAATGACTCAAAGAATGTAACTTCACTTTGTTGATTATGATCACAAATGTAAGTCTTATCCATAATATGTAGAAAACAGTTGACAATAATTCGTTTTCTAGTCATGTTAAATTTACCATTTATCGTTTTATAAGATAAACACATGGAGAAGGCAATGGCACCCCACTCCAGTACTCTTGCCTGGAAAATCCCATGGATGAAGGAGCCTGGCGGGCTGCAGTCCATGGGGTCGCTAAGAGTCGGACACAACTGAGCGACTTCACTTTCACGCATTGGAGAAGGAAATGGCAACCCACTCCAGTGTTCTTGCCTGGAGAATCCCAGGGACGGCGGAGCCTGGTGGGCTGCCATCTATGGGGTCGCACAGAGTTGGACACGACTGAAGTGACTTAGCAGCAAGATAAACGTAAATCAACACATCTTATAACTGTGTCTTACCTTGAACTCTTTTGACCGTGATCACTTAAAGTCTTAGAATGTGGTATCTTTCAATGCCTTCTGCCTCCTCTCACCATTGGGAAAGAGAGGCTAGGAATCTGTCAGTAGAGCGAACAGTGTGGTCTCACGTACATGAAGGATGTCTTTGCCTTGTTCAGTACATCTCAAGACCCATCCAGGGAAGCATTATGTTGTCCCACCTGTTGAAGCAAGAAGAGATACAGATCGAGGGGACCAGTGAGCATTACATAGTATCAGCCTGGATGGCTATGGAGGACATAGGCATGACTAGTCCTAGAGGACTGGCTGATATGTCATTTACGTTCTGTGGAGAGGTTCTACTATTGTGTTCCGGGTGGAATGTGTGCTGCAAAACCCATCACTGCAAAGTATAATAGCTTAGAGGTGGCACTGAGGTAAGAGCTGGTGCGCAAACATACAAAGGTGACTCAAGTTCAAGGGTTGAGAGCAGACTATTGGTAGCCCGGAGCTGGAATCTATCATGTGTCACCCAAAATTAGTGTATTAGTACTATTCTGGTGACTCAGTCTCATTTGACACAATAAAACAACAACAAATCCAGCATTTGCCAGCCAAGAAGTTCTTGATCTCCTTGGAGCGACTAGTCAACCTCATGAGTGGCATAGAGGGTTGGAAGGTACCTAGAGGGAGAAAATAGGACCAGCACCCATGTGAGTCCTAGTCTGGGCTCAGACACACCACATGGGTGGCATTTCCAACTCCAGGTCATCCTGCCCACTAGAAAGAGATGAAAGTTTTAACAATGACACTCCAAAGCATGAGGCTTCTTGAGGCATTGCTAGATAGGGCACTACTTGTTTAGGGACAATACTGTTGGGTCATTTCTAATTTCAGATGAAGCTTCTATGAACATTTTTGGTGCACATATGAACTGATTCCTGCTTGTTTTATACCTAGGGTGGGTTACTTGATTATAACTAATTATAATTGAAATAATGTGCATGTTAACTTTACTAAAGTTAACACATTAACTTAACTTCAGTAAAGTTAAGTTTAGTAAACAAATCCTGACAGTTTTCTAGAGCGTTTAGACTAAGTCACGCTCCCAGTAGGACGATAGTACCAGAACTCCACATTCTTTTCGTATTTGGTGAGGTCATTGTCATTACTTAAAAAAAGAAATATAGCTCTTCTAGTGGATTCGATGGTACTTCATAGAGATTTTCATTCACATTTTCCTGAATAATAATGATTTAAAGTACCTTTTCATATGCTTATTGGTTATGTTGATATCCTTGTTGAATTACCTGTTCATCTTTTTTCCTTATTGCTTTGTAGAAGTCTTTTCTTACTAATGTATAGTAGTTCTCAGTACACATCTTTAATACTCACCTATTATTCATATGTGAATAATATCTTTATTATTATTCAGCACATATCTTTATCCTATTAAGGCTTGCAGTTTCATTCTCTTAATGGTGTCTTTGAGTGCCAAAACCTTTTAATTTTAATGCAATTTAATTTATCAGCATTTTGTTAATTGTTAGAGAACATTTTCCTCTTTGAGAAATCTTTGACTCATGGGTATGGATATACTCTCTTTTGTTTTCTTCTACATGCTTAATTTTTTCTCATTATTCCAGTTGTTCTAGCAGCAGATTTAAAATGAACACTGTTTCACCCACAGCATGTTTGTGGAAAAGCAAGTGACTGTGTTAGCAGGATTCTGGGCTCTCTTTCCTGTTAACCTTGTACCATTACTGCAATGTGTTAGTTTTACTATAGTTACAGTAGAAATCTTAATATCTGGGTGTGTATTCCCTTTAAAATTATATTTTAAAACTATATTTCCTTTAAAATCATATTGTATTCCCTTTAAAATTATATTTTTTAAAGATATTTCTTCAGTAATCTTGATCTTTCTGACATCATTCATACATATGTATATTATCAAAATTTATCTAGGATTTTTCTTATACTTGAAAAATTTCCTTTCCTTTTTAATTTCAGTGTATGCATCTTAAAAAGATGCATCTCAGATTTATTTTAGACATTTTATTGTCTAAAATATGTTTATTTTTGCCTTCATTTGTGAAGCACATATTTGCTGATGTAGTGAATTCTAGATGGGCAGGTTTCTTTTCTTTAAGTTTCAAATTGTTTTCAAGAAATGGGTTTTTGTTGTTGTTGCTGTTTGCTCTCATTGTTTCTGATGAAAAGTTAGCAGTAGTTACGCCCTTTGAAGAGAACTTTAATTTTTGTTTCATTTTTTTCCCCCTTCTGCCTGCCATTTTCTTAAAAAAATTTTTTAGAATGGCTTTAGATTAACAGAGGAGTTAGGAAGACAATTCTGAGAATTTTCATATTCCCTTTACCCAGTTTCCAGTTAACATGCTACATTAGTGTGGTACACTGGTTACAATTCCTGAACCAATATTGATACATTATCAACAGAAATCCATACTTTATTTAGATTTCCTTATTAAAGCCATCTATTAAATTTTTAATCTCAATTGCTTTTGTTTCTGTTTCAATTCTAGAACTAATGTAAGATATGTCTCCTGTGTAAATCCACAGCATTAGCCTAAGAAGTAAAATGGAAGAGGATCCTAGGCTTAAATGGGCAATAGTCGTATTATAGTATAATTCTTTATTTAGAAGTCAACCATAACAATTAAAAATACTTATTTCACATTTGTTTATTTTAAAATGTTTAAAAATACATACATACATATAAACATTCTTGGTAAAACTCCAGAATTTCACGTGAGTCCCCAAAAGGCTATCCCATAGGTAAAAGGTAATTGCCCTAAGAATGGGTGAAACCAAGACTTTAGCAATGATTGTTCCTTCCTTTTTTGTCTATGAGAAGAAAACTGAATCCTTTCTGAAGAAAGATATCACCTAAATGCTTGTACACAGTGTCCAGCATCCAGTTAAAAGGTATACCGAAATTAAAGAGCATGTAATCAAAAGCCAAATGAAAAACATAAAACAGAGTCTTTGGTAAGACAGATACTGGAGATACTAGACAGACTTTAAATAAATACAATAAAAATTACAAGAAAATTAAAGTAAAAATGAAAAATTTCACCCATTTAAGCCTAAGACCCTCTTCCATTTTACTTCTTAGGCTAATGCTGTAGATTTACCTAGATGCCATCATTTAAACAGATTCTTGGGCTTCCCTGATGGCTTAGCAGGTAAAGAATCTGCACGAAATGCAGGAGACCTATGTTCGACCTCTGGATTGGGAAGATCCTCTGGAGGAGGAAATGGCAACCCACTTCAGTATTCTTGCCTGAATATTCCCATGGACAGAGAAGCCTGGTGAACTACAGTCCAAAGAGTTGCAAAAATATGGACAGGACTGAGTGACTAAACACATAAACAGATTCTCAATGTATAAGAGCTGTTCATTCATTCAACAAGTATCTGTCGAATGCTAACTCCATGCCAGATTCTATGCTATTCTAGGCATACTATGGTGAGCAAAAAGCATGTGGTCACTGTCTTCATGAAGCCTACGGTTCTAGGGTAGGAAAAGATATTAATAAAATGGCATAAAAATAGAAACTACAAATTGTGAAAATTGTTGAAAAGTAAATGTGCGCCTCTGTGAGAGCATAGAGGGATCACATATTGTCTGGGAGTTGCCAAACAAAGCCTCATTATGTTGAGATTTTACCTAAAGTAACATGTAATTTCTGTCATTACCCTAAATAATCAGCAAGGTGAATGATTTTCAGTTACAACTGAAGTCAAAGCTTTTTTTCTGAATGTAGCACAAAATTTCTAATAACCACAAGATTGCAATAATAAAATTCCAGTGTGTAGGAGGTATCCCACAAGACTATATAGTATGTGGGTAGGATGTCCTTTATTTTTAAGAATTGTTCTATTTAATGGCATAGGTGGGTGGCATAGGGATAGAGAAAAAAAGAGAGTTCTTTGTTACATAGTACTAAGTATTCAGTGTATTATTTTAAAATTTCATTTGTGTTCCAGGTTGGTGCTGATAGATGGAAAGAAGGATGTACTAATATTTTTTCAAGTCACATTTACTCCTGGTCCTTGGGCATAAATTTCCATGCATATGCAAAAATGGTGAAAGTTGACTATCTCAGAAGAGAATTCCTGCAGACACTATTTTCGTTTGAAATGCTACTAATTTTACTCTTGCAGTTTTGCCAAGGAAGCGCTATGAAAAAAAGGAATGGAGGCATAAATGTGTGTAGTATTCTCAGGGAATGGCAAGCATGACCAAGACGTGGAAGAGAGGCAGAATGGAGTAGAAAAAATAGATTGTACCAGATTACGGGTTGAGGGGTACCTTGCAAAAGATTGGTAGGTAGTCGGGGAGCCACTGAAATGGTTGCGTGTATGTGTCAGGGAAAATATCTGTTATTTGGTAAGATTGCTCTGAGAAACCTCAGAAAGGAGATTGAAAAGAGGAAAGCTCTAGACTGTGAGACAGGTTGGAGCACATTCTCAGTCTGCTAAGAGGTGACGCTCAAGTGTTTCAGAAATATCATCTCTGATTAAAAGTCATCTCTTTGTTTTTGTTTGTTTGCTTTTGGAAAAAGTCCAACAAATGGGAATTTTAATGAATCTGAATGGATTGAGAAATACTAATGGTTTGAAAACCCTCACTTTTAGGAGAATTGATCTGTTTGAATAATTTGAGTTCTTTAGATGATTTTCACATTACTTAAAACATTCTATGTTCTGACCTTTTGCTTTTTGACTCCCTGAAACCTTGCTGCCCCACAATTTAAGAATACATCAATATAAATATATAAGGAAGTCCTCAACTTTATCATTTGCTACTGTGCCCTGGACAGTTCTGATGGAAATCATTTCAGAAGCCTCCCTAATTAAAATGGAAACCCATTGTGTCAGTTTGTGTGACAAAGCTGGAGCACATTTGAATGTTTGTTTGAATACAGCTTTTAGGCTATTGACAGAAATTTGAGACCAAGGCCAAGCTTGGTAGCATGGGCCCTGAGAAAGACCAAAGCCAGACATGAATGTTTACTGACAGGCGGTTAAGCAAAACAGCTACTCTGCTGTTTGTCTTTGTCCTGGATATTTGCTTCTTATTAATCTTTTAGGATGTATTCTTCCTTTGCTGAATCCATTATTAATCAGAGAATAGACATTGTGTTCCCATTGTTTGTTCTTGCTCAGGTCGATGGAGAAAAAAAATGTGTTAGATATAGTTAGAAGAAGTTGTATTTTCTAATTATAATTACAACAAATAGAACAAGATTTCTAATAAGATACTTTGTACTTTTGGTTGGTTTTAGGTAAGAAAATGTATATCTTAACACTAGATTGCAAAGAATGATCTCACAAATTCTCTAAAATCTTTCTCCTGTTCCCTGGGAATTTTAGTGACTTATAAAAGCAATTATGCTGATAATTTTTGTGATATAAAGAATACACTGGATTTTGTGTCTCATAGGCCAACTAAGCATTGTTATTTGAGATGATGTTGCTATATTTATCTGCAGCTTAATTATTGCTTTGTAATAATAGAATAATATTATATTGTTTTTAATATTATGGATATATGTATTTATAATTATCTTTCCTTTAACAACCATACAGTTTCGAGATAAAGTGACTGTGGCCCAGAGAGTTTAAATAACTTGCCCAATATCAACCACCTATAAATAAAAACATTGATATTCAAATTTAAGTCTGTCTCCAAAAAGCCTATTTTTTCCTAACACATCCTGCTGCTTTTTTATAGAGATAAATGTCACACCAAATTATTTTCCTTTTTCTACTAAGGGTAGGAGGATGAGCAAGGAGGAGCAGTGCCTTGACAACATGAAGCAGTAAGACCTCATTGTAATAAAAAATGGCAGCCAATCTTCTGGTGGCCTGCTCATTAGCGTCTGAAAATAAAGAATTCTGTTCTGGTGGTGGCAAATTCTTGGCAAGAAAGAAGCAAAATACGAACAGTTTGAAGTATGCTTCTACTGTTACTTCTATGTGAGGGAATTATACTTTCTGTCTTTTTATTTTCCCAAAGTGTTAATTTCAGGAAAATCAAATCTCCATTTCAGTTTGACCTAAATGGAATCTGTGAAGCCTTGTAACTTACTGCCTGATGGATGATGTCGTGGTGAGTGGCATGTACAAGGATGGAGTCAGTGATCCCAAACTTTCCAAAGCTTGATTTGTATTTTAAGAATGCATATGTCTAGCTGAAAGGAAAGATACATTCAGTGGTAAGGAAGCAGATTTGGGCATTTTAAAAATCCGTATTATTAAATAGTGCAATTGGAATTATATCAGCAATTAGCCAACCACAGCCCCTTGGACCAAATCTCCATCATCTGAGATCTGTTTTTATATAGTCCCTCCAAGTTAAGAATGCCCTTTACATTTTAGAGGGTTGTAAACAAAACAAACAAAAATCTCCAAAAGCAAAGAATATGTGAGAGACCTTATGTGGCACTCAGAGTCTCCAAATGTTTGCTCTCTGCCTATTTACATAAAAAGTTTGCCTATTTCTGAACTAAACAATGGAGGTTAAGCTATCTGAACATATATCAATTCTATTCCATGTAGCTTGCCTTAGAGAAACAATAGATTTGGGCTTGAATCCTATTTACTGCTTGTGTGAACTTGGGCAGAATACACAATGGTTTTGAGGCACCGTTACTCATTCTTGAAATAAATATAATATTACCTATGTCATAATATAGTCAGAGGATTCTATATGTAAAGAGAGTTTTAAGTGCCAAAAGCAGATTGCAAAGTAGAATATTGGGTATAATCTCTTTGTCTTAAAAATGTTTGTTTTTATGATTATAATCACATGAAAAATGCCTGGGAACATAGCCTCTGAATTGTTAACAGTGGCAGGCAAATCCTGGAGAGTGAGAATAAAATAAAGATGTTTACTCTTTATTCTGTATAGTTCTGTATGAAAACTTTTATAAGGCACTGCTTTGTTAATTGTCACCTAATGGTAATTTAAAAGTTTTTGGCGTACAGTAGGGATAGGCCAAATGTCAATCCTTTCTTGCTCCTTAAAGAAGGGAGAAAGATTCTCCAGATAGCTGATTCTAACTTGTGGATTGGAACAGCATTAAGCTCAGATTTTTTTAGGAGAATAAACATGCAGTGTTTTAAAATGTATTTTATAATTTAACAGCTTTGACATCTTGACTTCTAAAAGGGAAACAAGATTCACTAATTCATTTCCGGGTTTAGCCTCTAACTATCTGGCAAGATAGGGTGTCTTCACATTCAGTTCAGTTCAGTCACTCAGTTGTGTCCAACTCTTTGCAACCCCATGAATTGCAGCACGCCAGGCCTCCCTGTCCATCACCAACTCCTGGAGTTCACTCAAACTCATGTCCATCGAGTCGGTGATGCCATCCAGCCATCTCATCCTCTGTCATCCCCTTCTCCTCCTGCCCCCAATCCCTCCCAGCATCAGGTCTTTTCCAATGAGTCAACTCTTCGCATGAGGTGACCAAAGTACTGGAGTTTCAGCTTTAGCATCATTCCTTCCAAAGAACACCCAGGACTGATCTCTGGATTGGACTGGCTGGATCTCCTTACAGTCCAAGGGATTCTCAAGAGTCTTCTCCAACACCACAGTTCAAAAGCATCAATTCTTTCGTGCTCAGCTTTCTTCATAGTCCATCTCTCACATCCATAAATGTCTTTACATTAGGATATCATTTTCTCATGTCTCATGTGGGGAAGATTCCACCACTTGCATGTCCTTCTGGAGTCTCTTTTGTCCCTGAATTCAAATTCATGGATAGCTTAGTCTAACCTCAGGAACCCAACACTTCTGTTATTATAGGCTGTTATTGAAATTCTGTCTGTAACTAATAAGAAATTAAAGGCATAGTTAGTCACCTTCTCTGGAGAAGGAAATGGCAGCCCACTCCAGTATTCTTGCCTGGAGAATCCTATGGATACAGGAGCCTGGTGGGCTGCTGTCCAAAGGGTCGCACAGAGTCAGACACGACTGAGGCAACTTAGCATGCATGCATGCACTGGAGATGGAAATGGCAACCCACTCCAGTATTCCTGCCTGGAGAACCCCAGGGACAGAGGAGCCTGGTGGGCTGCCGTCTATGGGGTCGCACGGAGTCGGACATGACTGAAGCGACTTAGCAGCAGCAGCAGCAGCAGTCACCTTCTCCTTACATTATAGATTAACTGGGGCTCCACAAGGTCTGTAAAAATCTAGGATTCTCTTAGGCCGATAGGCAGCCTTGTTTGTCATGGTTTGGCTGTGTATAAGCTTCATTCAGATATATAATGAAACTTGAAAGAGCCCAGTTTCTCTTGAAGTTGAATAAACATGTCCATTAGCATTATTCCTAAATTTCATGACTTCTTACTAATGCTGCTAGAGTTCTAAGACTTCCAAAATCCCCTCATTAAATATCTCAAAATAACCCAAACTTCCTCTCGGTCCCCAAAACCATAGGATCCTAGGTAAGGTCACTTAAGGAGTTTCTCACCAAGACTGATGACTGCTCTTGTCCTCTGTCATTGCAGTGCTCTTTTATTTTTTGCACAGACCCTGGATATCATGTCCCGTAATGCCCATTCTTCCAGGACCAGTTTGCCTGTCTCAGGTTCCTCTCCAACTAGGATTCTGACTCGCCCTCACCCTCTGTCTTCCAAGGTGGGTCATCCATCTTCACCATCTCTTTTCGCCTGTCCCTAGGATTGCCATTATTCATCTATCCTTTGGACCTTTATGGAGAAGCCTTTCTCCTTCTGGACATATTTCTTTTACAGGATGTAATACAGATGATTTAATTTTATTATTCAGCTCTCTTGAATACAATTATCTCAATGGAGTGACTCTCTCCTGTCAAAGGTGTGTAAGCAGTTTGGAGACAGGAAGGGGAGAGACTGGTTAAGTTCAAGTTCAATTTAACTTTGCTTCCATCCCAAGCCCTGGTAAGGCCTAGTGAATCTCACTTCTCACCTCTCAGTGATTATCCCTTAGAGTGCTGGCTTGTCTCCCTGAGTCTGACTGAGCGGCACCGTTGTCCTTTCTCAATCAGGTCTCCATTTGGTCTGCAGTTGTGAGCAGGGATTTAGTGAAAATTGTAAAACATGTACAGAGTTCTCATTATACACCTCACCAAGTTTTCTCTATTGTTAACATTTTACATTACTGTAGTACTGTTGGGTAGTTACAATAGGAAAAAGGAGTCCAGAATGGTGGTGACTAAAAGACAAAGAAGGGAAAACCCTGAGAAAATAGAACAAAGAAAGGTCCGAGGTACACACTCCCCGGACAATACGTTTGTCTCCTCTTTTGCAGACAGCTTGTGACAATTAGTTGCTTGGCTGACAATTAATTGCAGTATTTTCTAGGTGTGTCCTGATCAAATGATTTGAAAGGGGTGTGATTAGGGACAAACTTTTTTTTTGTATTGTATCAGCTTTTGCCTTTGGCGTTTTGGGAACTCCATAGTAAGAGGACAAATTAGGGTAGCCTGAGTCTTCTTTTACTAAAGTCTTTGCTGAGAAAGAGTAGGCTAGGGTAGTTGCTCCTGTGGGGCTCTATGGGACAGAAGCTGAATTCAGGCAAAACTGAAAATCTGGGCAGTAGGCATTTAGGTGAGGCTTTCAAATAGGGAAGAAATAAAAATCATATTGGATAGAGCAGAATGAAATAAAACAACTATCAACTTGAAAACATGTAAAACCATTAACGTGTCCAAAGAAATTATGGTTGATGGTCATAAAGTCGTTATATATATATATATATATATACTGTACCTTCTTAAAATATAAAGTTTATCTCTATAAATGTTCTGAAGGTGTGTGTGTGTCTGAGTTATAGTGAGCAACTACCTATGGACCAGACACTGTGTTAATTACTAGAGATACTGACTAAAGAAAACCATGTTCTTATCCCCAAGAAGCTTATGGCCTGGATGGCGATGATCTTACATATATATAACCTAACTAGTTTTCCTTAACTGTTTCTTTTCCTCCAATTTGTACTATATTTTATCTGGCAGGGCAGGAGATATCCAACAATGGGTGATATGACCATCATCAAAAATGTAATTATCTGCTAAGAAAGTGACACAAACACCAAGTGTCACCCTCATTAACAACTATCCATTAAGCACTTGCTCTCTGTGGCACACTTTGCAGCCATTAATTAGGCAAATAATATAAGACCACGTGACCACCCTCTCTTACCTTGTTCTCAGGGTGTTTCCTAAAACGAAGAACGATGATACAAGATAGTCTCAATTAGTTCTAAAGAGTATTTCAGATCTAAATTCTCTAGGAGATTAGAAAACGAGGCAATCACCCCTACCTGGAACTGGCAGGTGAGGAGGCTTGGTGGAGGAAAGCTTCTAGTTATGTCCAGAAATAAAGCCCTACATGTGCCCAGGGTTTTCAAGGGTGGAATTAGACTAGCCAAGTTTATTGAATTGCCTTCCCTTCCTTTTCTGGCCTTTTTCTTTTACTTCTTGCCTTCTGTGTGCCAAGGTGACTGCATTTGGTGCAGTCATATGGTGACCCATCGTTCATTTCTTGTTAGCTGAATTAGGAAAAATGGTTGAGGTGGATTAAGATGGGCAGCAGCAGCCTTCATGCCATCCTGAGAGTAATTAAATGTAACAGAGCAAGTAAGGAAATAATCCTGGGTGCTTCACTTCCCTGAGTTCCGATTCAGGCCTTGAAATCCCCCTATGCCAATGAGTAGCTAACTGGTGATCTGGATGTTGTGCCACAATGTAGACTTTTGGCTTAGAGTCCTAGTTTATGGTAGAAATGAACGGTCATTCTGTACTTTGCCTTGATGTCTTCAAATGTTTTTTCACCCATAGGATATAATTGGAGAATTTCTGTCGTAATTCTGTCATACTATTTCAAGTTCAGCTTTTGGTTTCCTAATAGTCTAAATGTCACATGCATTTTTATTTTAAAATATAAATGGCCCACAGTTTATTGTGCTACTTTCCTGTGTATTGTGAAATGTATGTCTGTGTGTGTGTATGTGTGTTTATGTGTGTGTGCGTATTTCCTCCCCCTAAAGAGGTGAATTCTTTAAAGGAAATGAAAATAAAATTTTCATAGGGTGTAGGGCAGAGCAAATGCTCATCACAGACTTATCTGACAAGTCTCTTTCAAGAACCTGTCCACAGACTGAAGATTCACTCTTTGCTCAATTTGCATCCTTGGCCCAATAAATGTTTTATGACCTCCCTCTATGAGCACTCACAGCCAGAAGGAGGTAATGCAAAATTGATCTGTATATTAAAACTGCTGAGCCAAGCGGGCTTGCTCCTGGAATTACACTGATTATGTGTATGTGTGATTCAACAGGCCCTATTGAAACACCAGAGTATTTGAAAAGACACCCACCAGCTGCATTTTTTATACATATAGCTTCTTCCTTCCCTCTTCCTCTTAACCCTGTGGACTAACTCCCCTTTGGGCTCATGAATAGCAATGATGTTTGCAGAAAAGAAAATACTTCCCCATAAGGCTTCACAGTCTATTATTTCTAGAATGCAAAGAAAGACATGGACCTCGGACTCAAACACACAAGGGTTGGAATCCCACCTTCATCATTTATTTGCTGTGTGGATTTGGGCCAATTATTATATCTCTCTGGGCCTCATATTGATATTTTAAAGTGGAGAAAATAACATCCACCTGCTCAAATTATTGCAAATACAACCAGTATAGTTAGGCTTCGGCTGTCTGTAATGTAAAATGATGTCTATTTCCTTTACTATCCTTGTTACAGTGGCGTGAGTTAATAGTAGCATGATGGATCTCCTTAAATCATGCCCTAATTATTTCTGGAAATGACACCAGGTTCTCTCTTACATGGGCTGAGAAAAGGTTCTTCATTCTGGTGTTTTTTTTACATGCTGCCAAGATATTCATTTATATAACAGCTGTTTCTTATTGAGTACCTATTTTATACCAGGAACTTCTCTCACCCTTGGGTTATGTCATGAGTGGGACAGACAAGATCCCTGATTTCCTGAAACTTAGAGATGATTGCAAGTAACAGGCGAGGAAATCACACAAGAAAGATAAATAGTTATAGGTAAAGACAAATATTCCAAAGGAAATAAAGCAGTGACTCTATAGACATTGACTAGAAAGGTGGTATAAGGGAGCAACATTAGAGATAGTGGTCAGCAAAGTCTTCTCTGATGAGCTGACATTTGACCTAAAACCTACATGGTGAGATGGATCTTACATGTAAAGATCAGAGGTAAAGGAAGACCATTCCAGACTGAAGGAACAAAGGGAAAGAACCACCGAATTAGACTGATTGAGGAAAGGGGGCTAAGATTCTGGTCACGCATTCCATCATGTGTGTTTTCCCCCATGCCTTCAAACAATTCTCCAACACTAGCTGTGTGTCCCAGAATTTGACACTCTACCCAAAGAAAGCATCAGACTGTTCCCCACTTCAGACTGTTACCTGCACTTCTTATTCACAGGCTATTAATCGGTGCTTCCTATTTCCCCATCTTTGCATTTGATTAGTTTGCTAGAAGGTCTCACAGAACTCAGGAAACCAGTTTATTTACTAGACAGTAAATTACAAGCCAGTTTATTACAAAGAATATGGGAGGATACATAGCGCAAGTTATGGAGAACAGATGTAGAGCCTCTGTATCTTCTCTAAGCAGGTCACGTCCCCAAATCTCCAAGCGTTCACCAATCCAGAAGCTCTCCAATACTGTCCTTCTGGGTTTTTATGAAGACTTCATTACACAAGTACAATTGATTAAATCATTGGCCACTGGCAATTAATTCAACCTCCAGCCCCTCTTCCCTCCCCAGAGGTCAGGGGAATAGAACTGAAAGTTAGAACTCTCTAATCTTCTGGTTTCTCTGGTAACCAGCCTGTGTCCTTAGGTGACCTAGGGTCTTTCCAAAAGTCACCTCATTAACATAACAAAAGCTGCTTTTATCGTTCTTCTCACTTAGGAAATTTCAAAGTTTTAAGGAGAAGGCAATGGCACCCCACTCCAGTACTCTAGCCTGGAAAATCCCATGGATGGAGGAGCCTGGAAGGCTGCAGTCCATGGGGTCGCTGAGGGTAGGACACGACTGAGCAACTTCACTTTCACTTTTATACATTGGAGAAGGAAATGGCAACCCACTCCAGTGTTCTTGCCTGGAGAATCCTAGGGACTGGGCATCCTGGTGGGCTGCCGTCTATGGGGTCGCACAGAATCAGACACGACTGAAGTGACTCAGCAGCAGCAGTGCCAGAAAGAGAGGAACACCAAGTATATGTATTTCATATTATAAATCACAATATTACAGGGAGAAAAAGTGAGAAAAAGATATAGTGGTACAAGATGACCCTGAGAGTTATGCAGGGACCTGATCATGTAGGCAAGTAGAATGATTGGAAGAGGGACTTCCCTGGTGGTCCGGTGGCTAAGACTGCACTCACAAAGCAGGGGGCCCAGGTTTGATCCTAGGTCATGGAACTAGGAGGGTTTCTCTGGTGGCTCAGATGGTAAAGAATCTGCCTGCAATGCAGGAAACCAGGGTTCAATCCCTGGTTTGCGAAGATCCCCTGGAGAAGAAAATGGCAACCCATTCCAGTATTCTTGCCTGGAGAATTCCATGGACAGTCTGACAGGCTATAGTCCATAGGGTTGCAAAGATTCAGACAAGAATGAGTGACTATCACTCGCATGGAACTAGAAAGTGTTAGTATCACTACAAACAAAGCTAGTGGAGATGATAAAATTCCAGCTGAGCTATTTCAAATCCTAAAATATGTTGCTGTTAAAGTGCTGCACTCAATTTATGTCAGCAAATTTGTAAAGCTCAGCAGTGGTCACAGGACTGGAAAAAGTCTGTTTTCATTCTAACCCCAAAGAAGGGCAATGCTAAGGAATGTTCATTCCACCATGCAATTGCTCTCATTTCACATGCTAACAAAGTAATGCTCAAAATCCTTCAAACTAGGATTCAGCAGTATGTGAACTGAGAAACCAGATGAACAATCTGGATTTCTGAACAATCTGAAAAGGCAGAGGAACCAGAGATCAAATTGCCAAATCTTCTGGATAGTAGAAAAAGCAAAGGAATTCCAGAAAAACATCTGCTTCACTGACTATGCTAAAACTTTCAACTGTGTGGATCACAACAAACTGTGGAAAATTCTTCAAGAGTTGGGAATGCCAGATCAATTTACTGTCTCCTAAGAAACATGTATGCAGGACCAGAAGCAACAGTTAGAACTGGACATGGAAAGACAGATGGGTTCCAAATTGGGAAAGGAGTATGTCAAGACTGTATATTGTCACCTGCTTATTTAACATCTATGCAGAATATATCATGAAAAAATGCCAGGCTGGATGAATTACAAGTTGGAATCAAGATTGCCAGGAGAAATATCAACAACCTCAGATATGCAGATGATGCCACTCTTATGGCAGAAGAGGAACTAGAAAGCCTCTTGATGAGGGTGAAAAAGGAGAGTAAAAAAGTTGGCTTAAAACTCAACATTCAAAAAACTAAGATCATGGCATTCAGTCGAATCACTTCATGGCAAATAGATGCGGAAAAAATGGAAACAGTGACAGTTTTCTTTTTCTTGAACTTCAAAATCACTGTGGACAGTAACTGCAGCTATGAAATTAAAAGACACTTGCTCCTTGGAAGAAAAGCTATGACAAACCTAGACGGTGTATTAAAATGCAGAGTAATCATTTGGGTGACAAAGATCCATGTAGTCAAAGCTATAGTTTTTCCAATAGTCATGTTTAGATATGAAAGTTAGACCATAAAGAAGGCTGAGCACTGAAGAACTGATGCTTTCAAATTGTGGTGCTGGAGAAGATTCTTGAGAGTCCCCTGGACAGCAGCGAGATCAGACCAGTCAATCTGAAAGGAAATCAATCCTGAATCTTCATTGGTGGACTGATGCTGAACCTGAAGCTCCAATATTTTGGCCACCTCATGCGAAGAACTGACTTATTGGAAGAGACTCTGATGCTGGGAAGATTGAGGGCAGGAGAAGAAGGGGTGACAGAGGATGAGATGGTGGGATAGCATCACTGACTCAATGGATATATATTTAAAAATACATTATTAATCTCAATCTCACTGGTTTCTTTTGCTTTCTTTTGATGTATCTACCAGAAATTTAAAATTATAAATGCAACTTAAATTATACCTCTGTTGGACAGTACTGTTCTAGACTATTCAGACCATAAATAAAGATGATTATTTGAAAAAATAGGAAATATTAATTTTAGTAATCTAGAAAGAACACACACATGTAGATATTTAAGAGAGATTATATGATCTAAAGTGCAATCCATACTTCTTAGATTAGATACATTTAGAGATTTATTCTCATTCTGACTTAGAATCTTATTTCTTACAATTTTTTTTCAGCTTCTTTTTTTCTAGTAAACAATTGGATTTATAGAATTTTTCTTTGATTTTCGGTACACCTCTCCTCCCTTTCATTTTATTATCTCTGACCAGTTTCAAGGCTTTGAAAATGACCCATTTATGACACTCCACAATAAGTTCTGAGGATCCATTGAGAAACTATCATTCTAAAGTTGAGTGTCTGTTTCTCACTGCTGAGTTATTTATAGCTTTCCATTCATAGCCGTCCCCTGAGCACTGCAATTATGTCTCTCAACACCCACATCTTCTCCCTCCCTCCCTTCACCTTCTTGTGTTGTGTGGGCATAGGCACTTTGGATTTTGTATATCTTCAGACTGTATGCTGTTTAAGAATGAAAACTAATCTAATGTAAAAGCTTTAATAAGGAACACATTATCAGACAAATACTACAGTAGAGGATTTTGTTGAATATCAGTCAGGAACCCTGTTATATTTGAAATTAAGTAGCACCTAGTACTGTTGACATGAATGAAGTTGAGACTTGGAAATGCAGCAAATTCACTGCATATAAATTTAAATATTAAAGAGCAATGAGGTTATACATGTCTGAAAAATTGCTTTGGCCCATGCCCAGTAGAAATTTGCATAAGCTTAGAATTATGCAGTTATTTCTATATCTCTGAAACCATTACAAAAGTTAAGTAAAAGTTGTATAATTGAATGGACATTTTTTGATGGTTTATATATTTTTCTATAGATTGAGGTCTTATTACAAAAAATTTTTATATACTTATACAAAAATACAAAATTAAAGTAACCCAATAAATGTAATATGTAAGCTAGTTTATAAATGCAGAAGGGTCTGCTAAATATCCGGGAATGATAAGGTTCTTACACTCTACTTATGTACTTTAGACGAAAATATAGTCACAATTTATAATCACTTAAATTTAGCCTATGTGCTTCTATATGTGTATCAGTTCAGTTCAGTCGCTCAGTCGTGTCCGACTCTTTGCGACCCCATGAATTGCAGCATGCCAGGCCTCCCTGTCCATCACCAACTCCCGGAGTTCACTCAAACTCACGTGCATTGAGTTGGTGATGCCATCCAGCCATCTCATCCTCTGTCGTCCCCTTCTCCTCCTGCCCCCAATCCCTCCCAGCATCAGAGTCTTTTCCAATAAGTCAACACTTTGCATGAGGTGGCCAAAGTATTGGAATTTCAGCTTTAGCATCAGTCATTCCAATGGACACCCAAGACTGACCTCTTTTAGAATGGACTGGTTGGATCTCCTTGCATTCCAAGGGACTCTCAAGAGTCTTCTCCAACACCACAGTTCAAAAGCCTCAATTCTTCAGCACTCAGCTTTCTTTATAGTCCAACTGTCACATCCATACACGACTACTGGAAAAACCATAGCCTTGACTAGACGGACCTTTGTTGGCAAAGTAATGTCTCTGCTTTTGAATATGCTATCTAGGTTGGTCATAGCTTTCTTTCCAAGGAGTACATGTCTTTTAATTTCATGGCTGCAATCACCATCTGCAGTGATTTTGGAGCCCCCCGAAATAAAGTCTGACACTGTTTCCACTGTTTCCCCATCTATTTCCCATGAAGTGGTGGGACCGGATGCCATGATCTTCGTTTTCTGAATGTTGAGCTTTAAGCCAACTTTTTCACTCTCCACTTTCACTTTCATCAAGAGGCTTTTTAGTTCCTCTTCACTTTCTGCCATAAGGGTAGTGTCATCTGCATATCTGAGGTTATTGATATTCTCCTGCAATCTTGATTCCAGCTTGTGCTTCTTCCAGCCCAGCATGTATAACAGTCCATAGAATAAATAGCAACATATTATATCATTAGAGCTTAATTTTGAGGTATAATGGATGAAATATTTACATGCATGTTTACTGCATAGGTTTCCTGAACGTCTACTCTGTGCTGGTGCTTCTTTACACTAGCCTAATGTAGCCACTGATACTGATGGTCCTCTTGTGGTTATGTGTAAAAGCATTCCTGTTTTAAAGTATTTGGGTGTGATGGGATGTCAGGTCAACAACTCAAATTGTTCAGGAAGAAAACAGTTCTTTGTATTATATGTACATATTCTCTGTAAATTTGATTTTTTTAATAGAAGAAAAGAATTACTTTTAGCTGTTTGAACTTGGGAAACTCACTTCGACAATCAGTCTGGGTTCTGTTTCCCTTTGTGTAAAATGGAGATACTAATACCTTAAGAAGCTGCTTTAAAGATTAAAATTGCAAGTCACTTAGAGACATGGTTTTCTTCTTTATTCAGTGGTCTATAATCTATTTCTCTCTTTATTTACTTAGATGTTCAAATTGTCCCATATTTGCTAGTGGAGAATGAAAGCTCCTTCTAGATGAGAGCCCATTTTCTTAACATCCTTGCAATGATATAATACCGTTTTATAATTTAAAAGAAAGCTTTATGTTGTATCAGTATATCACATCAAAAAAGTATACATTAGGTAAGGACATTTTCAGACATGTCAGAATAGAGATCCAGACTGTGGTTTGCAATAACACAAAGCTATTATAAAATACCTGAAGAACCAACCACCTCATTACGGAGGATGCAACACCTGTAGGAAGTGTCTGTGATAGCAAGCACTGGAGCAATAACCTAAAGTGTTGTTTGCTCTATTCATAGGTGGGAGGCTGGGATAACCCTCTGATTTTTTTTTTTAATGAAGTTTATTACTTGCTTCCAAAAATATTAACCCCCATAAAGAAGTAAGAGCATAGTTACCCAAATAGAATTCTAATATTAAAAAAATTGAAGTATAGTTGTTATACAATCTTGTGTTAGCTTCTCATGTACAGAAAAGTGATTCAGTTGTATGTATATAATGTATATATATTATTTTTCCAGTATCATTTATTACAGGATACGAATATATTTCCTTGTGCTATAGTAGGACCACATTATTTATCTATTTTCCATAGATTGTGTATCTGGTAATCCTGAACTCCTAATTTATCCTTCCCCTGCTTTCCCCTTGGTAACTATGTTTTCTGTGTCTGTGAGTCTGTTTCTGTTTCATAAATAAGTTCGTTTTTGTCATATTTTAGATTCTACAAGTAAATGATATATGCTATTTGGCTTTCTTTTTCTGACTTCCTGCACCTAGTACGACTATCTCTAGGTTCATCCATGTTGCTGTAAATGTCATTATTTCTTTTTTTATAGCTGAGTAGTATTCCATTGTATATTTATATACCACATTTTGTTTATACATTCCTCTGTTGGTGGACATTTTGATTGCTTCCCTGTGTTGCTATAAACATTGGAGTGAGTGCATCTTTTTAAAATAAAGTTTTCTCCAGATACATGCCCAAGAGTAGGATTGTTGGATCATATGACAACTTTAGTTTTAGTCTTCTGAGGTACCTCCATACTGTTTTCCATAGTGAGTGTGCCAATCTGCATTTCCACTAACAGTGAAGGAGGGTTCCCTTTCCACCACAGCATCTCCAGCATTTGGTAGACTTTATAATGATGGCCATTCTGATTGCTGTGAGGTGGTATTCATTGTAGTTTTGAATGGTGTTTCTCTAGTAATTACCAATGTTGAGCATCTTTTTATATGCTTATTGATCATCTGTATGTCTTTGGAGAAATGTCTATTTAGGTACTCAGTCTTTTTTTTTTTTTGGATTGGGTTGTTTGATAATTTTGTTATTGAGCTGTATGAGCTATTTGTCTATTTTGGAAATTAAGGCCTTGTAGTTCACATCATCTGCAAATAGTTTCTCCTAACCTATAGGTTGTCTTTTCATTTTGTTTATGGTTTCCTTCACTGTGCAAAAGCTTATAGGCTTCATTCAGCCCAAACCAATTTTTGCTTTTATCTCTACTATCTTAGGGAGATTGACCTAAGAAAACATTGGCAAAATTTATGTCAGAGACTATTTTCTAGGACTTTTATGGTGTCATATCTTACATTTAAATCTTTAAACCATTTTTAGTTTATTCTTTTGTATGGTATGAAAGTGTGTTCTAACTTCATTGCTTAACATGTGGCTGTTGAGTTTTCCTGACAGCACTTCCTGTAGAGACTGTTTCTTCTCCATTATGTAGAATTCTAAAGTTTTTGCTCAGATTTTCAGGAAGCTGAAGAAATGAAATTACCAGAAGGAAATATGGGGTGAGTGGGTTGTAATTTAGTTCTTCTTCCTACCTTTAGGGAATATTAGATTCAAGCTATTCTAGACACATGATATTATTTCTTAATTTAAAGACCTCCTGAAATAGGAGATCCCATAGCCTTCTATGGGATAGAATAGTCCATTTTGACATCTACTTACACTTACTGCCTGAAATTCTGTGTTTCTATGAGTACTGTGGCCTACTTGGAGATTAAACCCTCTCTTCTTGTTCTGTACTCAAAGAAAATTAAAATTCTGGTCATGTTCTCTCCAAAGTGTCTGTAAAAGAATAGTGTTCAAATTTCTGGTCACTTAATATACGTAGTCTCTACTTCCAAAGGGAAGTGACCTACCATTTCCTAAATTTCTAGAGAGGAAATTTTACTAACATTTTTTTAGTATTTAGAGTCCCTTGGACTGCAAGGAGATCCAACCAGTCCATTCTGAAGGAGATCAGCCCTGGGATTTCTTTGGAGGGAATGATGCTAAAGCTGAAACTCCAGTACTTTGGCCACCTCATGCGAAGAGTTGACTCATTGGAAAAGACTCTGGTGCTGGGAGGGATTGGGGGCAAGAGGAGAAGGGGACGACAGAGGATGAGATGGCTGGATGGCATCACTGACTCGATGGATGTGAGTCTGAGTGAACTCTGGAAGTTGGTGATGGACAGGGAGGCCTGGCGTGCTGCGATTCATGGGGTCACAAAGAGTCAGACACGACTGAGCGACTGATCTGATCAGATCTGATCTGATATGGCAAAGACTGTTACATGTACTTAACATGTTTGAACTTATTCAGTTTCTAGAGCTACCCTCTGTTTTCAATCTCCTAATAAAAATCACGTGGCTGGATTATTTCTTGAAGTTGGCACAATTAGCATAATAGTTAACTTTATGTGTTAACTTGATAAGCATGGGATGCCCAGATATTTGTTTAAATAATATTATTTATTTAAATATTATTTCTAGATGTATTTGTGAGGGTGTTGTTAGGTGAGGTTAACATACATTTGAATTAATAGACTGAGCACTATAAACAATATTTGTGACTCTGCCAAAATTCATATGCTAAATCCTAATGTCTAATGTGATGGTACTTGGAGATAGGATTTTGAGGAAGTGAGTCAAGATTGTGGAGCCCTTATGGATGGAAGTTTTGCCCTTATAAAAGAGACTCCACAGAGCTCCCTTGCCCCCTCTACCACTTGTTAATAGACAGCCATCTATTAACTAGGAACTGAGGTTTCACCAGACACCAGAAACTTCTCAAGACTGATCTTGGTCTCTCTAGCCTCCAGAAATAAATTTCTATAGTTAATAAACTACCTAGTCTATAGTATTTTTGCTAAAGGAACATGAATGGGCTAATACACTGAGTAAAGCAGATTGTCCTCTCCATTGTGAGTGGGGCTCATCCAATCATTTGAAGGCCTGAATAGAACAAAGAGATGAATAACAAAGAATTCTTTCTCTGTCTGACTGTCTCTCAGTTGGGACATCAGTTCTCTCCTGTTTTCAGACTTAAACTTGGACTGGAGGTAACACCATCTGCTCTCTTGGGTCTGGTTTTGTCAACCTTCTATGTGAGCCAATTCTTTATAACAAATCTCTATCATCTATCTGTCCCTCTGTCTATCTATTTATCTATCTACCTACTCACCTACCTATCTGTCTCCCTACCTATCATCCATCCTATCTATCTGTCATCTATCTCCAGTTGGTTTTATTTCTCTGGAGAATCCTGACTAGCACAAGAGGCAGAGCTTGGAGTCAGGGCATTTTCCCTTTAGTATTCTTGCTCTTAACTAATTGTATTAAGACAGCTTAATACAATAAGCTGTCTCTGATTCAGTAAATATTGTATAACCTTCACAGTACAGCAAAGTCAATGGGATTTTTTTTCTCTCCATTTTATAGATTTAGTGAAGTGAAGTGAAGTAGCTCAGTCATATCCGACCCTTTGCAACCCCATGGACTGTAGCCTACCAGGCTCCTCCATCCATGGGATTTTCCAGGCAAGAATACTGGAGTGGGTTGCCATTTCCTTCTCCAGGGGATCTTCCTGACCCAGGGATTGAACCCAAGTCTCCCACATTCCAGGCAGGTGCTTTACCGTCTGAGCCACCAGGGAAGTTTATAGATTTAGAGGAACCCAAAACTAGGAGAGGTTAAGCAATTTACTTGTGATCAAATAATTAAGCTAGTAAATGGTGGTGGTGGTTTAGTCACTAAGTCATGTCTGACTCTTGCAACCCCATGGACTGTAGCCCACCAGGCTCCCCTGTCCATGGGGTTCTCCAGGCAAGAATACTGGAGTGGGTTGCCATTTCTTTCTCCAGGGGATCTTCCTGACCCAGGAATTGAACCTGGGTTTCCTGCATTTCAGGCAGATTCTTTACCGACTGAGCTATAAGGAAAATGAGTAAATGTCACCCACAAATTCAAAATTCAGATAAACATGGCTCTGAAGTCAGTGGTATTTTATTATTCAGATTTACTGCATTTCTTCCATGTGGTTTATTTTGGAGGGGAGAATGTTACCTACAGAAAGGGACTTCTAGGAAATAACCAGAACTATTACTTTTTCTGGAGAATAGCTGCATTTGTTAGGTATATACCATCATAAGAGCCCCCAGTTAGATCTATAAAAGGCTACAGAGGTGAGAAGACTTTCAGGTCCCTTCCTGAAATAACAAAGGTAGTTACCATTTAGGGAAGACCTATTATATGTCCATTCCTGGGTGCAATAATATATCATTTAATCTTCAATGCGAACTTTTGAGGCAGTTTATTTTCTTGGACTGGGTTTCTCAGAAGCAGAGATGTAAGAATCTGTAATGTAAGAATTCAAATGCAAATGATTTTTAAGGTAATACTCCCAGGAGAAACAATAAGCATGTGAGGAAAGCAATTCTGGTCAGGGAAAGAAAGCAAGCAAGACTGAAGATTTGGGTAAGGGCTCAGAGAAAGTAACTTCAGCTTGGTCCTACAGGGGATCTCTGGAGTGTAGGGCATACCTCAGGGTTTATCCGAGTCTGAGGCATAGAAGCTACACTTTGCCTCACCATTCATTCTCCATCCTTGGAGAAGGGGGGATATAAACTTCCAGGCACTTTATGAAGCCTTGTGTTTAGGGACAAGAGCCTCAAGGCAACTGAGGGTAGCCTGAGGAAGAAGAGTTGCATATGTGGGCAGGAAGGAGACGAAACCAACATCACAGCTGGAGAGGGGTTCAGAGGATGGTAGAAGAATCTAGGGGGATCTGGGTGAAGCCATGATGTTATGAAGGGTAGAGTTCGGAGAGAGATTTCTCTGATGCCTGGGTGCTTTTCCTACCACACCATTCTGCCTCTTTTTGTTTCCCTTACACTAGTCTGCCTCTGATGACTCTTGACTCATTTAGCAGCCTCAGGTCTCAGGGCTGAGTTGCCCTGCAGCTTGGCAGCAAGAGAACTGATAGGCTCAGTTCCATTTCCTAGAAGGGTTAATAGCCTTCTAGAATTAGAACTTCAGAACCAGGAATTTAGGAAAGTGACCTCATATGTTGTAATTGATGAAACTTTAAAAAATTTTTAAACTTATGAAAAAACACTTTTAAACCTTATGAAAAAATTTAACAGTGATAAAAATAAAACTGAGCCTCTTACATGCCGGCCAGATCTCTGTCTTTCAGAGCATTGATTCCTTTTGTGAGTACTTTGGGGGCCTTCCTTTTTCTGGATTTCACTGCATTGAAGTTCCAGCTTGGATTACTTGTACTCCCTGGTGGGAGTGGGTTCTGGACAAAGATGAGTCACCAACTGCCGTAGGTCCAGATACCATGAGGATTTCAGACATATGAATGCACAGAAAACAACAGATGGGATCTCTGAATTTTGGATTTTTCTTTCTGAAAGTCTCCTTTCTTTTTCTCTGACAAATCAGATTTATGTTTCTCTAAGCTTGAATTATGTAAAGCTTTGTGGTCTTGTGTTGGCTGCACCTTGACAAACAGAGACAATAGCACTACGTCAAGGTGTGAAGAACAATTTTACATTTTTATAGCATTTTTCACAACCATTGTATCCTGAGGCACTTCACAGGAAGTAGCAACAGCAACTTCTATAGATCCTATTGGGGTGTGAATTCTGAAACCCAGTTCTGACCTTCTATGGTTCATTTGATGGTGCGAGAGACTCTAAAAATGGCACTCTCTGGCTTTTTTTCCTCTTTCCTTTTTTTGTTACATTCCTTTGAATGTTTCTCTTTGATATTTTTATGCATCTCTCTTTTAAATAAATTTTATTCATTATCTTGCAATATACTAAACAATGGGGATAAAATGGCAAACGAGATAATTTTGAATTTCACTTTTTCCACTTACTAACTTTGTGTCTGAGCTTCCCAGGAGGCTCTGTGGTAAAGAATTGCCTGCCAAGCAGGAGATGCAAGTTTGATCCCTGGGTCGGGAAGATCCCCTGGAGAATGAAATGGCAACCCATTCTGGTATTCTTGCCAAGGAAATCCCATGGACATAGGAGCCTGGCAGGCTATAGTCTATGGGATTGCAAAAGAGTCAGACATGACTTAGTGACTAAACAAACAAAAAACAACTTTGTGTCTGGGTTTCATTATCCGTAACATGGAAATTACATATGTCCTGTGGGGAGTGAAATGAAGTAGTGCGTATAAACGTCTTAGAACAATATCTGACAGTTAGTCAATAGTGAGGCATTGAGAACTGATTGTGTGTGTCAGGCACTGCTCTAGGGAGTATGAAAGTAATACAATGCTACTGTCCTCACAGAGCTTACTTCTAGTAGTAGCAGATAGATAATGCAGAAACATACAAAAATCCAAAATCCAAAAAAAAAAAAGTGCAATGAGGAAAATACAATAAATAAAACACAATAAAATGATAATCAATTAGAAGTGTGCTGTACTCAGTTGCTAAGTCATGTCCGACTCATTGTGACCTCATGAACCACAGCCCACCAGGCTTCCCTGGTGGCTCAGATGGTAAAGAATCTGCCTGCAATGCAAGAGACCCAGGCTCAGTCCCTGGGTTGGGAAGATCCTCTGGAGAAGGGAATGGCTATCCACTCCAGTATTCTTGCTTGGAGAATCCCATAGACAGAGGAGGCTGCCAGGCCACACAGTTCATAGGGTTGCAAAGAGTTGGACATGACTGAAGTGACTTAGCATGCACACATGCATAACTCTAAGAAATGTTACTATATTAATTTTACTGATGGGGAGCAGAGACACAGAGACGTTAAATAACATACTAGTAAACAGTTTTGAATAAATTAGATTTTGAATCTAGGTTGTACAGCTGGTAAGATATGGACCCAGGACCCAACCCCAGCAGTCCAGCTCTTGAAACCATGTGCTTAACCAGCATCCATCCCTTCCTTAGTCTAAGCCATAACAAATGTACATTCCATAAAGCAAAATACTAATTGACTGGAATACACAGTTTAAATTTTTCATCAAAAGTAATCATAGATAAAAAAAAACACAAACCACAAACCAGGAGTGTGTGTGTGTGTGTGTGTGTGTGTGCATTTTATATACATTATATATATAATGATGCATGAAACCAATCAAATGATTAGTATACAGAATATATGAAAGTAAAAGTCACTCAGTCGTGTCTGACTCTTTGTGACCCCATGGACTATACAATCAATGGAAATCTCCAGGCCAGAATACTAGAGTAGCCTTTCCCTTCTCTAGGGGATCTTCCCAACCCAAGGATAAAACCCAGGTCTCCCACATTGCAGCTAGATTCTTTACCAACTAAGCCACAAGGGAAGCCCAAGAATACTGAAATGGGTAGCCTATCCCTTCTCCAGTGGATCTTCCCGACATAGGAATTGAACCAGTCCTGCATTGCAGGCAGATTCTTTACCAACTGAGCTATCAGGGAAGCCCTGAATATATACAGAATATATAGACAGATCTTAAAAAGAAAGAAAATCACAAAGAATTTCATGGGAAAAAAGGGCAAAAGACCTGAACAGCCATCTATCACAGAAGGAAAACATAAGTCATCTATAAGCTTACTAAAAGTTACTCAATCTTCTTAATAATTATGAAAATACCAATTATAATCAGTAGCCACTTGATACTCAGTACATTAGCAAACATTAAAATGTCTGACAATAATAAGCTTTGGGGAGAATATGGAGCAATTTATTCTGTTTTTAGGATGCAAGCTAGTATAGTTACTTAGGAAAATATTTTGGTGTTACCTAGTAAAATTACCTAGGCTTCAGTAATATCACTACTAAGTATTTGATCTTAGGAAAACTTTGATGCATGTTTACTAGAAGAAATATCTGAAATGTTTATAGGTTAAACAATGAAAAAAAAAAACCCACAAAAACCCAAATCTGGAAATAGCCCCAATATTTGCTTTGTTGATATGGGAAAGATGAAATGAATTGTAATATATTTATGCAATGCAAAGCTTCTCATTGTACTGCTGTTGTTGCTATAGTGTTGCAATGTCGGTGTTTTGTTTTTCTTTTTTTTTTTTTTTTAAGATTAGTGGTATAAGAAGATGCTAGCATGCTGGTGTAAAGAGTTGAAAAGAAAGTGCTGAATTGATGATACAGCATAGAGAGAAAATAAGAGTAGAAATAAAGCTCCTGAGATGGCAAGAAGAAATGAGATCAAAAGCTCATGTGTGCAAGTGGGCTTTAGGAACAGACAGATGCGAAATAGGTGGTTGTGTACTTCTGTGAGTTGTACATGAGGTGGTAGTAGGGTGAGGCAGTTCCTTGTTTGCTTTTACTTTTTTCTGTGATGTTTGAAGTTATTGGCTGGGTATACTATGGGGAGACAGATTGTTGGAAAACTGAGAAAGAAGGGGAAAGCATTAAACAAAATTCCCAGAGTATGGGAAAATGAGTCAAACAGTTCTCAAGATAGTGACACTCTCATATAGAAACGAAACACAATGCTCAAAAAAAAAATTTAAATAAATTTGATACATTTCCACAGCTAGGCAGCAACAAAACTAGACTTCCCACACAACTTCCTTCTCAGCTCTAGTGGTTTTCTCCTATGTCTCAGTTTCTGAGAGGCAAAAATTTGCTTTCTCTGTGAAACTTACTCATCTCTGGAAATTCTGGGTGAATTGGAATTGTTTCAAAGGTATGCTTGCTCCTAAGAGGCACTGTCAAGGTGGTCTGATACATTTAGCAGCACTGTCTCGTTATTTGGCTTTATTTTAGGAGTGAAAATACAAGGAATGAATGAGTGCTTATTACCAAGTCCAAACACTGCATAGCAGGCAGTGAGTTGAGAGACAAGGTTTTGGGACAAAGAAAAGTGACTTCTAACAGAAAGCCACCAAAGCGAGAAGATGGCAGACTAATGGCCTAAAGAATCATCTTAATTCAAGGTAGAATTCAAGCCTCTTTTATGTCAGGGAAGAGGGAAGCAGGAGGAGTTTAAGGTCAGGAAGTGACAGATAATCACAAACATCTGGGTGCCAGCAGGGACCCAAGGAGGTTTGTGAAAACCCTTTGTTCTTGGTAAGTTGACTTTGATTGAGGTGAGTCTGATCATGATAGTCCTGCAGAACTCAATAAGACAAATGTTAATTTTTCTTGTTCACATTTCCTTGTCACTGCAGGGGAGACACTTTCTTTGGAAGGAGGCTACCGCCTATACCCCAAAGTGGAACAAAATTCCTTTCAGTCGCTCAGTCGTGTCCGACTTTTTGCAACCCCATGAATCGTAGCACACCAGGCCTCCCTGTCCATCACCAACTCCCGGAGTTCACTCAGACTCACATCCATCGGGTCAGTGATGCCATCCAGCCATCTCATCCTCTGTCGTCCCCTTCTCCTCCTGCCCCCAATCCCTCCCAGCATCAGAGTCTTTTCCAATGAGTCAACATTTTGCATGAGGTGGCCAAAGTACTGGAGTTTGAGCTTTAGCATCATTCCTTCCAAAGAAATCCCAGGGCTGATCTCCTTCAGAATGGACTGGTTGGATCTCCTTTAGTGGCTAACATATCTATGTGTAGGGCTAAGCTGAGTCTTATGACTTAGGTTAAAGCAGCAGAAAAAGATAGATGAAATATAGAGGCAGAGATGGCAAGCTTCTTCTACAAACAAGAGGCTGGTAGGGAACATAGTGGGAAAGGTGGGTGGGTCTTAGTTCCTAAAGACTTATCCAACAGATTGTTACGTATATTCCTTGAGTAGGAACTAGAACTCTGCTTTATTTTGAAACTATTGGCATTACTCCTTTCAGTTCAGTTTATTTTAGTCTCTCAGTCATGTCCGACTCTTTGCAACCCCACGGACTGTAGCACGCCAGGCTTCCCTGTCCATCACCAACTCCCGAAACACGCTCAAACTCATGTCCACTGAGTCAGTGATGCCATCCAACCATTTCATCCTCTGTCATCCCCTTCTCCTCCTGCCCTCAATCTTTCCCAGCATCAGGGTCTTTTCCAAGGAGTCAGTTCTTTGCATCAGGTGGCCAAAGTATTGGAGTTTCAGCTTCAGCATCAGTCCTTCCAATGAACACTCAGGACTGATCTCCTTTAGTATGGACTGGTTGGATCTCCTTGCAGTTTAAGGGACTCTCAAGAGTCTTCTCCAACACCACAGTTCAAAAGCATCAATTCTTCGGTACTCAGCATTCTTTATCTTTTTCTTATCTTATTTAACTGCCTTACTTTTTACTTATTTAGCTTTACTTTTCTTATCTAACTGCTTTTCCTTTGTTTCTGCATTCCTTCACTTATTCTCCTCATTAGTCATTGCCTGTGCCTGCTCTTCGGAACTCAGGGAAGGCCTAGGAGGCAAAAGCCTTTTCAACAAACAGGAAATGGGGACAGGGAGAGGCTTTTGTACCCTGAAGGGCCCTGCAGGGTCCATTGCTTTGTGCCTGTTCCAGGATTTTTATTTTTATAAAAATTTTGAAACATTGAGCACCTACTCTGTGCTCTAAAATAACTATGAGCCCTAAGATATTCATGAGTACCTCCAAGTACTTTCTGTGTTTATTCATTCATTCATTGAACATATTGAGCATCCACCACATGTATTAAATTCTAGTATAGGTGGCAAAAAACAGGCAAATATGTCAGATGGTGATAATTTATGTGGAGATAAATTAAGTACAGTAAGGGCATTGAGGGAGAGTTTGGCATTTCATTGGCCTGCTGAGTGGACAGGCTTGACGGGGGAAGCATAGTAGATAGGCAAAGGTCTTCTGATAAATTTCACTGTAAAAGAGAGTGAGATGAAAGAGTAATTGGAGAGGATGTGGAGGTCAAGGGAGAGAGGTTTTGTTTTGTTTTTTCAGGTGGAAGATTGTGATGGTTAATTTTATTAATGGTCAACTTGACTGTGCCACGGGGTCCAGATACTTGATTAAACATTATTCTAGGTGTGTCTGTGAAGGTGTTTCTGGATGAGATTAACTTTTGAATCTGTAGACTGAGTAAAGCAGACTGCACTCCAAATTTGGGTGGCCTCATTCAGTCCACTGAAGGCCTGGATAGAACCTGAGTAAGGAAGAATTCATTCTTTTTCTGCCTGTCTTTGAGCTGGGACATCAGTCTGCTTTTGCCCTCAGACTTGAACTTGGACTGGAACTTACACCACTGGCTCTCCTGGAACTCAAGCCTTTTGAATACAGGTCTTTTGGACTTCTCAGCCTCTATAACCACGTGAGCCAATTCCTTATATATGTGTATATATAAATTAGAATGCTCTAGGAGGAAGGAAAATCAGTGATTCTGTAAAGGTACCGTATTCTTAGCTAACTGAAAGGTGCATGCGTGTAAGCGTGCCAGGTTGCTTCAGTCGTGTCCGAATCCTTGCGACTCCATGGACTGTGACCTGCCAGGCTCCTCCGTCCTTGGGGATTCTCTGGGCAAGAATACTGGAGTGGGTTGCCATGTGCTCTTCCAGGGGACTTTTCCAACCCAGGGATTGAAACCGCATCTCTTTTGTCGCCTGCACTGGCAGGCAGGGTCTTTACCGCTACGCCACCTGGGAAGCTCAGATAGGTAGAGGTAGTGGTTGCTATCCATAGACAGTTTATGTAAAAGCAGGAAGTCAGGAAGAACAGGTGCAGGTACAGGATGTGGTGGTGGGCACCTGTAGAAGTCCTTTTTTGGTTGCCTCCTTTCTCTTAGTGAGAGAGAAGGGAAATTCCACAGGTTGAGTGAGAAGGGGATGCAGGTGTTACAAGTTTGATAACAGGGTGTAGCTATTTAGTTGAAAAGTAAGCAATTTTAAAGGAAAAAATATAATAGTAAATAGTGCCTCAGATGAAATGAATTTCTATACAACTTTAAAGTGTAATTTGTGTTTCTAAGTTCCAACCTCCTCAAACAACATAGCATTCTATCAAAATCTTAACTGAGAAAATTATACTTTACTCTTGTGTAGAGTAGATGATAAGCAATAAATATGGACAAGATTAATGAAGACAGTGGGGAAAAAAAATCAAGGACATTTAGTTATCCACAAAGAGATCACTCTTCTGAATCCTTTCCTTTCTGATAGAGGTTGAGTTTGTACTCTGAAACTGAACTATGGGACTTGATATATTTTCAGCTTCTTTTTTTTTTAAAAAGAGGTTCAAGCATTTTGCCTTGTGATTTCCATTTTTCTTTAAAGTGGAAGAATGGTTTCACGTTTATCTATGTGCAAACATTACTCTTGTAATCCTAGAACGTTATGGAGACCTTGGCTTATCCATCTCATCACTTTCATTTGCCCATGGGTGGCTTCGTCTTGTGTATATTCAAAATTTCTAAGTAGCTCTGCTATTTCCAGATGGATAATAACACATTTTTATTGATCTCCAATCTTGACCCCATGTATCTGTTTCCCTGACAAAAACCTATGCCTGTGTACAATAAAGTATTCATGTTGAAGCACATAATTCTGAGTTTTGACATTTTAAAACACTAAAACTTTAACTTCTGCGGTGCTAAGGTATGGGGAGAGGAGGGTCCTGAGTCATAACTAGGTAGAAACAAGTAGGAGTGGATAAATCTAGGTGGAGAAATCAAGCCACCCACGGGAATTGCCAGAAATAGACTGAGCAGTTTTTTATTCCCCTTCCACTTTTGCCTTTCTTTCAGCTTTGTCTATAAGATTTTAAATTTGAGCATGAAGAGCTGTTGCAGTCTTTTTGTGAGTTTTTCTCATTCAGGTGAATCTTCTAATCCAAAATAAACTTTCTGGCTTTTATTAATTTCTAGCAACATCATTCTGAAAGCCAAGCATGCTGTCTTATTGTTGAAAAACATTAGCTTAATTTGAGAAGTACTTGGCATAAGTAGATTTTGTTCCAATGATGTATTGATTTTTTTAACTTCTTTTTTTTTCAAGGTACATGTGTCCATATGATTAGTGATTATAATATTATTTTTTATTTAGTGGAGGCTTCTCTTTGGGTTATAAACTGCTTTCTTTTTTTGGTATGTCATTGTGTATGTTTTTGTGGTATATTTATGTAAAAAAAGAGATATAATTACCATCCAGGAAATCAGTAGCAAGAGTACCTCAGAATATGTTGTTGTTGACAGTGTTTAATTTTATTTTGCATATATATTATTTATGAAAACTTTATAAATCCTGCCAAAGCACATTTCAGCAGAATTGGAAATTGTATCACAAGAAAAATTGCCTGGTATGGATCAACAGGCTTTGAGGTCTGTTTTGTAAATGTGCCTTTTTGTTGTTTAATTTATAAATCATGTATGTAGAAAGAAGAAAAAGAAAGATTTATTAAATGTTTATGAGAAACTCTAGTACACCCTGTTTTTAAAGTGCAAGGAATAAACAATTAGCTCAGGGTTTTGTCACTGAGGTTATTGATCACAATGGGAGTCTAAATGAAGGGAAAACATGAATTTCTCAAGTCAGCAGTCAATATAGACATGAAATAACCCTAATTTTGAATTCCCTTTCCTTCTCAAAAGTTTTTTACCACTCAACTTGCCACACTGAGACCTTTTGCCTTTGACCAAAAGAGACAAGAATAACTGAAGAGAACTATATTTATCCTCTTTTATCAGTTTCTATGAGGAAGGAAGACTTGTTTTTGTCCCTTTTCTTGCTTAAGAAAAGGTGGGCATAGTGTTATAGATCTTGTTTGCTGTGAAAGAAGAATAACTGTATCAATTTGATTGAAGGTGTCAGAAATGCTTTGGGAAATAGCAGAAACTCTGAGGTGGGAAAGGTTTGACATATAGCAGCAGCAGAGCCTGCTTTGTTTGTGTTTTGATTTAATGTACCTGCTGGGTTTTTAAGCATATTATGTCAGAAGAGCCAATTGCTATTTGCAAAAGCTGGCCAGAGTGTTTTATGGACATTTGTCCTTGTTTTACCTCTGTGTTTAAGTAAATAAATTTAATTTTTAAATTTTGGGGAGGGGTCTGGTAGAGTTTTCTCCCTTGATTGAAAGCCTTAGACATTTTATAGGCTTCTCAGTTGAATGGAAAAGAGGTGAAGGGTGTTCTAGGTAACAGATTGTTTTAATAAAAGGTGTCCCTAACCCACAGAGATGCTCTGTTGCACGGATGGCTGCTGTTGGAAGTATTTGCCTTTTAATGGAAATAAATAGTTAAAAATCTGGGCTGACACTAAAGAAAGCGAATCACACCCATAATTATCCTTATATTCTTAATTGTTTTCATTTGTTTACTTCTATGCATTTTGATGAGGCACTTCACTTCCCAGTGCCTTAGTTTTCATATTCACATGGTGGGGTCCATAATGTGCTTTTATAACCCTGCTGGGAGGATCAATGAGGTCCCTGTACATGAAGGGGCTTACTAAATGGTATGTGATTTGAGCTTTCTGGATGAAAGGTGCTACGTGAGTACAAAGTAGAGCAGCCTCCCACAGGTAATGCCTTTGCCTGGATAACTCTGATTATAGGCTTTCTTTATCTCTTCAAAGCAGAGATTTTTCTCCTTGATTCCTTCCTGTATCTTCATTTCAGAAGCTAAAATGCCTATTTACTCAGTGCCATTTTCTTTTGAGCATGCATACACCAATCAAGGAACACACTTGCAGAAAGATTTGTTTACTTAGTGCACACATGGTCAATCACATAAATGCAAATAGGAAAAAGGAACAGTACGAAAGAAATGTTCACATCACATCAAACCCCCAGATGGTTCTCAGAACCTCTGCCATCTCAGGTGGAACTGAATTCTGGAATATGCATTTTCAAGTGAAGAGACTGTATCCCAGGAACATTGAATCAAGGCTTTGTTAGGTCTATTTAAATTTTACTTCATTATGTTCCCATTTTTTCTGCAGTTCTAGAAAAAAAAAGTAATAAAAAGAAATAATTTTATACAACACTTTTAAATGTTTGAAGAACAGTTTTACAAACATTATTTCATTTCTTTCTCTCCAACAACCTTGTGATGTAGGAAAGACCTGTGTGCTCAGAAAGGTTATGTAACTTGTCAAAACACCCCTCTGTTAAGTGGAAATATGTAAATTGGAATAAACATCTTCAGTACTTTCCCACATTTCCAGGGATGGCAAGTGAGTTTTATCACACATCTTATAATCTGATTAACAAGTAGTGACTGTCTATAGTGCTTTGCTTAGGATTTTTAGGCTATATTCTGTACCTGAGGGAAAGAGAGCAGTAATTGATTAGTGATGTCTGCTCTGTATGTGGGCATAGACCTGGGTCATGAGTAATGCATACCTGCCAACCCAGAAATGTACTATAATGTGGGTGTTATGGACTAAAATTTCCCCCAACCAAATTTCTTTGTTAAAATCTAGTCCTTAATATAATGGTATTTAGAGGTTGGGCAGTTGGGAGATAATTAGATCCCAAAGGGGTAGCCCTCATAAACAAGATTAATGCCTTAGAAGACAAGACCAGAAAACTAGCTGCTTTTTCCATTGTACAAGGACAGGGCAAGAAGATGACCCTCTGTAGAAGAGAGGAGATCACTCATTAGAGCGTGGTCATACTGGTACCTTGACCTTGGACTTCCAGCCTGTAGTACTGTGAGAAATAAATTTCTGTTGCTTGTAAACCATGAAGTCAATGGAGCTTTGTTATAGCAGCCTGAATTGACTAAGATAGTGGTTTTTTTAAAAAGCGTTTTTTGAATAATCAATTTGTCTCTATAGTACTCAAGTAAAACAGGTTCTCTCTGAACAATTGGAAGTCCAGGTAAGGACTGAGCCTGTTAGTTAGCCATGGAATGCAAACATAGCTTCTTGATCTAGAAGAATTTAATTGAACTACTATTTGTCTAGATTTATGATTTTGAAACGTGGCAGAAACGTAACATAGGTATGTATTTCTTTGATTTTTCTCTTAGTCTTATTTGTTGTTTGTTTGTTTACTTCTTATCACAAAAGCTCCTCCTTATCCTTTAGAAACTTAGGCAGTCCTTGGATTAGGTGAAATCCGTTTTAGAAAAGCTAATGCATGAGAATGTAAGGATGGTGACGAACAAAATTCTTTCTAAATATTCATTGGTAATATGAAGGAGAATGTGGGGGAGATCTTTTGAAATAGAAGTAATATGGTAGAGCATTCTACTCTCCTAGTATTATATCAGGTAGATGACAGTCTATTTTTGGTATTGGTAAGGAGAGCATTGATTGCTGGAGTAAGTTACTTTGGAATGGCATTAATATTATGGTAAATAATTTAGTCCTATCAACCACAGGAAATATCCTTTTAAAGAAAAAGATATGTCAGAAGACATGACTTTTGGCTTTTAAGAAAACGATAAAAGACTCATATAGTTGAAATTATGTTTGAAGCTGACTACCACTGGGTGCATAACTGTCCTGATATTTTCCATTCAGTTTGCAGACAACTGACCCACTTTGGTGATGAGCCATCCAGTTACACTTTCAAACTCGGCTTTGAAAAATACACAGATAACTCTAGTGTGAAAAAAGGTATTTCCATATTCTTGCCTTAAAGTTAGATTTAGAACTATACTACCTGCTATTTTGTTTCTTCCACCAGAAGGTTTTAGCAATGACATTTTTATAAAATTAGCTGTAACACATTTTTATAGTTGAAAAGGACCATTTGAAAATATGAATTGGAATTCATCATTGGATGGTCAGCTTCAAAATTTATGTCTTCTCTGAATTCCAGAACATATGATACTAATACAAAAGGATATTTGAAGTGGAGTTAAGCAATAAATGTAGACATCATCTCTGATACTTGCTTATCCCTGGCCCCCCTACAAAAATTCATCACCATGTACCATGATTTTACTTCCTAAATATCTCCAAAATCTGACTGTATCACTCTGGCCTTACTAGTAGCAACTTTAGGCTTAAGCTTAGGCCAAGCTACCAATCTCTCCTTAGGCTTTTAACGGAGTCATAACTGATTTTCTTCTTTAACTTAATTTTTCCTCTATCCTATTCATTCCTCAAAATGAATCTTTTTAGTGAAGCTGGTATAGATTCTTCTCCCCAACACTGGAGTGTTAGGAACTTTTATTTCTATAAACAAATTAAATGTGCTTCAGGACCCAGCTACCCTGGGCCTTGGGACATTCAACCTCAGACAGCACAGTGGATTTAGACCAGGAAGGCCGGAGTCAGACTCTCTGAGCTCAAACAATGAATTTATAAGACATATGCTTTAAGCAACTACTTATCTCTTAAACTCTCATGCTCTTTCTTGGATAATTGGATAATAATAGTCTTCAACTTACAGATAGTCATAATGAGGTAATCCTAGTATAGCTTTAAGTACAGTACTGGCCATGAGGAAGTGAAGATGGCATGGCTGCCATGGCAGCCCTCACTGCCTTCCCCGACTACCTTCCCCCAGCCTCTGAGCAGGCAGTGTTTGGCCACATCCACAGGAGCCTCTGTGGAGGAGGAAATGGCAACCCACTCTAGTATTCCTTTTTGGAGAATTCCATGGACAGAGGAGCCTAGTGGGCTACAGTTTATGAGGGTCTCAAAGAGTCAGATGCTGAGTGACTAATACACACACACACACACACACACACACGAGCCTCTGGGCCAGCAGTGTTTGGCCACACCCACAGGAGCTCTCACTGTGGTTTTCCTGGCATGATTCATATTGTCCACCTCCTATAGACATCCTACAGTGAGAAATCAAGACCTGGGACTCTGCTGTCATGCAAGGTTATCAACCTCCTCCTGTAATGTCTTCCCTTCTCTACTCTAACCCCTCGTCATGGACCTGATGGTGTGGAGTTGTAGGGAAAGGGCAAGGAGGTGGAGATAAAAAGACTACTTAGTCCTTTGAATAAATAATTCTGGGCCCCTCTTTCCTTATGTCAGGATGGGAAAGGAGAAACTATTTTTTTTTTTTGTCTTAGTAACCTTTCTTGTTATCCCAAACTCAGTGCTTACCACGGCAGTGACCTTGATAGAGTAATCCATTGAGGCTGAGTTCCATCCTGGCACAGAGCCTATGCTCATACTGTGCCCATGCTCTTCCTCTCTTTACCTGGTGAATTTCTACTGGTCCTTCATATCTCAGATCAAAGTTACTGCAGAATCTAAAAAGAAATGATACAAATGAACTTAACTGCAAAATGGAAACAGACTCACAGACTTGGAGAATGAACTTATGGTTACCAGGAGGGATGGATGTGGGGAAGGGATAGTTAGGAAGTTTGGGATGGACACATATACACTGCTATATTTAAAATGGATAACTAACAAGGACCTATTGTATAGCACAGGGAATTCTGCTCAATGTTATATGGCAGCCTGAAAGGGAGAGTTGTTTGGGGGAGAATGGATATATTCATACATATATACATATGTATATGTATCAGTTCAGTTCAGTCTCTCAGTTGTGTCTGACTCTTTGAGACCCCATGGACTGCAGCACACCAGGCTTCCCTATCCATCTCCAACTCCCAGAGCTTACTCAAACTCATGTCCATTGAGTCAGTGATGCCATCCAACCATCTCATCCTCTGTCGTCCCCTTCTCCTCCCGCCTTCAATCTTTCCCAGCATCAGGGTCTTTTCAAATGACTCAGTTCTTCACATCTCATGGTTTATAATGATTTTTCTTTAAATGTAGATATGATACCTGTCTCTCACCAGACAGACAGCTCTAGGTGGGTAGGGACCATATCTGTAAAGACAGAAATTTGTGAAATTAACAGGGTGCTTGGCATGTAGTAACAATAAATACTTGATAGCTGATGGAATAGCTAATTTTTCGTGAGCACTGAGAATTCATATTGTCTGTAGACCCACTCCAGTACTCTTGCCTGGAAAATCCCATGGACAGGGGAGCCTGGTAGGCTGCAGTCCGTGGGGTTGCTGAGTCTGATACAACTGAGCGACTTCACTTTCACTTTTCATTTTCATGCACTGGAGAAGGAAATGGCAACCCACTCCAGTGTTCTTGCCTGGAGAATCCCAGGGACAGGGGAGCCTGGTGGGCTGCCGTCTATGGGGTCATGCAGAGTTGGACACGACTGTAGTACCTTACTGCCTTTTAATATTTTCTCTTAATTTTAAGGTTTTTAAATCTGCAAAGGACAGCAACTATGCAGTAATCTATTATTAATTATGTTATAGCTGAAGAACAATTTTCATGTTTGGGTTTTCCTGTTACCTTCATTGACCAAGCATAGGAATTAGTCATTACTGCTTTCTGTTGTCTACATTGTTTATTGCAAACTATTAGTATTTAGAAGTGATCTTTTGATAAAACATTGTAAGCTTACATATTGATTTACAGCTCTGCATGTACACACACATATACACACAAAGATGGATAATAAATTCCTTTATTGCTTTTGGTCAGTTCAGTCACTCAGTCATGTCTGAATCTTTGCAACCCCATGAACTGCAGCATGCCAGGCCTCCCTGTCCATCACCAACTCCTGGACTCCACCCAAACCCATTTCCATTGAGTCATTGATGCCATCCAACCGTCTCATCCTCTGTCGTCCCCTTCTCCTCCTGCCCTCAATCTTTCCCAGCATCAGGGTCTTTTCAAATGAGTCAGCTCTTCGTATCAGGTGGCCAAAGTATTGGAGTTTCAGCTTCAACATCAGTCCTTCCAATGAATATTCAGGACTGATCTCCTTTAGATGGATTGGTTGGATCTCCTTGCAGTCCAAAGGACTCTTAAGAGTCTCCTCCAACATGACGGTTCAAAAGCATCAATTCTTCGGTGCTCAGCCTTCTTCACCGTCCAACTCTCACATCCATACATGACCACTGGAAAAACCATAGCCTTGACTAGATGGACCTTTGTTGGCAAAGTAATGTCTCTGCTTTTGAATATGCTATCTAGGTTGATCATAACTTCCCTTCCAAGGAGTAAGCGTCTTTTAATTTCATGGCTGCAATCACCATCTGAAGTGATTTTGGAGCCCAAAAAAATAAAGTCAGCCACTGTTTCCAGTGTTTCCCCATCTATTTGCCATGAAGTGATGGGACCATTTATTGCTTTGCTGCTGCTGCTGCTGCTAAGTTGCTTCAGTCGTGTCCGACTCTGTGCGACCCCATAGACTGCAGCCCACCAGGCTCCCCTGTCCCTGGGATTCTCCAAGCAAGAGCACTGGAGTGGGTTGCCATTTCCTTCTCCAATGCATGAAAGTGAAAAGTGAAAGTGAAGTTGATCAGTCGTGTCCGTCACTTTATTGCTTTAGGATGATATTAATCATGGATGGTAGAAATCTTCCTTCTCCTATTTCCTTCTTTCTCTGTCTTCCCTGTTTTCCTCCTCTCCCCTCCATCTGTTTCTGTCTCTCTGTCTCTGTCTCTCTCTCTCTCACACACACACTTCCTGATGTGAACTTATAATTGTCAGAAATCATGGACGCACCGGTCCATGTTAGCTTCAAGATACATGCAATATTGGGACTTCCCTCATGGCTCAGTGGTAAAGAATCTGCCTGCAATGCAGGAAATGCAAGTTCCAGCCCTGGGTTGAGAAGATCCCTTGGAGAATGAAATGGCAATCCACTTCAGTTTTCTTTCCTGGAAAATTGTACAGACCCAGGAGCCTGGCGGGCTACAGTCCATGAAGTCGCCAAAGAGTCAGATGCTATTTAGCAACTCAACAACAACACATGCAATATTGAAACATTCTCTTAGAGTTTGCCATTGTGATTTAAAATTTTGCATTATCACCTTAAAGGATTAATTTTATTTGGTTGTCCTTCCAGGATTCTGCTCTTAAAATCACTTTGGTAATTAACACATGCATTTGTTTTCCAAATCTGCTCAGCTCTGCACCTTCAGCTCCAAAGTGCTCTGAGCTTACACCCCTCACTCTCTTCTTGCCACCCCAGTTAACTCAGAGGAGGAATACATCCTAAAAAAATGTAAAAAGGTTATTCCGCGATCTCTCCTTTTCTCTTTTGCAGGGAGAATTTCATTTGACAAATTTGGCATGTGTGTCATCAGTCAATTAATAATTAACAAAATGTGGACCAGAATAAAATTAATATTCAGGATATTGGCAAATCAGTGGCACTTCCACTAATATGAATTCAGCGTGGATGAGAATCTTATTGGAGACTGAATATGTCTGTTCATTATGTAGATAAATTGATTGTTTCCAGCCTACTCTGCTAACTGGCATAGGTGTAATTTACAGAGCCAAGTCTGGGTAATATGTTGGTCTTACCTTCCATCGATGCTAAGAAGATCACAATAATTATATGAGGTGATGTTGGAAATAATTCCATCCTCCTCAGCCCTTCAAATGCTCAGAAGATTCCTTAGCCCTCTTAAATTTTGCCAAATTTTAATGTTAGGACAATAATGTACAGGGCTACTTTTAAAATATGAGTTTTATTGTATTAAGTGTAGAAATACCCTTAAGATTGTATTAAGTGTAGAAATACATTATGGAATGGCAAAAAAAAAAAAAGAAGAAAAATGAAATTACTACTACACCACTGCAGTAACACATCTAATATCATTTTGATGTGAGCTCTTCTAAATTATTTTTGCATGTATTTTAAAATAGTTGCATTCGTAATTTAACATACTTATTTTTCCTTGATACTATTTCAGAAATACTTCCACAATTTAGAGTTTTCAAAGTATCAATATTATCTTGATAATATATATGGAATTATTTGCTAAACATGTCTTATTGTTGGTCATTGACTGTTTGCAACTTCTCAACATTTTAAATAACATTGTAATGACTTGTTTTATGCATAGATATTTTGATTTATTTTTCTTAAAAGAGCTCCACAAAGTGGTATTATCACTGCTTGACTTTTGAAAGGTTGAGATTAATAACATTATTATTCTTTTTGAATTGCCATAGACTCTCAATAGGAGAGAAATGTGTATTTACATAATAATTCTATAAGAGCTTTATTCAACTGAATAGTTTCAAATGCCCTTTCAATGGTCTTTCTTACTTTCCTTTTCTTGGAATAAGGTGAATCAACTTCATTTGTGGAGATATCAACAACAGCAGCAGCAACTCCAAACTGAATACTTATGCCAATGTTCCACGCCATTTTTACATTATGCTAATTCATAATCTTTGACTATGTGGATCACAATAAACTATGGAAAATTCTGAAAGAGATGGGAATACCAGACCACCTGACCTGCCACTTGAGAAACCTATATGCAGGTCAGGAAGCAAGAGTTAGAACTGGACATTGAACAACAAACTGGTTCCAAATAGGAAAAGGAGTACGTCAAGGCTGTATATTGTCACCTTGCTTATTTAACTTATATGCAGAATACATCATGAGAAACGCTGGGCTGGAAAAAGCACAAGCTGGAATCAAGATTGCCAGGAGAAATATCAGTAACCTCAGATATGCAGATGACACCATCCTTATGGCAGAAAGTGAAGAGGAACTAAAAAGCCTCTTGATGAAAGTGAAAGAGGAGAGTGAAAAAGTTGGCTTAAAGCTCAACATTCAGAAAACGAAGATCATGGCAGGAAATATATGGGGAAACAGTGTCAGACTTTATTTTTTTGGGCTCAAAAATCACTGTTGTTTGTGACTGCAGCCATGAAGTTAAAAGATGCTTACTCCTTGGAAGGAAAGTTATGAGCAACCTAGATAGTATATTCAAAAGCAGAGACATTACTTTGCCAACAAAGGTCCGTCTAATCAAGGCTATGGTTTTTCCAGTGGTCATGTATGGATGTGAAAGTTGGACTGTGAAGAAAGCTGAGTGCCGAAGAATTGATGCTTTTGAACTGTGGTGTTGGAGAAGACTCTTGAGAGTCCCTTGGACTGCAAGGAGATCCAACCAGTCCATTATGAAGGAGATCAGTCCTGGGATTTCTTTGGAAGGACTGATGTTGAAGCTGAAACTCCAATACTTTGGCCACCTCATGTGAAGAGCTGACTCATTTGAAAAGACCCTGATGCTGGGAAAGATTGAGGGCAGGAGGAGAAGGGGATGACAGAGGATGAGATGGCTGGATAGCATCACTGACACAATGGACGTGAATTTGGATGAACTCCGGAAGTTGGTGATGGAGAGGGAGGCCTGGAGTGCTGCAATTCATGGGGTCGCAAAGAGTCAGACATGACTGAGCAACTGAACTGAACTAAACTGAACTAATAATCACAACAATCCCATAAAGTAGATACCTACTTTTTAGAAGAAGAAAGGAAGGTTCAGGATGGTTAGATAACTTACCTAAGGGCATACCAGGTAAATGGTAGAACTGGGATTCAAGCCCTACTCTGGTGACATATATCATGGCTTCATTATATGGATTGTCTAAAATTATGGACACAGTTTTTCAGAGTGTCCCAAAGAAGAACCGAAACTTTATGCTATGTACATTTTAATGCCACTCCAAGTGTTGATTCAAGTTAATAAATGCTATTTTACCAGGTGAATAAGGACTCTGCAGAAACAATAGTCACTTAAGGAGAAACACTGGATATAATTAAGTAATGGGCCATGTATTTCTGGGTATCTGAGTGGATAGATTGAAAACTTCATAACCAGAAAACCATGTCTCATTGTTCACTCCTACATTTCTTATCTTAAGCACAGTATTCAGGAAGAATGCACACTCACTGTATTTTGAATGAATAAGTACTGAACTGCACATGCTAACCAGTTCTTTCAAAGCAATTACTACCCACAGCATCTGAGCCATTTACTGAGTCTTGACCAAATGTGCCTGTAAGTTGCTCAGGATCCTTTTGTAGACATTAAATCCTTTTTTCATATAAAACTAAAATACTTTTTTTGGGAAACTGCAAAAATCTGCCAGTTAGAAAAGCAAAACAAAGCAAAAAAAGAAACAAAACATAGAGCCAGCAGGCCTAGAGCATACCATGATACTTGCATGGGGTTGGGGGGGGGCGGGGGAATACACAGCTGAAAATAATTGTAAACCTATAGAATAAAAATTAATGAATATTTAAGTAGATACATAAAATGTAACAGTGCTGTGTAGTCAAATGCAATTCCACTCATTTCTTGAACTGTTATAGATTTATTTTTAGCTATATATGAGTGTGTTTTATCACATTTAAAACGACGTGGGGTGGCGCCTCCAATATTAAGAGTTCCCACAGCTGCAAAAGTTGCAACACACTGTAGCACTGCTACCTGGTTTGAGTAAAAGACAGCTCATTAGCTCTGTCCTTATTTGTTGATGGCCAGATTCCAGAAGAACAGGTGTGAGTCTTTCTTGCTGCTAGTGGTTGAGGATCAGGAGTTGATGAGCCTCATGAAATAACATGGGCTTCCTATCTTCAGTTAAATCCCAATAGAGCCTAGTATAGTCTTTTCCTTTTTTTAATTTTATTTGGTCAAATATGTGCATGCATTTATACTTCATGAAATTGTCTTCTGCTTAAGGGATTACAATGAGGTATCAGATACCTCATGAACTTCATGGAAACTATCCTCCACATTTGGATCCTCACCCTTTCCTGTGGAAAAACTTTACCCTGGTGTGGAAACTATTAGACTTTCTCCAACCAGAAGCGTTAGGTTCTGCCTTGAGTCAATTCTGGTTTGGGGCTTGGTTCTGGATCTCTGAGCTGGGCTTTGCTACTTATCTTTGGTTGCTATGGTTGGGTTTCCACCATGATGGCTAGATCCCCAGATGCCATCTATCAGATTGATTGACCCTCGGCTGAACACCGGCCATCAGAGTCTGCTAATGATAAACTCTGTTCATCTGCAGGTGTTATTTACTTCTCGACCTCTTTAATGCTTGACAACTGTCTGCCCGAGCTTTCTTTACTGTCCCCGCAGTCTTTAGTTTGCTTCTAGGCTTTTCCCCACAAAAGCTGAGAAACTTTTCTTTTGGTTTGTCTGGCTTGGCCTCCGAGGGATAGCCTAACGTCTGTGTCCAGCCTCCTCCAGGCTGGCCGATTATGACACTGACGAAGTCCCGGATCCTGAAGCAAAAGAGAATGATATACAGTTGAGCTACGTGAGAAGCAGAAACAGTGAGTAATAATATTAAGCAAATGCATTTGTAATTTTGTTATTTAAAAGCATGCTGAAACAGATTTTTTTTTTTTCAAGACTGTCTTCACCTTAACTTTCTCATTTATTCTGTGTAGAAATTTTTGGTTTCAGGCAAATGGAGTCAGAATGAAAATGGATGCTTTTTCATTTTTTGGAGTGTGGGGGGAGGTGTGGTGTCTTAATTACTAAGGTATATAACTTATTGGAGAAGGAAATGGCAACCTACTCCACTGTTCTTGCCTGGAAAATCCCAGGGATGGTGGAGCCTGGTGGGCTGCCGTCTATGGGGTCGCACAGAGTTGGACACGACTGAAGCGACCTAGCAGCAGCAGCAGCATAACTTATTGAAGAAGAATCATACAGATTTCAACATGGAAACTTTTATTTTTTAAAATATTTTCCATCTCAGTTTGAACTTTAAGAAGGTTCCTTCAGTGACTTTTCCCCCGCTTACTGGTTCTCGACCATAATGCCTCAAGCTGCCTTGCTTTCTCTCAGAGAAGTTGCTTCCTCCTTTGCTCACTATCTAGTTTCTTGTGGTTGTCATTCAGTCGCTAAGTTGTGTCCAACTCTTTTTTAATCCATGGACAGTAGCCCACCAGGCTCCATTCTCCAAGGGACTTTTCAGGGAAGAACACTGGAGTGAGTTGCCATTTCCTTCTCCAAGGATCTTCCTGATGCAGGGATCGAATCCACATCTCCTGCGTCGGCAGGTGAAAACCACTAAGGAGGACCCAGTATCTGGTTAGACAGTTACTAATGTTGGTTACGGTGGTTTGCTTTTTTTTTTTCTGGAGTTGGAGACTTCGGTCTTGACTCTGGCCAGTCATCCTATAAATATGTGTGGTATATTTCAGTGGGAACAGGCTAGAGAATAGGATTGAATTTGAATGTAACACACACGTGAACAGTGCTTCTGATGGAAGGTCAGTAACATCGCCTTGGTATGAAGGAAAGCTTTATTAAGTAATGAAACCACTTTCTTGGCTTTTTCCTCCTTATTTATTTTTTTGTCATCCACTGATGGTGGATTTATCAGTTGGTTGATTGGGAGTAGAATATTTTTACTCTTGTTCTTATTTGGTGCTTGGCTTCATCTGAAAAGAAATAATGATTTTCCTCTTAGATTCATTTGTATATCTTATTTCCAGTGCTCTTATGAAGGAAGAAAGTACAACTATGGTTCTATACAACATATGGTGTGCTATTTAGCTACCTGTGGGACCTTTTCTGCCATCTAATAACCCTTAGTATACTATCAAAGATAGAGCTGAAATTGTGGCTCCAACTGGCTACCTTCTTTTAAAAAAATGAAAATGGAATGAGGCCAAGTAAGATGAAACAGGAAAGTTATGCCTTTTAATCATAATTGCCTAAAACTATGGTTGCCCTTTCCTTCTGGTGTCCAAGTGGTTGCGTGGCTTTCTGTTATCCAAACATCAATTACTCAGCCTGAAGTGATTTAGATTTAAAGCAGAAGTCATACCCTTCTGTAATTATGGCTATTTGATAAATGATCTTGACATTTTTGCGTTTTCAGTATTGTGAGGAAAAAATCCAGTTTTAAAATTTGCCCTTTTAGAAATTAGAAAATTAAAAATTAATCAGATTGAATGTTGCATGTCTGCAAAAAAGAAAATTCCAGATGTCATTTCACCCATTAAAGGACAGGTGTTCCCTTTTTAAGATTTGATGTATGCAGTGAATACCAGCTTTACTATTTTAATAACACCTTGGATTGAATAGTTAAAATTTTTGTCAAATATTTCCATATAATCTTACATAGCTAATGGGGTTGAAAAATAAGGCAACCTCTGATGAATGGATATTGCCAATTAAAAAGATTTCCCCAAAGTGCTCTATGCTTCATGAAACTTTTATTGGAAAGTTACATATTAAGTAGTGAATCCTAATTTTCTAATTCTGTATTAGAATGATAATTTTTATATACGGAATGGTATATAATTTATAAAGAGTCTATTTGGTAAATGGCATTCATACTCAGATTGAGAACAAAACAATCTTTTAATAAAATACTGATCTGGGACTCATTTGAGGACTTCAGTGATCTCATTTTCCTATTTATTATTTTTGTTCCTATCCCCCACTCCAAAGACATAAGTCATTCCTCTACACTGAGAGGTGAAACATAGAGTGTTAGGAAATGGATAGACTTTGGAATTATAAGGATATGAGGTTGAATTTTATCTTGATTCTTTTTTTTTTAATTTTATTTTTAAAACTTTACAATATTGTATTAGTTTTGCCAAACATCAAATTGAATCCGCCACAGGTATACCCGTGCTCCCCATCCTGAACCCTCCTCCCTCCCCATGCCCTCCCTCTGGGTCGTCCCAGTGCACCAGCCCCAAGCATCCAGTATCGTGCATCGAACCTGGACTGGCGACTCGTTTCATACATGATATTATACATGTTTCAGTGCCATTCTCCCAAATCTCCCTACCCTCTCCCTCTCCCACAGAGTCCATAAGACTGATCTATACATCAGTGTCTCTGTGGGCAATTTAACAACTCTTACAGAGTAAAATTTTTCTCACCAATATTACTATAAGAGCAATAGGTAATATTGCAATTAGCAATAGCTAGATAATATATGCTAATTCCTTTAAGACAAATTATAAACATAATCTAGTTTAATTTTCACAATACCACCACAGGACAGCTATTATTATTTACATATTACATATGAGAAAATAAAGTCCTGGGCTAAGTAATTCTTCCCATTTCATTCAGTAAGTGCCAAGAGTCAATATTCAAACTCAGACCTCTATTTCCCTTTGTGAAAAGTGGCATTATATTCTCTTGCAAGGTTGTTGTGAGAATTTAATGAGATAATGTAGTATATTTCCAGGCACTGTGTAAATGCTCTACATTTTAAAATCATATTTAGCCTTCTTTTTTTTTCTCTACTTCTAGTCATTTTCTAATTCCTGCTTTTTATATCTTTTAGCCTTCTTTTCCCTCTTCTTTTTCTCAATATTACTGTCCTATTTCATGATATCATTTTTTTTCCTTTGCATTGTTTTCCCTGGCCCTGCTTCTTAGCATTTTATCTACTTTCCCTTAACAACATATCCTAAGAAATATTCTAAGATAGAATTTCAGTCATATGACAACCTCTATACCCTTCTCCTTGTAAGCCTTTATAGAAACCTAGACTAACTCCTCATGACTTATAAAGCAGTTTTAATTCTTGGCACAACTTTTAGGCCCTTTCCAAAGTGGACATGTACTACTTCTCTAAGCTTTGTTACACTTCACAGCTGCAAACTTAACTAATCTCACTTTCCTTGAGCAGAGTGTGTATCTGTCTAATTTTTGGCCTCTCTACTATTGCACATATGATGATTTCCATCTGATAGGTCTTCCCTTCCTTCCCCTCCCTGCTCCCACTGCAGCCTGCCATTTCCACCCACAAAGCCATTTGAAAACCACCTCTTGCATGATGCCTTTCCTACCTTTAATCAGAATCTTCCCTCTGTCTTTCATCCCTATTTGATATTCTGTTAAACTACTTATAAAGTTTTCCTTTTACTAATATTAGTTGTACCCACATCTTCCTCCAGTGTTAATTTTATTAAGTCAAAAAAATTTAATCCCTTTGAAAAGAGACACCATACCTAGCTTGCCTTTCCATGTTCTAAGTAGCACCACATACAATACCTTATATCCAGTAGAACTAAGATCAACTGAATTAAACAGAAGTTCAAAAAGCAGACACCCTGGAGTCAAAGAGCAGAAGCTTAGGAAGCAGGTAAAACCAATTTAAATAATACATCTGCCAATTGAGAGCTTAATTAGGCCTCAGTTTTCATATCCATAAAGTGGGATAATAGTGTCTATCTCAGATAATTGTTGGAAAGATTGAAGTAGCATATGCCAAGAGCTAACACTTCAGTATATGCTTGCTCCTAGTGCTTTACATATATTGATTCATTTAATCCTTATAATAGCCCTGTGAAGTGAGTGCTATTATCTTGTTTTTAGAATGAGCAGTCTGAGGCAAAGAGGAATTAAGCGTCTTGGCCACAGTTACACAGCTAATGAGTGGAAGAGTTGGGATTTGAATGCAGGCAGTCAGGCTCTAGAAAGCACATGTTGCCCTCTTAGTTCATTTCTCCTTTCCATGACTTGACTGAGGGATTATTACAGTCAATGATCCAGCAAGTGCTTGTGGATGTCAGTGTTCCAGGCAGGCTGTGGTCTCTGGCCCTCAGCTGTGTCAGTGTCACGGGACAGGTAGACACTAGGTAAGCAGTTTGACAAGGCCTGTGGTAGCAGTATTCACAGCATGCTCTGAGGACAAAAATATTTACTCATCACTCAGGTTTTTATTTTCTAAGAGTGTCCTTTACAAGGGAAATTTCTCTTTTCTGTTCTTGATGCCGTAATACTTAAATGATTTAGAGAAATCCTAACATGAGGTTTAGAATTCTAGGCCCTAAATAGTCTATGATTCTCAAGGCCTCATTAATATCTTTTTTTTTCTGTTGCTTAGTTCTTTGACTTTTGAAAATCAGATGGGCTGCTTCATGGACTTTGGTCTATAAATCAAATGAAACCTTAAGAAAGACAGTTTTTGTACACTCACATGAAGACCCTAGTGAAGAACTCTACCTGTGCCTGAAACAAAATGTGGGTGAGCAAATCTTACTCTTGTTCTTGTGTCCTAGGTTGAATATTCCCAAACCAGGGGTGGGGAATAGCCATATAGATGTGAGACCCTGTGCCCCAGAATTGGACGTCTTCAGTGGTTCATATTAAGGTTGTTCACCACTCTATCCTCAGTAATTATCCCCAAAGTAATAGGAAGTGAATACACACACAAAGAAATATATTCCAATAGCACTTATCCAGTCTAATTTAAAGTAAAATCTTACACACGCACACACACACAATTTCCTGGCAACTAGCCAGCTACCAAGTACCCATTTGGCAGAATAGCTGATTTCCTTTCAGAATGCGATTTGTACAAAAATAAGCCTTGAAGGAGGAGGTGAGAGATGGGAAATAGGCTGAAGAAAAAAAGGTCTTATTTAGTATGGGTACATCCTTCAGTGCTTGTCATGTGCGCTTTTGCTTTTGATACTATTAGCTTTCATGTTTATTATGGCTATAGGCATGTTGATCTGCAATTTTCACACTCAGTCCATAAATGTTCACACTCAGTCACATTCCTGTCCACAAATGTTCTTTCAAGACAGAGGGGAATTCTCTTTGTTTAATAGATTTCTGAGAAATGGCAGCACACAAAGCACTTGGTGATATCCTAGGAGTAGAAGTGAGACTAGTTAGAATCCCTGAGAAGTCGGAATTATTCCAAAAGCTACCCTAGCAGGGATAGAAATCCTTCCCAAGCAAGTAGGGCCTACGTATAAAACTCTAGTCATCGTATCTAAAACATAAAATGAATATCAAGGTTAAAAAAAAGAAGAAAAAATACACCTTTTCCCCTCCTCTTAGTATGATGGCTTTTTGCTCCTCTTTTCCCTAACTCCAGTTCAAGAGAGGTGTGATTGGATGAGATGAGATGAAGGCCAGCATCATATGTCTCAGTACAATGGTGGTATCTATACTAAGATGCATATTAGAACTATTTTAGGTGCTTCCAAAAAAAATAATAAATTTCCAGGGCCCCACCCCATATGTATTGATTTTCTTGGTCAGTGGTGGAATATGTAGTTTTAAAGAACTTACCTAGGGATTTTAATGGTCAGCCATTTTTAGAAAACTAATATCAAGAATTTGGTATTTTTAAAGTTTCACATCATTCTACTGTGTGGTCAGGAAAGAGAACTACTGTACACCATTGGGGAGGTCAGATGTAGGGGAAAAGTATAGATGGGTATAGAGTATTGAAATCAACTAAATAGAAATACTTGAAGACAATAAAAAGGAGATAACAGATTTGGAATCAGTGATGTCTGAAGCCCTTTTTGTCTTAAAATTCTAAGGCTCAAAGCACTGAGATTGATAACCCTACAGTATTTCATTTATGGCTTGTCGCCAATCTGTGATGTACATTTGCATTCTCATAGGGCTTCCTTGGTGGCTCAGATGGTAAAGAATCTGCTTGTGATGCAGGAGACCCGGGTTCAACCCCTGGGTTGGGAAGATCTCCTAGAGAGGGGAATGGTAATCCACTCCAGTATTCTTGCCTGGAGAATTCCATGGACAGAGGAGCCTTGTGGGCTGCAATTCATGTGGTTGCAAAGAGTAAGATGTGACTGAGCAACTAACACTATAAATGAAAAAAAAAAAACAAACAAAACTAGTACTAGTGTGGTTGTTAGAGATAAGGAGTGTGCCAGTCACTGTGGAGATGGAAAAGAAGGCTAGGTAGTGACCATATTTGTCTAAAAATGAGGAAGAGTGGTACCTCTTACCCAAAGATGAGAAAGATAGAACTCTCTTTTACTTAGTAACTACTATGTGACAAATATTTTGCTGGCTTTATATGAGTAAAAATCATAGTAGCAGCCAACACTTCCATGGTCTTTTTATCTGCCAGGCATTGTTCTTAAGTAGTTTCTATGTATTAACCTATTGAGTCCTTAAAAATAATCTTAAAATTTGAGACTGTTATGTTCCCCATTTACAGATGAGGAGCATCTGTAGGAGTAGCAACTGAGGCCTGGATAGACTGCAACTTACTCCAGTGTCACAGAATTAAACAGTAGCCCCTGATAGTTCAGTTGGTAAAGAATACGCCTACAATGCAGGAGACCCCGGTTCGATTCCTGGGTTGGGAATATCTGCTGGAGGAGGGATAGGCTACCCATTCCAGTATTCTTGGGCTTCCCTTGTGGCTTAGCTGGTAAAGAATCTGCCTGCAATGTGGGACACTCCGGTTCAATTCCTGCATTGGGAAGATACCCTGGAGAAGGGAAAGGCTACCCACTCCAGCATTCTGGCATGGAGAATTCCATGGATGGTACAGTTCATGGGGTCACAAAGAGGTGGACATGACTGAGCGGCTTTCACTTTCACATTTAGATTAAACCTCAGTTCAGTTCAGTCGTTCAGTGGTGTCCAACTCTTTGTGACCCCATGGACTGCAGTACGCCAGACTTCCCTGTATATCACCAACTCCTGGAGCTTACTCAAACTCATGTCTGTTGAGTTGGTGATGCCATCCAACCATCTCATCTTCTGTCATCCCCTTCTCCATACAACCATCTCATCTTCTGTCATCCCCTTCTCCTGCCTTCAATCTTTCCCAGCAACAGGGACTTTTCTAATGAGTCAGTTCTTCACATCAGGTGGCCAAAGTATTGGAGTTTCAGCTTCAGCATCAGTCCTTGCAATGAATATTCAGGACTGATTTCCTTTAGGATGGACTGGTTGGATCTCCTTGCAGTCCAAGGGACTCTCAAGAGTCTTCTCCAACACCACAGTTCAAAAGCATCAATTCTTTGGTGCTCAGCTTTCAGCTTTCTTTGTAGTCCAACTCTCAATCCATACATGACTACTGGAAAAATCATAGCTTTGGCAAGATGGATGTTTGTTGGCAAAGCAATGTCTCTGTTAATATGCTGTCTAGGTTGGTCATAGCTTTTCTTCCAAGGAGAAAGTGTCTTTTAATTTCATGGCTGCAGTCACAAACAACAGTGATTTTGGAGCCCCAAAAAATAAAGTGTGTCACTGTTTCCATTGTTTCCACATATATTTGCCATGAAGTGATGGGACTGGATGCCATGATCTTAGTTTTCTGAATATTGAATTTTAAGCCAACTTTTTCACTCTCCTCTTTCACTTTCATCAGGAGGCTCTTTAATTCTTCTTCACTTTCTGCCATAAGGGTGGTATCATTTGAATATGTGAGGTTATTGATATTTCTCCCAGCAATCTTGATTCCAGCTTGTGCTTCATCCAGTCCAGCATTTTGTATGATGTACCTGCATATAAGATAAATAAGCAGGGTGACAACATACAGCCTTGACGTACTCCTTTCTCAATTTGCAACCAGTCTGTTGTTCCATGTGCAGTTCTAACTGTTGCTTTTTGAGTGCATGAAGATTTCTCATGAGGGAGGTCAGGTAGTCTGGTATTCCTATTCCTTGAAGAATTTTCCACAGTTTGTTGTGATCCACACAGTCAAATGCTTTGGTGTAGTTGATAAAGCAGAAGTAGATGTTTTTATGAAACTCTTGCTTTTTTGATGATCCAACGGATGTTGGCAATTTAACCTCTGGTTCCTCTGCCTTTTTAAATCCATCTTGCACATACAAAAGTTCACGATTCATGTACTGTTGAAGCCTTGCTTGGAGAATTTTGAGCATTACTTTGCTAGCGTGTGAGATGAGTGCAATTGTGCGGTAGTTTGAGCATTCTTTGGCATTGCCTTTCTGTGGGATTGGAATGAAAACTGACCTTTTCCAGTCCTGTGGCCACTGCTAAGTTTTCCAAATTTGCTGGCATGCTGAGTGCAGCACTTTCACAGTATCATCTTTCAGGATTTGAAAGAGCTCAACTGGAATTCCATCACCTCCACTAGCTTTGTTTGTAGTGATGCTTTCTAAGGCCCACTTGACTTCATATTCCAGGATGTCTGGCTCTAGGTGAGTGATCACACAGTCATGGTTATCTGGGTCATGAAGATCTTTCTTGTACAGTTCTTCTGTGTATTCTTGCCACCTCTTCTTGATATCTTCTGCTTCTGTTAGGTCCATACCGTTTCTGTCCTTTATTGTGCCCATCTTTGCATGCAGTGTTCCCTTTGTATCTCTAATTTTCTTGAAGAGATCTCTAGTCTTTCCCATTCTATTGTTTTCATCTATTTCTTTGCACTGATCACTGAGGAAGGCTTTCTTATCTCTCCATGCTATTCTTTGGAACTCTGTGTTCAAGTGGGTATATCTTACCTTTTCTCCTTTGCCATTCACTTCTCTTCTTTTCTCAGCTATTTGTAAGGCCTCCTCAGACAACTGTTTTGCCTTTTTGCATTTCTCTTTCTTGGGGATGGTCTTGATCACTCTCTCCTATACAGTGTCACGAACCACCATCCATAGTTCTTCAGGCACTCTATCAGACTAATCTTTTGAATCTTGTTTGTCACTTCTACTGTATAATCATAAGGGATTTGATTTAGGTCATACCTGAATTGTCTAGTGGTTTTCCCCACTTGCTTCATTTTGGCATAAGGAGTTCATAATCTGAGCCACCGTCAGCTCCTGGTCTTGTTTTTGCTGACTGTATAGAGCTTCTCCACCTTTGGCTGCAAAGAATGTAATATCTGATTTTGGTATTGACCATCTGGTGATGTCCATTTGTAGAGTCTTCTCTTGTGTTGTTTGAAGAGGGTGTTTGCTATGACTGGTGCCTTCTCTTGTCAAAATTCTGTTAGCCTTTGTCCTGCTTCATTTTGTACTCAGCCTAGAACTGTACTTTTCCAGAGTCCCTGCTTTCAATAGCTTTCCCTCAAAAATGGACTGAAGGAAAGGCTCTGTAATTTGTGTCTAGATGGATGAAAGAAAGATCGAATTGCTTTCTGAGGAAAATATGTTGTTCAGGACATCGATGCCCACGTTACTCGTTAGTGTGCCTCTCAACTAATCTTTTTTTTCTTAAAGCAAGGGTATGGGCAAAAAAATTACAATATTCATAGTGGATAGAATCACAAGAATCTTATTTAACTGTGATGTCAGTGCATTAAATTTATTAGTTGCCAAATTTATCATTCTTCATTTTTATCCTATATATGTTTCTCCCTTTAGACATTTGGATTTCTTGTTGGATTTACCCTTTCCAAATGCAATTTTTCTACCTATCACCTCCAGGAAAAATATAAAAAGGTCAAACAAAAAATAAGCACTCTGTGACATCGAGTGACAACAATGTAACAGAGGAGTCCATTTTTATTTATTCTTTATGGCATATTATATATTTCCTTTTACCATCTCTAGTTTGCTCATCTCTCTTATGCTATTGTGAGATTGTTCTGATCATCCGAGTAAGGGATAAATCTGTTTTATATACATTACCCAAATATCAGCTGGTTAGATATCGTATGCCCTTTAATATTATAAAGAAGCAATCAAAATGAACTGACAAACAGACATCCTACCACCACAATCATGAACTGCCAACCTACCCGTTTTGGTGGAAATCCCATTCTTCACCCACCCCTGAGAATTCATGGATAATTTAAGTTTTTGCCTTGGTTTCTTATTTTCCTCTGAGTTGTAAAATCTCTTTTGTGCATTTCATTTCCTTCAATGTTTCTTTTATGTTTATCAGGACTATTTTTGCACTTTTGCCAAGATAACATTAGCAAAGGCATTCTGCACTTGAAGATTTTATTGAGGGTTTGGGGGCATCAGGAGTTTGTTATGTTGTCTCCCAGTACTGTCAACAAACTGCATTTGTATTTTAGATGTCCCTGTTTTTAAAATCCTCAGGCTTTACCCTCACCAGTATTTCCTAGTGATTAACTTTATCACAGGGTCTTCAGCCTTTTGCTTGAAGGACAGGTAGTTTGCATTCTTAGATTATGCCACAGCTACCCAAATTCTTAGTTTGTCCTCAAGTTTTTTCCATGTCCTTTGGGTGGACTCTTGAGGAAAAAATAAACCAGGCTGTGAGGTCATAATATGACAATCTTTCTCCAATATACAACTTGATCTACTATCATTAATGCTCATAGAACTAAGGATGGTTCCATTTCCAAAAGATAAGCTTATGTAAGTTCCAGTTGAGAGTGAAAACACAAAGTGTCCTGGAAAATGTTTACATCTTCCTCTAGGATATGAGAAATTATGTAGGCTTGCTATTTTGAGTTATTTCTTTAGGAAATAAAGCAGCAAGTCTCTCAGTGGCCCACATGAGAAATGAAAAGCTGTAATTGAAAGATGCTCTGTACATTTATCTTGGTTATAAAGCAAAATATTGAATCACCTCACCATCAGGGAAAGTTATGTTCATGGACTTTGACCATGGAGGATGTCTCTTTGCCCACCTTAATTCAGAAGGCAGGGATTGTCCCTATTTGGACTTTTGTAAACAAAAGGAAGGAATCTTCCTGGCACATTACTGGGATAGCTTTATTGGTAGTATCTGATTATTCTTTAATAGTCCTTCAGTAAAAAATTAAAAAGACTTTAATGAAAAATGTTTTTTACTGGTTATCTGTGTCTTAAAATTCTAAATCTCTTATTTAGAGGAGCCAACTAATTATAGAGGACATTGGCAAGGAGAAATCTGCTCTGATATTTAGCTGAGAAACCCTGAAACTTCCCCCAAGCCTCAAACTCCCAAGTCTAGCTTATTTTTATCTGCAAAATAATTCAGATCTCCCTCATTTCTTCATTACTTCCCAGTCCTTTCTGTGGGCTAATCTTTCCACATTAAAACCACCCATCAAGGTGTTTTGTGAAACTAAAATTCTCACCATTTGATTCATTATGTGACTTTCTAGAAATAACACTTTTCCCCCTCAGTGGTACAGGGTCATGCTACGCTGCAATGCATGTTTACCTTGGAAAGGGCAGTCACACATGGCCCATGTTTTTACATTAGTTGTAAACTGCCTCTTCCTTCTTCTCATTCTCCTCTTGATTATTTACCTTTTAGCCTTTCCTATCCTATTTAAGTATTCTTATCTGTAAGATCTGAAGTCCTTATTAAGAAACACTTTCTGAACCAACCTCGGTGCCACTCCCTCCGCCACCTCTGCCCACACCCCCACATACCATTGTGAGCACAGGAAATGTAGCTTCAACACTTGGACTTTCAGGATGGAGTTGAGAAAGAAAAGCAAAGCAGCCTGCTTAGTGTTTCTTGGCCAACATAGTTCATTTCGTAAAATGCACTAAGTGAATTGATCTCATCATGCTGTTGGAACAGCATGAACAATGAGGAGTTTTAAATAAATTCATATTATAAATTTTGTTGACATGCATGGGGCTTATGGTTTTGAAAAACACTATTTTAATCATTATAGATGAAAGGCAAACTATTGATATAACCATTCCTGTGAACATTTCTCTTAGAATTTGGTTAATAGGAGGTATGCCTTCAAGTGAAAGGAGAAGTTTCATTATTTTATTTCTTTATTTCACCATCAGATCAGATCAGATCAGTCGCTCAGTCGTGTCTGACTCTTTGCCACCCCATGAATCGCAGCATGCCAGGCCTCCCTGTCCATCACCAACTCCCAGAGTTCACTGAGACTCACGTCCATTGAGTCAGTGATGCCATCCAGCCATCTCATCCTCTGTCTTCCCCTTCTCCTCCTGCCCCCAATCCCTCCCAGCATCAGAGTGTTTTCCAATGAGTCAACTCTTCGCATGAGGTGACCAAAGTACTGGAGTTTCAGCTTTAGCATCATTCCTTCCAAAGAACACCCAGGGCTGATCTCCTTCAGAATGGACTGGTTGGATCTCCTTGCAGTCCAAGGGACTCTCAAGAGTCTTCTCCAACACCACAGTTCAAAAGCATCAATTCTTCGATGCTCAGCCTTCTTCACAGTCCAACTCTCACATCCATGCATGACCACTGGAAAAACCATAGCCTTGACTAGATGAACCTTTGTTGGCAAAGTAATGTCTCTGCTTTTGAATATGCTATCTAGGTTGGTCATAACTTTCCTTCCAAGGAGTAAGCGTCTTTTGTTATCACCTTTTATCCTCCTGGCTCTTTCATATCTTAAAAAGTATTAAACTTGCTTATATTTATCAGAATTATGGCTGCAATGCATTTTTCTCCACACTGCCCTGTTGCTTACACACAGTGCATACAGGCACAAAACCCATAGTCGAAGTCGGTCAGCTTCTCGTTGAGCTGTTGGCACTGGCCTGGTTAAAGTTTTCTTTCCATTTAGAGGTTAATATTATTTTTCCCCTACTCTTTTTTTTTTTTTTTTTAACCAGCTGGCTTTAAGTGGAAAAAGAAATACAAACAACTGTGTAAGTAGAAAGTAGTGGGGAAGATTCCATACGGACAATACACCAGTCTTAACCCTAAATCTGTCTTAAGAAATAGTAAAGATTTTACTGAATCTCCAAAATAAGAAGACAGTAGAGGAAGAGGGAGGTTTAACACAACACAAGGATTTATAAAACCCTTCAAAAACTTGCAGAAAGGAAAGAAAATTGTTGTCAGTGAGAAGAAATAATAATTCTATGAAGTGGGGATAAATAACTTTAGCAAGAACTCATTACACATATAGGATATACGTGTGTGTGTGTGTGTGTGTGTGTGTACACACACATATACACGTTGTTGTTGTTTAGTTGCTCAATCGTGTCTGACTCTCTATGACGTCATGGACTGCAGCACTCCAGGCTTCCCTGTCCTTAACTATCTCCCAGAATTTACTCATACTCATGTCCATTGAGTCTATGATGCCATCCAACTGATATATATATACACACACATACACACACATATAGATATATATATATTTATATCAGAGCATTTCATTTGCCACTTCTGTAAAGTACTCTGGAAAACAGCTTTCCAAGGTATCACTTGATGAATTACAGTTTCCATCCTTTAAATAATCACTTAATAGCATAAACAAAGTAATGAATGATCATAATGGTGGTTTTAGTGATGAGAATGAGTATTGGAACTCATTTAATACATTTTTTAATACAAACTGATGCTAGTTAAAAGTCCAGATTAAACAACAAAAAAATTTAGGGTTAACAAAAATCTCTTCAAAGGAATCTATTGTCTTGTTGCAAATAAAAGCAGGTTTAAGATTCTCTCTGTTCAAAAGTCAATTATTGCCAATTTCATGGGCTCCTCAAACATGGGAGTTTCATTTAGCAGATCCAACTTCATTTTACCTGCCAAAAGCCCATAAAATGGCCCCTTTCCATCTGATAAATGTTCCACAATGAAATTAGAACTGTTGGAAAATAATGGAAATCTATGGACATATGTATACTGTGACTGAAATGTGAATTTGTCAGTAAGATCTGGTGTAAATTACTTATTTAAAAATCAACGTTAAATCTTCTAGACCAGTAAAGCTTGATTTTCTATATTATAGCTGGTGTAATCTCCTACCTCCTAGTAGAGGTAACTCAAATCCTTCTACAGAAATAAGAGCCCCCACCCTGACAAACAGTGATTCTTAAATGTCTTTGGTGAATGTCATGACCCTCTGAAAGATCAGATGAAAACTACAGACACTCATCCCAGGAAAACAAGATACTATGCAAAAATTAGAAGCAGTTTGAAAATTAAAAAAAAAAAAAAAGGTCCTATTCCAAATAGTTTTTGAAAGAGGAGTTCCTCACTCCTTTAATGCTTTTTAGTATTTCTCAAAAGGAAGCTCTTTTCTTAAGTCTAATGTATAAATTTAAATAATTTCCCATAGGTTTATTTACCCAGCTCTGTTTATATTACTGACTTATCCCCCTTTGAAGATTTAAGTGAGTTTCTCATATAATTTTCTTTACTCTGTGAATGGGTCACAAAGGAGTTAGCACAACTAGTAAAAAATGGCTTGCCTTGGTCCAAGGTACCAAGAAAAGAAAAAGCATAACTAAATTGTGTGTTCCATGTGTACCCCTAGCTGTAATTCAGAGAAGGTGACTTGGCTTATCCATAGGTATGTAGGTAAGACCCCAAAGAGACTATATGGATTGTTAATTGATAAGATGCAACATGTATGGATATGCCAGCTCCCTGCTTTCTACTTCCTTTTGAAAACAATAGCAATAACAAAACTCTTAATCTCTGAATCATGACAGTTTTTATTATTTTATCAGATGTTCTTAGTAGAAGTAAAATGATTTCCAAGGGCAGAAAGAACTTTCTGAGGCTTTCAGAGGAGGAAAATATTCTGACAGGGGAGATGGGGACAACGGGATGATCCTTAGGCAAAATCAAATTGTTCTGAAATGATTGGTAGCTCTTCCTAGAACAGGAAATAGGGTTGTTCAGAAGATGCTTCTGGAGACTTCAAGCTGGTTTGCATTTACTTTCTCAATTCATTCCTAAGATCAGTGAATCATTTCTTAAATGGTTCTGTAGTATGTTATTTTCTAACCATGTGAATGGCACCATCAACCAAATGGTTTCTTTTCCTCTTAGAGCCATTATGTTTACATGGTGATGGCAGGGAGAAGTCCTTTCAGACTCAGAGAAACCACAAGATTATCTGCATTGGCAGCTGTTCATAAGATCGTGTTTAGCAGTAGACCACCAACATCATTTTCTTGATTCACAGCACAAAGGGAATTCCAGTTCACTTGGAAGCGTGTTCAAAATATCCTTGTCCATCTATTTTACCCCCAAGCCAACTCATTTTTTAGACCTGCCCTTGGTTAGCTTTGACTGACAGAAAGGCTTGGGAAACCATTGAAATCTTATTTTAGAAGGGATTGAAACCTTACCTTTTTGAGTTTTTCAATCTCTGTTTGGAGACCAAAGAATCTATTTCAAAAGACTTGTAGAAACCTGTATTTGGAACTGGGGCTTCTGTGGCAGATTTAAAACCCTTGGGTTATTTGAGATTTCCAAGTTAAGACCTGATGGAGCAAGGGATGTAGGGAGGCAGCTATAATATGGACAATGCAGCTATAATATGGACAATGCACCTATAAATTTTTCTTGGAAATAAGAATAGCCTCTTGATCTGTCATACTTAATACAAAACAAGAGTAATACAAATGAAGACTTAAATTGATGAGGCACATGTGTAAATTGATAAAGGAAGTTTGGTGCATCATAACATTGAAATTTATCTAAATTCAATATTGTTAAACATTCTTAAAGATCAAATGAATTATACATGAAATATATGGATTATTTGTCCCTGGCAAACAATGGTGACATTTCTGTCTGTCACTTAGTATGACAAGGTTAGCATGTTTTATTCAAAACTTTTAAACAGTAAAATGATTTGTATGCATTACTCTTTCTTTGGACTGTCAGGGAAAGCAGAGAGCAACACAGTTATTCTATGACATTGAGTCAGCATGTGCATAAAAATGACAGAAAAGGATTGCCTCTGACATCTATAAAGCTCATACTTTTGCTTTCTAATCATCTGGTAGAAAAACAATAAAACCATAAAGACAGAAGTATTTCCCTTTCACCCCCACCCCCACCCCACAAAGGAACATTCCATTGTGTATTGAAATATAAATGTGATATTTGTGATATAATAAACATAGAATATTCATGAATGGGAATAGATTCCTGGAGATAGAATGATTTGGGTTTTAAAGAAATTTAATGACAGAATATTTATTTTTTTCAATAAAGCAGTTTCAGGTTACATTGTTCCTTTCAGTGTTAAAATGCTGTGCAGTGATGGGATGGGACAGTAATTTAAGAATCTTTGGACTTCGTGTTCCCTGTGTATGTAGGATGAACATATGGAAAGAAGGGAATAGCAGAATAGAAAGATGCTGCTTGACACCTGGAGAGACAGGTGTCTCTCCTGTCTCTGTAGAGACAGGACTTTAGTGATTTGTCTGTAGTTTCTGTCACAGCGGTCTGACACTGGAGGGTGTCAAGGTTAAGTCCTGATAGAATAAGTCATAGAAGAGAGGCAACTGCTGAGGCAGCTCTAACATTGCCCCATCAACCCTGGCCCCCCAAACTGGACACCAGAGGAACATGTACTTCACTGTTGCTGTACTCCTCTTCCTCCTCCTCTCTGAGTTTCTAAGGCAGAAATGAGTTTTAGGGAGATTATGCTAAGTTGGGGTTTCCCTGGTGGCTCGTTTGTAAAGAATCTACCTGCAATGCAGGAGACTGCCTGAAGCACAGGAGACCTGAGTTTGATCCCTGGATCTGGAAGATTTCCTGGAGAAGGAAATGACAACCCATTCCAATATTCTTGCCTGGAGCATCCCATGGACAGAGGAACCTGGTGGGCTACAGTCCATGGGTTGCAAGAGTTGGATATAACTTAGCAACTAAACCTCAACCACCATGTTAGGTTGGAATAAGGTAGGACCTAGGGATCTGGTGCAGTATAAATACCCTGGGAGAGAGAACACTTGAGGCTTTTATTCAGTCCTTTCCATTCACAGGTCACTTAGTGACCTCGATGATGCTGCAGCCATCCCACAAAGAACGTTGCACTGACACTTTCTGAGAAAGGACTATGAACCAGTGACTCTCTTGGGAATAAAATGATGCCTGAGATAAGCTCTTGTCTTTCAAGTGTTTACAGTAAAGGAAGAAGGACACATTAGCAAATAAGCACAGTGGTGATATGGATGCTGTTGTGGCTAATTGCACAGTGTGAGTGGAGAGGGAAGAAGATGGCTACTATCAGAGGAAGGGGCCAGAATACCATACTTGACTGCTCCCTGCTCCTCCACTCCATACCCTGGGATGTTAACCACAGAGGAGAATATTTTCTTTCATTGCATTAGGCAATATGTTTACCACATCTTTGAAAACCAAATTCATGGTTTTCATGCTTGCATTTTATGGTTCTTCCATACCTGCCCAGGGCCTGGAGAAAAGCTAGCACTTTAGAATATGTATTAAGCTTTTTTGATTATTATGATAGGTAATGGTTGCAATTGATTAAAAACTGTCTAAAGCAAAAGACTGAGGTATGCATTGGGGGAGATTATTTAAGAGAAATAACTTTCTTCCAAAATTTTTCTTTTGACCAACCTAGACAGCATATTAGAAAGCAGAGACATTACTTTGCCAACAAAGGTCCATCTAGTCAAAGCTATGGTCTTTTCAGTAGTTATGTATGGATGTGAGAGTTGGACTATACAGAAAGCTGAGTGCCAAAGAATTGATGCTTTTGAACTGTGGTGCTGGAGAAGACTCTTGTGAGTCCCTTGGACTGCAAGGAGATCTAACCAGTCCATCCTAAAGGAAGTCAGTCCTGAATATTCATTGGAAGGACTGATGCTGAAGCTGAAACTCTGATACCTTGGCCACCTGATGTGAAGAGCTGACTCATTTGAAAAGACCCTGATGCTGGGAAAGATTGAAGACGGGAAGAGAAGGGGATGAAAGAGGAAGAGATGCTTGGATGGCATCACTGACTCAATGGACATGAGTTTGAGCAAGCTCCGGGAGTTGGTGATAGACAGAGAAGCCTGGTGTGCTACAGTCTATAGGGTCACAAAGAGTCGGACATGACTGATCAACTGAACTTGACTGAACTTATTTTAGAGACTGTTTACTTCATTTGAAAAGACTCTGATGCTGGGAAAGATTGAAGGCAGGAGGAGAAGGGGATGACAGAGGATGAGATGGTTGGATGGCATTACTGACACAATGGACATGAGTTTGAGTGGACTCCAGGAGTTGGTGATGGACAGGGAGGCCTGGCGTGCTGCGGTTCATGGGGTTGCAAAGAGTTGGACACAACTGAGCGACTGAACTGAACTAATGAAAGAAAAAAGAAATTTTACTATATACTCCATTTTTCTGGATATACACTTAACTCCTGTTGAGCCTGAAACTCATCAATGTTAACACATCAGCTACAAGGTAGATACTAGTTGAAAAGATGATTATCACTATTTCACTTTAATTATACACAGAAATTATACCCAACCTATTTTAATCCTTTATCTCAAACTACCTGCCCCCTGCCAACTTCCAGTAAACTTCACATCAATCTAGATTGTTAGAAAGAATGAAAGAACTGTATTGTTTTCAGAAAGATTTTTCCTGAATCGGTAAGCAAATTTACAGAGATAGCTGAGAAGAAAATTATAATAACCTATTGCCAAAAAGAGACTTGCAGGTGCCACCAGACTTTCAGGATGCTATGCAGCCTGGCAGGGCTGTCATTTTAAGAAATGTTGTTTCCCTAGAGGACAGTGTTTTCAGAAATACTCTGACCTTTTCTATTTTTTTTTTTTTTAAAGCATGGAAGTGAGGTCATCTAAGAAGAGCAATATTCCAAGTAAATGTGGTGAGTCTTTAGATTGAAATATTCATCATGTTTCTGTTGTGAATCTAAACCACTGCTTAAATTCAGTTTTCTGGTCTATTCAGCTTATTCATTTCATGCAAATCCCAATGTGCATGAAATGAACGAAAGAGTTCCTTTCTATTTGTATGTATTGTTAAGTTTTCTATTCCATTTTTGTTCCCAAACTTGGTTTTCTTTCTTTAAGAATTCGTACTTTATTCATTCTTTCAACAAATATTTGTAGCATCCCTAGGCCTGATTGAGGCACCAGAATGAGTAGTCTTGTCCCGGCATGGTAGTCAGCATGACCCACAGGTTTCATTTTTTATGCCTTTTTAGTTATATCATTAGAGAATGCTGAAGATTTCTTAAGGCCACATCTGTGATGAAGGCAATGATTTGCTCAATTATGTGTGACTGCTCTGAGCATGATTTGGGGGCTCATTGCTTTCCTGACTCAGGGAGTGGGGGGTGTACACTTGGGAGTCAGACTGATAGGAATTCCCTCAGTTGCTCTACTCCTTGCAAGCTCTGACCTGGAATGTTAGCTCTCATTCTGAGTGAGTTTCCTTATTTGTAAAAGGAGAATGCCTCCTTTTACAAATGCCTCCTATAATGTGGTTAAATGAGTTACCAGAGTGTCTACATCTAGTTGTTGTTTTAGTTGCTAAGTTATGTCTGACTCCTTTTGAGACCCCATGTACCTACTATAGCCCACCAAGTCCTCTTTTCTATGGGATTCTCCAGAAACCGTGGATTGCCGTTTCTTTCTTTAGGGCCTTTTCTTGACCCAGGGATCAAACGCGTGTCTTCTGCATTGGCAGGTGGATCCTTTACCACTGAGCCAGCTGGAGAGCCTATCTACGCCTATTTAGTCCAGTTCAGTTGCTCAGTCATGTCTGACTCTTTGTGACCCCATGGACTGCAGCATGATCCAACTGATGTTGGCAATTTGATCTCTGGTTCCTAGCCTTTTCTAAATCCAGCTTGAACATCTGGAAGTTCATGATTCATGTACTATTGAAGCCTGGCTTGGAGAGTTTTGGGCATCACTTTGCCAGTGTGTGAGATGAGTACAATTGTGCGGTAGTTTGAGCATTCTTTGGCATTGCCTTTCTTTGGGATTGGAATGAAAACTGATCTTTTCCAGTCCTGTGGCCACTGCTGAGTTTTCCAAATTTGCTGGCATATTGAGCGCAGCACTTTCACAGCATCATCTTTCAGGATTTGAAAGAGCTCAACTGGAATTCCATCACCTCCACTAGCTTTGTTCGTAGTGATGCTTTCTAAGGCCCACTTGACTTCACATTCCAGGATGTCTGGCTCTAGGTGAGTGATCACACCATCGTGATCATCTAGGTCATGAAAATATTTTTTGTACAGTTCTTCTGTGTATTCTTGCCACCTCTTCTTAATATCTTCTGCTTCTGTTAGATCCATACCATTTGTCCTTTATCGAGCCCATCTTTGCATGAAATGTTCCGTTGGTATCTCTACTTTCCTTGAAGAGATGTCTAGTCTTTCCCATTCTATTGTTTTCCTTTATTTCTTTGCGTTGATCACTGAGGAAGGCTTTCTTATCTCTCCTTGCTATTCTTTGGAACTCTGCATTCAAATGGGTGTGTCTTTCGTTTTCTCCTTTGCCTTTCACTTCTTTTCTCAGCTATTTGTAAGGCCTCCTCAGACAACCATTTTGCCTTTTTGCATTTCTTTTTCTTGGAGATGGTCTTGATCACTGCCTCCTGTACAATGTCACAAACCTCCATTCATATCTAATCCCTTGAATCTATTTATCACTTCCACTGTATAATCATAAGGGATTTGATTTAGGTCATACCTGAATGGTCTAGTGGTTTTCCCTACTTTCTTCCATTTTAGTCTGAATTTGGCAATAAGGAGTTCATGATCTGAGCCACAGTCTTCTCCCGGTCTTGTTTTTGCTGACTGTATAGAGCTTCTCCATCTTTGGCTACAAAGAATATAATCTGATTTTGGTATTGACTATCTGGTGATGTCCATGTGTAGAGTCTTCTCTTATGTTGTCAGAAGAGGGTGTTTGCTATGACCAGTACATTCTCTTGGCAAAACTCTATTAGCCTTTGCCCTGCTTCAATATGTACTCCAAGGCCAAACTTGCCTGTTACTACAGGTATCTCTTGACTTCCTACTTTTGCATTCCAGTCCCCTATAATGAAAAGGACATCTTTTCTGGGTGTTAGTTCTAGAAGGTCTTGTAGATCTTCATAGAACCATTCAACTTCACCTTCTTCAGCATTACTTGTTGGGGCATACACTTAGATAACTGTGATATTGAATGGTTTTCCTTGGAAACAAATGGAGATCGTTCTGTCATTTTTGAGATGGCACCCAAGAACTGCATTTATGACTCTTTTGTTGATTATGAGGGCTACTCCATTTCTTCTAAGGGATTCTCGCCCACAGTAGTTCACTCATTCCAATCCATTTTAGTTCACTGATTCCTAAAATGTTGATGTTCACTCTTGCCATCTCCTGTTTGACCACTTCCAATTTATTTTGATTCATAAACCTAACATTCTAGGTTCCTATGCAATATTGTTCTTTACAGCATCGGACTTGGTTCTATCACCAGTCACATCCACAACTGTGTGCTGTTTTTGCTTTGGCTCTGTCTCTTCATTCTTTCTGGAGTTATTTCTCCACTGTTCTCCAGTAGCATATTGGGCACCTACTGACCTAGGGAGTTCATCTTTCAGTATCCTATCTTTTGCCTTTTCATACTATTCATGGGGTTCTCAAGGCAAGAATACTGAAGTGGTTTTCCATTGCCTTGTCCAGTCGACCGTGTTTTGTCAGAACTCTCCATGATGACCCGTTCATCTTGGGTGGCCCTGCATGGTCTGTGTCATAGTTTCATAGTCCTACACCTATTTTAGGATTCCCTTAATAAGTGATCATTGTCAGTGCCTTTCCTAGGATCTAAAATCTAGTGTATACGTAAATGAGTAAAAACTTTAATAATAATAGAGGGTCAAATATGTCACATTAATGCAGACACAATAATGTGTTCTGTGATTTCTTGGAAGATTTGGTAAATTACAGACTGTCTGATTTCTCTTCTCTTTTGATTTTCTCTTAGATGTAATGGATTTCTATCATGGGAATTTTTAACTTAAATAAATTCTAACTGTAAATACACAGTAGAGAGCAATAAAGAAAGGAACTGAACATGAATTTAAAAAGTTTAAATTGCATAGCTGATTATACATGTGTTTCCATTCAAGGAATACTTCTATCTGACTCATCTTGGGAGCATCTCCCCATAATGAGTCCACTCATATTGTTTTAAAGACATATATATATTTTTATATTATATGATCCCAAATTCAAGCTCACTCAAATAAACACTGATTAGTTCCAATGCTGGAGGAAAATGACTTTGTGAGACTCATTGAGAGATGGCTTGTTTCTCTCTTCTATGGCACCTTTCTAAGGAATTAGCCAGGACATTTTCAATTATGCATGGTTATTAACTTATTGGCACATAACATTTAAGTTCACTGTACTTCCTGGCTTTAATTCTTTATAATTCCTTTCATCTTTTGCTTGAATGTCTAGATTTTCTTTTTCCCCACATAATCTCAGTCAGTAGACTGACCTGTTTCTTGCTTGGTTTATCTAATTGCTGTTTTATTATTTAATTTTTCAAAAACATCACAGGGCCATGTCTAGAACTCAAATCCCTGTGTGTAATGTCTTAAGTGGGTTGTGGTGCTTATGGCATTATTTCCTTAGGAACACCTGATGAAGTTTTTGTGTTCCTGGAGTGATAGGTGACCATTTTGAATGTTAGAGTGAGCTCAGCAGTCTTTTTATAACATTAAAATAATAATATTATAAAGCACTCTTTGCAGCCTGATGCTTGTCTGTTTTTATTCTGCCAACACAAAGGATCTTTAGACTGTTAGCACAGGGATCCAAAGCTCTGATCCACAATAAAATGCAAAGACCGCAGAGCAGGTAGAACCTTTATCAGTTATTTACATGTCTGTGTGAATCCAGTGTGATAGGGATAGAACAAAAGGCCCAAGGTCTCTCTCAGCAGGTCTCTAGAAAGGCCTGGGCTGGGGTCTAAGGCCAGCCTTCCTACCTCACTGCTCTGTCACATGCTGCTGTTAACACTGTGGGACCTCTCACTCCACCTCTGCCCCCTTTCTTATGTCTGCCCTTCTCCTTTCTCTTATTCTGTCACGCATGGTTTTCATTTTTAGTTACCTTTCTTGAAGGGGCCTTCTTTTAGAATCTTCATGCCCATCAGCATTAATGTTGAATATTCTTCATTAAGAATAATAACACCAATGTTTAAGCACATAAGATTCTTTATGAGGAAAGACACTTTATAAATGCCTCTAATTTTCAAAATAATTCTGTGAGGAAAGTACTTTCATGTTAAAATGAAAAAAAAAAAAAAAAGGGAAACAGAGACAAAGTAACTAACCATGTAATTTAGCAGATGAAAGAGGTGGATGAGAATCCATGTGCCTTTCTTGCCTGTGCCCTCTCCACTGTCCTATGCTGAGTAAGAGAGACAGAGGGAAGGTACACTTCTCAGTTTTTCTATCTATACGTACATTTTTAAAAACCATGGCTGACTTCCAGAAAATTTTTGCAGTGCTCGAAAACCAGTGTTGACAGGACTTTGAATTCAAAGATTGCCTCCCACCCCCACCAAAGTAAGTTGAAATTTGATTAGTTACAATTCATGTAGTCAATGCCTTTTTCCTCACTGATACAGTCTCTCCAAATGAAACAGAACTTTATACAATTTTACTTTTCGAATAAAGCATTTCCAGGGCTGGCAATTGCTTTGGTCCTCACTGGCTGGTCTGTGAAGGCTGTAATACTATTTTCTTTAACATTATTTGCTCCTTCCTATCGGAGAAGGCAATGGCACCCCACTCCAGTACTCTTGCCTGGAAAATCCCATGGACAGAGGAGCCTGGTAGGCTGCAGTCCATGGGGTCGCTAGGAGTCCGACACAACTGAGCGACTTCACTTTCACTTTTCACTTTCATGTAATGGAGAAGGAAATGGCAACCCACTCCAGTGTTCTTGCCTGGAGAATCCCAGGGATGGGGGAGCCTGGTGGGCTGCCTTCTCTGAGGTCGCACAGAGTCAGACACGACTGAATCGACTTAGCAGCAGCAGCAGCTCCTTCCTATAAGGTGTGTCACCCCTTTCATGCTGTGTCCATTGAAGCAGTTTCTCTTTTCTGAAATTTTAATGCTTATAAGATGGGGAAAAAAAAACGAGGGAAAGAAAGACCCAGGAGTGATTTAAGATGATGATTCTGGACTGAAGCATCTTGCTACTTAGAGGAACACCATATTTCATAGTGTATTTGCAGAAATGCTTCACGGCACAAACTCCTATTTCATGTCCTTGAAGGCCAGTGGGGTAACGGAGTTTCTGCTTCAGTGCCTACCTGATCAATAATCCTATGACTTTTCGAAGTTGCTATCTGTCTTGTGATGCATTCTTACTGTGTCAATGTGCAATGACTAATACCTACATGCATATATTTTTGTCTCTTGCCAGCTGTAAATTATTTTTTAAATATTTTTACAAGTTCTTAAATTTATTTATATAAAACAGCTTTCACTTGATTTCACTGGAGACAAATACATAAATCAGTTTCACTTGAAACTATATTTGGAATTTCACATAACTTCTCTTGGGCTTGACCTTAATTCAACACACAGTAATAGGATGTTATCTATGTAGCAGACAGTATGCTAGGCCCTGGTTATTCAGATGAGTGAAACATCAGATCAGATCAGATCAGATCAGTCGCTCAGTCGTGTCCGACTCTTTGCGACCCCATGAATCGCAGCACGCCAGGCCTCCCTGTCCATCACCAACTCCTGGAGTTCACTCAGACTCATGTCCGTCGAGTCAGTGATGCCATCCAGCCATCTCATCCTCTGTCGTCCCCTTCTCCTCCTGCCCCCAGTCCCTCCCAGCATCAGAGTCTTTTCCCATGAGTCAACTCTTCGCATGAGGTGGCAGAGTACTGGAGTTTCAGCTTTAGCATCATTCCTTCCAAAGAAATCCCAGGGCTGATCTCCTTCAGAATGGACTGGTTGGATCTCCTTGCAGTCCAAGGGACTCTCAAGAGTCTTCTCCAACACCCTGACTATTCAGAGTTCACAAGCTTCAGGCTTGAAATGGTAGTTAAGAGTGTGGATTTTGTCACCACTTTGCCTTACTTTGAATCTTTTCCTTACAACTTGTTAGTTGTTAGACAAATTATTTCACTTTTTATGTCTTAATGATCTCATCTGTAAAATGAGAGTCATGGTAAATGTTACCTTAAGACTTATGTGATTATTAAATGAGAAGGCAACGGCAGCCCACTCCAGTACTCTTGCCTGGAAAATCCCATGGACGGAGAAGGCTGGTAGGCTGTAGTCCATGGGGTTGCTAGGAGTTGGACACGACTGAGCAACTTCCTTTTCACTTTTCACTTTCATGCATTGGAGAAGGAAATGGCAACCCACTCCAATGTTCTTGCCTGGAGAATCCCAGGGACGGGGGAGCCTGGTTGGCTGCCATCTATGGGATCACACAGAGTCAGACATGACTGAAGTGACTTAGCAGCAGCAGCAGCAATGCCTCTAAGGCAATAGAGGGATGCCGACACATACATCTCAAAAAGTTCTGGGTACTTTTGTCAATTGTTATTGATATTACTATTATTATTATATGAGTTACAAACTGCTAAATATTGCTTGCCATAAGTATAAATTAGAAATTTGTTTAAGAGGAGGGACTACAGAACTCCATCATGAGCTGCCAAGGAAGTTTTCATAGGAGAAATGAGACTTACATATATATAATTTTTGTCTTTTGCAACTTGAGACTTGAAGAAGGACTAAAAGAAGAAACAGTATTTCACTATACATATAAAGAAAGTCAAAACGTCTCAGGCAGCAAAAATAGCATTTGAAAAGTAGAAAGCCTTGAGATAGTTTGCCCACTCAGCAAACTGTTGGTGGGGCCATGTATGTAATTAGGAGTAAGGTAAAGGGTAAGGTCGCAAAGAGCCCTGGGTGAGAGACTTAAGTATTTAGACGTTAATCACATTGGCATTGAAAATCATTAAATAATTTTTTAAAAGAAAACTAATGGGGTTAGATTTACATTTTAGAAATACCCTATTCAACGTAGAGGATAGATTAGAATGCTAGCTAGAGGAAGGTAAGACGTGAGACTCAGTTCAGTTCAGTCTCTCAGTTGAGTCCAGCTCTTTGCTACCCCATGAATCGCAGCACGCCAGACCTGCCTGTCCATCACCCAGTCCCGGAGTTCACTCAAACTCATGTCCATCGAGTCAGTGATGCCATCCAGCCATCTCATCCTCTGTCGTCCCCTTCTCCTCCTACCCCCAATCCTTGCCAGCATCAGAGTCTTTTCCAATAAATCAACTCTTCCCATGAGGTGGCCAAAGTACTGGAGTTTCAGCTTTAGCATCAGTCCTTCCAATGAACACCCAGGACTGATCTCCTTTAGAATGGACTGGTTGGATCTCCTTGCAGTCCAAGGGACTCTCAAGCATCTTCTCCAACACGACAGTTCAAAAGCATCAATTCTTCACACTCAGCTTTCTTCATAGTCCAACTCTCACATCCATACATGACCACTGGAAAAACAAGAGCCTTGACTAGACGGATATTTGTTGGCAAAATAATGTCTCTGCTTTTGAATATGCTATCTAGGTTGGTCATAACTTTCCTTCCAAGAAGTAAGCATGTTTTAATTTCATGGCTGTAATCACCATCTGCAGTGATTTTGGAGCCCCCCAAAATAAAGTCTGACACTGTTTCCACTGTTTCCCCATCTATTTCCCATGAAGTGATGGGACCAGATGCCATGATCTTCGTTTTCTGAATGTTGAGCTTTAAGCCAACCTTTTCACTCTCCTCTTTCACTTTCATCAAGAGGCTTTTTAGTTCCTCTTCACTTTCTGCCATAAGGGTGGTGCCATCTGCATATCTGAGGTTATTGATATTTCTCCCAGCAGTCTTGATTCCAGCTTGTGCTTCTTCCAGCCCAGCGTTTCTCATGATGTACTCTGCATAGAAGTTAAATAAGCAGGGTGACAATATACAGCCTTGACGTACTCCTTTTCCTATTTGGAACCAGTCTGTTGTTCCATGTCCAGTTCTAACTGTTGCTTCCTGACCTGCGTATAGGTTTCTCAAGAAGCAGGTCAGATGGTCTGGTATGCCCATCTCTTTCAGAATTTTCCACAGTTTATTGTGATCCACACAGTCAAAGGCTTTGGCATAGTCATAAAGCAGAAGTAGATGCCTTTCTGGGACTCTCTTGCTTTGTCGATGATCCAGTGGATGTTGGCAATTTGATCTCTGGTTCCTCTGCCTTTTCTAAAACCAGCTTGAACATCTGGAAGTTCATGTTTCACATATTGCTAAAGCCTGGCTTGGAGAATTTTAAGCATTACTTTACTAGCGTGTGAGATGAGTGCAATTGTGCAGTAGTTTGAGCATTCTTTGGCATTGCCTTTCTTTGGGATGTGAATGAAAATTGACCTTTCCCAGTCCTGTGGCCACTGCTGAGTTTTCCAAATTTGCTGGCATATTGAGCGTAGCACTTTCACAACATCATCTTTCAGGATTTGGAATAGCTCAACTGGAATTCCATCACCTCCACTAGCTTTGTTCATAGTGATGCTTTCTAAGGCCCACTTGACTTCACATTCCAGGATATCTGGCTCTAGGTGAGTGATCACACCATCGTGATCATCTTGGTTGTGAAGATCTTTTTTGTATAGTTCTTCTGTGTATTCTTGCCACCTCTTCTTAATATCTTCTGCTTCTGTTAGGTCTATACCTTTTCTGTCCTTTATTGAGCTCATCTTTGCATGAAATGTTCCCTTGGTATCTCTAATTTTCTTGAAGAGATCTCTAGTCTTTCCTATTCTGTGGTTTTCCTCTATTTCTTTGCATTGATCACTGAGGAAGGCTTTCTTATCTCTCCTTGCTATTCTTTGGAACTCTGCATTCAGATGCTTATATCTTTCCTTTTCTCCTTTGCTTTTCACTTCTTTTCTTCTCATAGCTATTTGTAAGGCCTCCTCAGACAGCCATTTTGCTTTTTTGCATTTCTTTTCCAATGGGATGGTCTTGATCCCTGTCTCCTGTACAATGTCACGAACCTCCATCCATAGTTCATCAGGCACTCTATCTATCAGGTCTAGTCCCTTAAATCTATTTCTCACTTCCACTGTAGATTTTTGTAATTGGTAACTTGACAACTTGATTATATCCTTAAGACTGTCACTATGGAAATAGAAAAGGAGGAACACATTTGAGATACAGTTAAGAGAAAGAATTGATAGTGCTGGAGGATCATTTGTCTGGAAAGGAGGACTAGAGGGGTCCAGGATGATGTTCAAGTTGAAGTTTGGGCCAGTTGGGTGAATGATCATGCTATTGGTAAAGATAAGGAGCAGATTTGATGGGCAGGACAGAGGCAGTCTGCTGGGTGGGGATAAAACTGGAAGCAATCATCACCTTCTCATGGCCTGGTGGAGAAGAAAAAAAAAAACAAACAGAAAAAAAGACATAAGAAATATACCAGAAGTAGAGAAAGAATCAGATGTTATAGAATCAAAGGAAGAAACAATTGTTAGGAAAGAGATTTGTTAACAAAATTCAGAATTTATTGGTGATCTTCATGAATATATTCCAATGGTATAAGAGATGAAATAAAATGAAGAGAAGACAAGTAAAGACTATTGTCAAGTAGCTCAGCTGAGAAGGGGCATAGAAATGAAGATGATTTTTTTCCTCCTTAGGGAAATAAACTTTAGAATTTTTGTATATGATGAGGGAAAAGTCACCAGAAGAGAAGATGGAAATAGAGGAAAAAAGAATTCCTTTGAGAGAAAATGATTCATCTCATCAGAACATAAAACGATTAGTTTTTAACAAGACGAAGAAATTTGATTCATATATATGGGAGGCAAGAATGGAATGCATGAGGATATGTGGTTTGTGCCTGCAACAGGAATTAGAGTGGCTTCATTTCTATTTGTAAAATAGAAGGTGAGGTCATCTTCATGTTGTAGTCAAAGTTTTCTCTCTTCTTTCCCTCATGTTTATTTTCTTTCGTCTTAGTCCTTCCAGAAACTGAACAGTAAAATAAATAACATGTATTTTAAGGAATCTGCAGTTCCTGTGGGTTTCTTGTTATTTCCTAGACTTAATGTGTGTGGCTTTTTTCTAATGAAGCTTTATCAGTTGAAGTGTAGCAGTAAGATAGTTTCCACTATGTCTCTTTGAATTCTATTATAAATTGAGGGGCTGCACAGATCTCTGTAAGAGCTAACCATCATGTCATTATTTTGGTCAGGGTCACCTGTGTGCTCTCTTGAGCATATTAGCATGAAAAAATGACCTCTGATATTTGGGGTTAGCAGTATCTCCAGTCTGGACTCTTTCATTTAGAGTCCTGGGAGGGAAAGTGTGGTGCCTGTCATTAAGCATTCTTCATATCTACTAGATGTTACTAAAGGACCCAGTGGTGCTAGTGTAAAGAACCCGCCTGCCAATGCAAGAGACAGAAGAGATGCTGGTTCGATCCCTGGGTTGGGAAGATCCCCTGGAGGAGGACACAGCAACCCACTCCGGTATTTTTGCCTGGAGAATCCCCATGGACAGAGGAACCTGGCAGTTAGAATTCATGGGGTCACAAAGAGTCAGACACGACTGAAGTGACTGAGCACACACACACACCCAAGGAACATCTCTATTTATTTTAGAATCAGGTAGAATATTATATCAGACAAATCCACTGAGGATTAAAGATGTATGACTCCCAGTGTTAGGTAGGCTGTTTTACATCAGATTTTTATTACTGTAAAGTTTGTTTTAGACCCTATGGTATTCTAGTCCCAAGCTTTATGCTCTTTGAATCTAGTTTTGTCTTTCGCAGTAAAACAAAATGATTCTACCTTTTTATCCACAGAACATTATTACAAATCATTAAATGTTACTGTAATTGTCTTTCTATCATCTTTAACCCCTTTAACTTTTCCTCACAGATAATGTTTGTAAGCCCCTCCAATACCCAAGAAGCCTCTGTAATAAACTTTAGTTCCCATTTTATGAAGCAAATGCTCATATAGTAGAAGTAGGATTAGACTTTAAGTAGCATTAGACTTGAACAAAGAGGTTGAGTTCTGTTTTAGCAAATTCTGGAATTTGAAACTTCAACAGACAATTATCTTCTGAGTCTCCATTTATAAAGGAGAATGGCACCTTAGTCAAAGGTTTTTGTGTTGTTTTTTTTTTTTAAGCAGTTGTGTTTGTGTGTCTTTTACGTACATATACCAAATTCACCCATCTAAAATACGCAATTGGATAGTTTTTAGTATATCTATAGTACTGTGCAAGGATGACCCCCTAATCTCATTTTAGGACATTTTTATCACCTCCAAGAAACACCGTAGCCATTAGCAAGTCACTGTTCACCACCCCTGTCTTTTCTCTCCTCACCCCCAACCCTAAAACCTTTCAATATAGATTTGCTTATGATATACATTTCCTATAAATGGAATCATACATCAGTATGGTCTTTTGTGACTGGTTTCTTTTACTCATTGTAATGTTTTCAAGGTTCTCCTATGTTATGACATCAATATTTCATTCCTTTCTGTAGCCAAATAATATTCCATTGCATACATAAATTACATTTTGTTTACATATTCATCAATTGATGGACATTTGGATTGTTTCCACATTTTAACTACTATGAATAATTCTGCTATGAACATTTGTGTACAAGTTTTTACGTGGACATATGTTTTCATTTCTCTTGAGTAGAATCCTAGGAGTGAAATTGCTTCATATAGAAATTTTGCCTTCATATGGTAACTCTGTTTAACATTTTGTGAGACTGCCAAACTGTTTCCTAAGTGGCTGTACTATTCTAAACTCCTACTTCATTTTGATGAAGACTAAAAGACTGAGTTCATAAAGGAAAAGCTAAATGCTGAAGCACTACCCATGGCTACTTTTATTATTATGTTTTGTCTTAACTCCTCACAAAAAACAAGCTGTAAATACATATTTCGCATGCGCTTAAAGAATTCCCCAGTCATCTGCAGGTTAGGTATTTCCTACATTTAATGTTTGTGACTTACAGGCTCACATTTTGCTAGTAGGGCCCACAACAGATGCAAATCTGGAATATTCAAGTTAACTCTGTAGTTAGCTATGTGTCTTTTTTTTTTTTAACCACAATTATTATATTCTATTTAAAGGTTTTAGAGGATTAGTGACAGAGCTCACAAGTTATCTGAATCATTTAAAAAAGCAAAGGGCAAGAATTAAAAAAACAAAATCGCTTCTATGAAGACACCTTATTTGTTTCTTAAATTGTTGAAGAGAGCAAAAGAATGCTTATGATCTTAAAGACAAAAGTTATAGACATGCTAAAGAATACATTAAAACAAACAAGACTGAGGAAAAATATATTGTGTTATAGGTTATATCCTGTTAAAATGAACATTATTTCTATGAAACTTTTTTTTTAAGCCTTGTAATGTAGTTACTCTAAAATTTGAGGAGACATTTGAGTTTCACTCTGAAGATATGGAAAAAAACAAATAATGTTGAGCGTCACATCCCCACTCCCTCATTCTGACCAGGCCAAAATAAGTCCATGTTGCAAGCACATTTCTCTTCTCCCTGTAATTCTGAAATTAATATAAGAAGAACTGACATCAGGTGTTCACTTTTAGTGATGGCACAGAGTGGGCCCGAGAAACCTGTCAGGCGGAGCATCGTGGGGTCAGAACAGCCTAGGGAGGTGTCTTGAGGGGAACGCAGGGCTCTGGGAAGTGATCAGTCAGTTGCACGTGGGTGCTGCGCCCGGTCCTGCCTGCAGGGAGAGGCTGCAGGAGATCGCCTGCAATCTGTTCTGTCACTTTTCCGGGGCTGGGATGCCATCCATCAGGACTTTATGCTTGTGGATCAACCCCATGACCTGGTCAGGGCTGCTACTGGTGTAGAGGGCATCTGTGGACTGGGTCCATGAGGGGTCAGACTTGCTCCAAGGGAAAGCCTAGCCACCCACATGGCCACCCTTGGCCGTGAAGCCAAAGACTCGTTAATGTGTTAGACTCGCCTCCTGTTCAGGAAATTAGAGACGCCGTCATCCTTTTGCGAGCTCTGGATCCGGAAGTTGGGCCCTGGGAGTTGGCGCAGCGGCTCAGCGCCGAGCGTGGAGGCAGGGCCAGGCGTCAGGTGGCTCTGCGTGTTGTCCGCCCGCAGCGTCACATCCGAATGTGGAGGCACAAGCCGCACGTGTTCTTGCACTGTGCCCTCGCTTTGCTGGCCCACTGGAAGCCAGCCACCTCGCTGTCCTTGACCTCCTTAGGTAGTGCGTACCCTTGGTGACTCTGTGAAGGTGGTGGGATCAGTGCTGGCCAGCCCAGAGCACCACAGTGTGTGGACCTCGGCCATATCCCACTTGTACTTCTTGGCGGGGGAGCTGGCCCACTAATCCAGCTCCTGGCGGGCAGGCACCTCACCCTTGTCAGTGTCCTCTGCTTGGCCATCAGTGAAAGACTGCATCCTCAGGTACAGCCAACTGTGCTTGTTAGGGGACTTAGACAAGAAGAGCATGCTTTACTCCCTGGTGACCTCACAGTACCAGAGGGCTGTTGGATTTCCTGATGGAATATGGACTTGGTCCCCTCTCTTCAAGGATTCAGGGAACTTGAGATCCGACTTGGCCAGTGCTTCTGCCCCTCCTCCATCCAGTTTGGTTTGGTGGGTAGGCCGGGTTGTTGGCCTCCACAATAATCCTGTCAACTGGACCCAGCTCCTCTGGAGTTTCATCACCTGCCTGCAGTGGGTGTGCTCTGAGGTGGTGATGATTCCTGCCTTTGTGAGTGTGGATGCTCAGTAGATTCACGATGATGTTTCTCAAGGCACGTTCTCCTTGGACTCTAGGTAACAACCCATTAAAGGGGTAGTTTTCTGAATCAGCTTCAGGTACAGATTCTCCTTCCTTCACGTGTGTTTGGGGATGTGTATTGTGGTGATCATTTTGCAATATATACAAATATCGAATCGTTACATTGCACCCCCAAACTCCTATTATAATTGTTGATAGCTGTTTCTCAGGGTCAGGCCAGTGATTTCATAGATGTGTGGATCAGAGAGCAGTTGTCCTCAGTCTCATCCCAATATGACTGGGAAAATAAGTTGTTATGGTTGTTCTAGTGATGGAGAGTGATTACTATGGTAGTACGAATTAAAATACCTAAGTTGTAGACTTCTAAGGAGTTTGTGAGAGTATGACTCAGAGAAGGGAACAGTCTTTCATTTTACAAGACTGTACTCTTTGGGAACAAGAATCACATCATACCCAGTTTTGTTTCTGCAATGACTATTACTTAATATATGATCATGCTGCTGCTGCTGCTGCTAAGTTGCTTCAGTCGTGTCCAACTCTGTGCAACCCCACAGACGGCAGCCCACCAGGCTCCCCCGTCCCTGGGATTCTCCAGGCAAGAACACTGGAGTGGGTTGCCATTTCCTTCTCCAATGCATGAAAGTGAAAGGTGAAAGTGAAGTCGCTCAGTCGTATCCTACTCTTAGTGATCCCATGGACTGCAGCCTACCAGGCTCCTCCATCCATGGGATTTTCCAGGCAACAGTACTGGAGTGGGGTGCCATTGCCTTCTCCATATGATCATAGTATTAAGTAATAAAACCAGGAAATTGTATATCTACTACAAACTTGAACATTTCATCCATACTTCAGTACCTAAATTGTGAGAAGTGCTGATTCCTTTTTTTTTTTTTTTTTTACTTTTTTACAGATTAATAAACTGAAACTCAAATCACTTGCACATACTTACAAAATCCCATGGATAGAGGAGCCTGGTAGTCTGTAGTCCATGGTGTTGCTAAGACTCAGACACGACTGAGCGACTTCCCTTTCACTTTTCACTTTCATGCATTGGAGAAGGAAATGGCAACCCGTTCCAGTACAGATAGGCCCTCATTAATTTTTGAATTGTTAAAACCAAAAAATCAAGAATACAGTCACTTTGGTAACAAAAATAATTCCACTTTAATACTTTATCTAGTAGGAAATTCTCAGTAACAAGTTTTGTTAATTATCCAAGATGGAAGTGTTTATTTAGAATCATTTGACTGGACAGAATCTGTTTTTCTTAAGTTATTAAATAGTTTTTGAGATTAGATATGGAAAAGTGATTTTCTGTAAAGGGTGACTTGAGATGTTGCTCTGAATTAAGTTGGGGAAGACAGTAAGTATTTTGGATAACAGAGATGAAAACAAAGGGAAAAAAACTCAGCAAAATGATCAAGACAAAGCATAACATTTTTGTGATAAACTGTAATCTAACATCTGAGTTTAAATAGTCAACCATCTAAGCAAATGTTGGGTAAAACCTAGTACAGTAAGTTCATATGAAAAAATCATCTCCTGTTGTTCACTGAACAGAAATTTACAGTGTATCATGGTTGTCACCATGTCTGTGATAGGGATAGTGGCCTGAACAAATGAAGTAATAGCTCTGTGAGATTTTATTTGTTTTAATTCTGTTGTTGCACTAATTTAGCAATACTCAGAGCACCTCGTTGTCAGAAGTGTGTGCCCTAGTCTCTTAAGTTCTCTCTTTCAAGTTCTTGGGGTATCAGTAGCAGCAAAGACCTCAGTGTTACCTTTTGCCTTTTCAGTTTTCTAATGCCTGGGTAATGATTCTTTTAATTAAATTCTATTAAAATAACTTGTGTGGTTTTTATCTTCTGCCTGAATCCTGATGATAACAACTGGAGATGAGTAGATGATGGAGTATGGTTGATGAATACAATTTTTCAAACATGAAAGACTTGCATGCGAAAAGAAAATACATTAGCTATGCTTCACATGACTGGTTTCCTTATATTTCCTTCTTGGAGATTGTCTGACCCTATACCACCATACATAGTCATGTTCTGAAGTATGTGACCTAATTCCATGGCCACAGCTGATTGGACCAGGGTGGGCACTTTACCTAGGGACAACAGATTCTGGGCTAGTCAGTTACCTGCGACAAGGTTTAGCCTAAATTGTTCTGCCCAAAGATAGATAAACTGAGCCAAATGGATTCTTTCTTTTATGACTTTTAATCAAAAGTCTCAGTTCAAAGCTGGATCAAAAGAAGCATGTGATGCAGTTGAATCGATTAATAGAAGAGTCTAAGTGGTTCATGAATTCCTGCCATAGAGTTTTCCAGAGACATTTGACCTATGAATCATTCTCCTCTGCCCTCAGCAAAAGCATTTCCATAATTAACACTGGGTTTGCTTTTTGAGATGGCTGTATCCCTATCATATGAATGTTCAAGCAGAGACTAGGTAACTATCACATTTGTTTCAGAGGGAATTTCTTCAAGGGAGGTTTTTCATGTTAAAATATAAGATGTGCTTATACTTCTAGACTCTGTTCTAGATCTCTTGAATAAGAATATCCAAAGAATGGAGGCAAGTCATACACATTAAACATACAATAACAATGGGACTAACTTCTTCTGCTATGTTATGTTGAAGTAGCTAGTTTGTAGATTAGTCAGATGTAGGAAGAAAAGGGCTATCTGTTCTTGATATCTATTGCTGAATGACAGACTATCCCGACACTTACTGGCTGATGACTTTTATTATATCTTATGACTTTGTGGATCAAAAAATCAAGCACTCTGCAGGGCATTCTTTTGTACCATCTAGATTGATGAGAGCTACCTATGCTATGCTATGCTTAGTCACTTCAGTCTTGTCCGACTCTGTGTGACCCCACAGACGGCAGCCCACCAGGCTCCCCCGTCCCTGGGATTCTCCAGGCAAGAACACTGGAGTGGGTTGCCATTTCCTTCTCCAATGCATGAAAGTGAAAAGTGAAAGTGAAGTCGCTCAGTCGTGTCCGACTCTTAGCGACCCCATGGATTTCAGCCTAACAGGCTCCTCCGTCCATGGGATTTTCCAAGCGAGAGCTACCTAGTGATACTTAACTGGAGACTCTGTCTATCTGGAACATGCAGGATGGCTTCATTGGTGTCTTGGTGGGGACAACTGAACCCCTCTTTCTCTTCTACAGTTCTGGACTCCTCCCTGTAGTTTTTCAAGCAAGTCAATTGAACATCTTGTGTGGTGCCTCAGTGCTCTCTTGCTTTCTGCAAGGCAGAAACTGGAGGTCCACTTTAAATGGTAGGCCTGGATCTGGCATCATTCAGTTTGTTCAGTCGTGTCCAACTCTTTGCGACCGCATGGACTGCAGCATTCTATGCCTCCCTGTCCATCACCAGCTCCCAGAACTTACTCAAACTCATGTTCATTGAGTCGGTGATGCCATCCAACCATCTCATCCTCTGTCATCCCCTTTTCCTCCTGCCCTCAATCTTTCCCAGCATCAGGGCCTTTGCAAATGAGTCAACTCTTCGAACGAGGTGGCCAAAGTATTGGAATTTCAGCTTCAGCATCAGTCCTTTCAATGAACACCCAGGACTGATTTCCTTTAGGATGGACTGGTTGGATTTCCTTGCTGTCCAAGGGACTCTCAAGAGTCTTTCCAACACCACAGTTCAAAAGCATCAATTCAATTCTTCAGCACTCAGTTTTCTTCACAGTCCAACTCTCACATCCGTACATGACTACTGGAAAAACCATAACTTGGACTAGATGGACCTTTGTTGGCAAAGTAATGTCTCTGCTTTTTAATATGCTGTCTAGGTTGGTCATCACTTTTCATCCAAGGAGCAAGTGTCTTAATTTCATGGCTTCAGTCACCATCTGCATTAATTTTGGAGCCCCAAAAGATAAAGTCTGACACTGTTTCCACTGTTTCCCCATCTATTTGCCATGAAGTGATAGGACCAGATGCCATGATCTTAGTTTTCTGAATGTTGAGTTTTAAGCCAACTTTTTCACTCTCCTCTTTCACTTTCATCAAGAGGCTCTTTCGTTCTTCACTTTCTGTCATTAGGGTGTTGTCATCTGCATATCTGAGGTTATTGATATTTCTCTTGGCAATCTTGATTCCAACTGTGCTTCATCCAGCCTGGCATTTCTCATGATGTACTCTGCATATGAGTTAAATAAGCAGGGTGACAATATACAGCCTTGACATACTCCTTTTCCTATTTGGAACCAGTCTGTTGTTCCATGTCCAGTTCTAACTGTTGCTTCTTGACCTGAATACAGATTTATCAGAAGGCAGGAAAGGTAATCTGGTATCCCCATCTCTTTAAGAATTTTCCAGTTTGTTGTGATCCACACAGTCCAAGACTTTGGCGTAGTCAATAAAGCAGAAATAGATGTTTTTCTGGAACTCTCACTTTTTTGATGCGCCAAAGGATGTTGGAAATTTGATCTCTGGTTCCTCCACCTTTTCTAAATCCAGCTTGAACATCTGAAAGTTCACCATTCATGTACTGTTGAAGCTTGGCTTGGGGAATTTTGAGCATTACTTTGCTAGTGTGTGAGATGAGTGCTATTGTGCGGTAGTTTGAGCATTCTTTGGCATTGCCTTTCTTTGGGATTGAAATGAAAACTGACCTTTTCCAGTTCTGTGGCCACTGCTGAGTTTTCCAAATTTGCTGGCATATTGATTGCAGCACTTTCATAACATCATCTTTTAGGATTGAAGTAACTCAACTGGAATTCCATCACCTCCACTAGCTTTGTTTGTAGTGATACTTCCTAAGGCCCACTTGACTTCACATTCCAGGATGTCTGGCTCTAGGTGAATGACCACAC
>NW_011494898.1:2637577-2642081 GCF_000754665.1 Bison bison bison
TGAATATCTTTTTTGTATAGTTCTTCTGTGTATTCTTGCCACCTCTTCTTAATATCTTCTGCTTCTGTTAGGTCCATACCATTTCTGTCCTTTATTGTGCCCATCTTTGCATGAAATGTTCCCTTGGTATCTTTAAGTTTCTTGAAGTGATCTCTAGTCTTTCCTATTCTATTGTTTTCCTCTATTTCTTTGCACTGATCACTGAGGAAGGCTTTCTTAGCTCTCCTTACTATTCTTTGAAACTCTGCATTCAAATGGGTATATCTTTCCTTTTCTCCTTTACCTTTCATTTGTCTTCTTTTCTCAGCTGTTTGTAAGGCCTTCTCAGACAATCATTTTGCCTTTTTGCATTTCTTTTTCTTGGGGATGGTCTTGATCCCTGCCTCCTGTCCAATTTCCTGAACCTCCTCTCATATGCAAGGCAGAAACTGGCAATCCCCTTTAAATGGTAGGCCTGGATCTGGCATAAGCCACTTCTGTTCTTCATTGGTTAAAGTAGACATAAGCTAGCACAAATTCCAGGGGAGGGAAAATAAACCTCTTCTCTCCATTAGAGAAGAGTTAATAAAGGATTTGTAGACATATTTTTGGATTGAAAATAGGTAATATTTGCTGAATTCTCACCAAAAGTATGCCAGTCAATGTTGTCAATCATCAGTAATAATGATAGTAACTATTATTTCACTGACTTCATTTTGCTTTTCAAGTTAATATGAATATATGCATTTTTTGCATTTAAACAATCTTTGTCTTTTTACTAAGATGGGGAGTGAGGAGAAATATTTAGAATTCCTTTTGATTTTTAAAAGGTATCATGCTACTGCTAAGTTGCTTCAGTCATGTCCGACTCTGTGCGACCCCATAGACGGCAGCCCACTAGGCTCCTCTGTCCCTGGGATTCTCCAGGCAAGAATACTGGAGTGGGTTGCCATTTCCTTCTCCAATACTTGAAAGTGAAAAGTGAAAGTGAAGTCGCTAAGTCATGCCCGACTCTTAGCGACCCCATGGACTGGAGCCTACCAGGATCCTCTGCCCATGGGATTTTCCAGGCAAGAGTACTGGAGTGGGGTGCCATTGCCTTCTCAAAGGTATCATAAAGCCTAATAAATAGGATCACTATTATTTTTCTTGGAGAGCTGAACTGATTTCATTTCTCCCATGTAGACTTAAGTTTTTGAATTGCCTTTCTTAAAGTCTCAGCAACTTACTCATTTTGAAATATGAAACATGCTGTGATAAACTTGTTTTCCTCCTTTATTGTTGTGAAATTGCATTTGTGAGCTATTGAATGATCTATTGGTGTTATTTATACTTGAGAACAGATTAACATGTTTTTATTTATATTAATTGTGAAACTGAGGCATTTGGGATAAATGTTTGGTTTTGTTTGTCTTTCTTTTTATTTATGTAACTTTTCCTCTTGCTAGGCATTGGTTACTACTTTGCTCCAAGCTGCTGGGTGATTCAGAAATGAAATTGACATAAACTATTCAGTATCAAGTATGTTGATGTAAATTAACAGCGTGGAAGAGAGTTTCAATGAAAATACAAAGGCATTTAATAATTTAACATGTGGGACCAACTCAAACTGAAGATTGGTTTAATAAAATTGCTTAAAGTTTTATGTTGTTCAGTTAAAGACTAGAGAATGAAATCCATTATATTGGTATTCTCCAAAAATGATAATACTAAAAATCCAAGTACTTAGAGTTATGTCTTAAAACATCCACCTCCCAGCTCCAAATCATCTCCTGAGTTACAGAACTCTCCAAACATAACGCTGTTCCCGACTTGACAGATTGGCAAAGTAATTTGCTTATGGGAATATCATGTATTTCCTCTGTGGAAGATGATTAATATGGATGCCTTTCATGCATCATTTAAAATCCTCTGACCATACTTTCTATTCCAACCATGCTGCAGAAGTAGTCTGTAGGCTTTCAGTGTTTTCGTGCAGGTGAACCTAATAGCACCTTGCCAGGACATCTCAGAGTCTCTGACCTGAACTGAGTGTCTCTGCCTTCCTGGTTCAGATCCTCTCTGATCCCACATCACAGGAGACTTATGGGAACTCCTTTGTACTCTTGCAGGTACAAACTAGAGGTATGTGGCAGTAGAAGCGTATAAGTGCATATAGGTGTCTCCCCACTTTTTTTCCACAACTGAACAGGGGGTTCCTTGACATACTGCTTAAGCTTCTCAGATGACCACTAAGGGATTAAGCTGTTTTCCTTTATAGTAAACAACTATATCCTTGTGTTGGCTCTCTTTCTTTTCTTCCTTGTTTCATTCCCCTATTGCACTCTCCAGTTACTTGGGATCACATTCCCAAATAAATTGCAAACACAGACACCTTTGTGTTAGATCTGTTTTGGGGGGTAAACCAGAGCTGAGACAGGCCCTGTAAAACTTGTTTCTTTCACTTAAATTATCAGTAAGGTGTTGGGATTTAATTAGGGGATGTTCCCTCTAAATTGGAACCGAGAATATCCCAGTATATGAGATGTTCAGCATGTTCAGCATGTGTTCAGCACTGTAGGAACCATCTTTACCTTGTTTCACTCTTCTCTCTGCTGTTACATCTATGACCTTTGTTCTCTTGGCACTAAGACAAGAACTTCTGGACAAGCTCTGTCTGCTTATGAAGTTAAATGTTAGAGATATTCCAAATTTCAGATGTCTGTAAGTTTTCATGAAAATTTTAGTTAATTTTAATTTTCTCTCCCAAACAGTAGAATGGCACCGAGTCTGGTAAAAATCACACCATGTTTTCTCCTCCATGAATTCTAAATATTATATAGTGTGTTAGTCGCTCAGTCTTGTCCAACTCTTTGTGATCCTATGGACTGTAGCCCACCAGGCTTCTCTGTCCAAGAAATTCTCCAGTCAAGAATAATGGAGTGGGTTGCCATTTCCTTCTCCAGGGGATCTTCCTGACCCAGGGATCAAACCAAGGTCTCCAGCATTGCACACAGACTCTTTACCGTCTGAGCCACCAGGTCTGCAAATATTATATAGTGGAGAAGTAAACTTGAAAGGATCCACAGTTTAAGTTGAAGATTACGCAGTCCCCAACTTTATAAATCATCACACATTCTTTCTCAGACTCAGTTGTGGATTTGTTGAGATTAGATTTATGTCTTATAATTTAATTTTTCCTCAAATATTATTCTAGTATTAAATATAGTTAGTTCTGGGTGTATAAGCTGGGAGACATATATGCATCTCACTGGAATAAAGCTTTACAGCATCCTAAACTATACTATTCAAAATTATATTGTTTTTGAAAATATATATTGGTCACCATAATGAAATCTGTGTAGAATAACATTTTATTTTGCTTATTCATTTTTGAAATATCATATTTATGTTGGTGGTTAAATTTTAGGAGGCTTCAAAAATATTTTAAGGTCATTATACATTGTCTAATTTCAATGGCACCCCACTCCAATACTCTTGCCTGGCAAATCCCGTGGATGGAGGAGCCTGATAGGTTGCAGTCCATGGGGTCGCTAGGAGTCGGACACGACTGAGTGACTTCCTTTTCACTTTTCACTTTCATACATTGGAGAAGGAAATGGCAACCCACTCCAGTGTTCTTGCCTGGAGAATCCCAGGGATGGGGGAATCTGGTGGGCTTCCGTCTATGGGGTTGCACAGAGTCGGACGTGACTGAAGCGACTTAGCAGCAGCAGCAGCAATTTTATTAAAAGATAAAAAGGATTTCAAAGTTTAAGGCTAAAAACTAACTATTTACATTTGAACATCTCAGTTTATTGGTTGGAAAGATTTCTGACTGTTTTAGAAACTTGAAGCATTATAGAATCCAGAAAAAAATCAGTTGGTCAGTTCAGGTGCTCAGTTGTGTCTGACTCTTTGTGACCCCATGGATTGCAGCATGCCAGGCTTTCCTGTCCATCACCAACTCCTGGAGCTTGCTCAGACTCATGTCCATCAAGTCAGTGATGCCATCCAACCATCTTATCCACCGCCATCCCTTTCTCTTCCTGCATCAATTTTCCCCAGCATCAGGGTCTTTTCCAATGGGTCAGTTCTTCACATTAGGTGGCCAAAGTATTGAAGTTTCAGCTTCAGCATCAGTCCTTTCAAGAATATTCAGTACTGATTTCCTTTAGGATTTATTGGTTTGAGCTCCTTGCAGTCCAAAGGACTCAAGAATCTTCTTGATTTTTGAATCTTCTTGAGACTCAAAGGTCTCAAGAATCTTCTCCAACACTGCAGTTCAAAAGCATCAGTTCTTCAGTGCTCAGGCTTCTTTATGGTCTAGTTCTCATATCCATACATGACTACTGGAGAAACTATAGCTTTTAATAGATGGACTTTTGTCAGCAAAGCAATGTCTCTGCTTTTTAATGTGCTGACTAGGTTGGTCATAGCTTTTCTTCCAAGGAGCAAGCATCTTTTAATTTCATGGCTGCAGTCACCATCTGCAGTGATTTTGGAGCCCAGGAAAATAAAGTCTGACACTGTTTCCATTGTTTCC
>NW_011494898.1:2642181-2643629 GCF_000754665.1 Bison bison bison
CAGTGATTTTGGAGCCCAGGAAAATAAAGTCTGACACTGTTTCCATTGTTTCCCCTTCTATTTGCCATGAAGTTATGGGACCAGATGCCATGATCTTAGTTTTCTGAACGTTGAGTTTTAAGCCAACATTTTCACTCTCCTCTTTCACTTTCATCAAGAGGCTCTTTAGCTCTTCTTCACTTTCTGCCATAAGGGTGGTGTCATCTGCATATCTGAGGTGATTGATATTTCTCCTGACTGGCATTTCTCATGATGTACTCTGCATATACGTTAAACAAGCAGGGTGACAATATACAGCCTTGACGTACTCCTTTCCCAGTGTGGAACCAGTCTGTTGTTCTGATAGTTTGCTTGAAGTTAAAGATTAAAGTTATTGGGAATATTAGATATTTGATAATCTAGGCACTGAGATAAGTGTTTTATGTGCAGTTGACTCATGAGATTTGTTATTATTAATCACTTTTAAATATGAAAGAAAAATGAAACTTTAAAGCAGTTACTTTGATTAGTTTTATCCATCTATTAAGTTGTAGGTCTGAAATGTTTATTTCTTTTCTAATTCCAGTTCTGGTGCTCTGAATGGTTGTTTCCTTAGGTAAGACCAAAACCTGATAGCCACTCCCAGAAAAACCCAATTGGTTTCCTGACCAAATTGGCTGTTGCTGGCTGTGAAAGTAGATTCACTTGAAATAAAAGCATGGGAATATAAGAGAAAATTTAGAGAATGAAAGGTGATACAGGATCTAGGATTCAAAAGGGGAAGAAATTTAAAAGAAAAGTGGAAAGAAAGTGGAAGAAAGAAGAGTAGAAAGATAAGTATCTGGCCAACAGTATAAATGGCATCAGAGTGACCATGGCATTGGTGATTGAAAAATGATGATCACATCTGTGGGACAGAGGAAGAGCTGTAGTGAGCTCGTTTAAGGTTCTTCTGTGTTTTTTCAGGTTTGATTTGTCTTTTAAAAATTCAAACTGAGTACGTTTGTTTAACCTATTTGCTGTAATTTCAGTTTTTCTATGACTTGTTTCTGTAATTTTTGATCACCTTTATTTACCATGCTTCTGGTTTTTAATTTTTTCTGCCATTAGCTATAACAAATATTTATGACAGCCAGAAAATTACCTGTTAGTTTTGAGATCCATAATTATATGTTTTTTCTCTCCATGTCTATTGTTTCACCCAAAGGAATTCTTTTGCACATATTGCTATTGTAAGGAATTTTAGGATTGTACTGTCATCCCTTTTTTAGTTACAATGCAGATTTTTTATTCTTATTTGCAATATAACACTTAATTATTTTTCTATTCATTTTCTTCTTACAGTACTGTATCTTTAAAAAATCTTTCAAAAAGAATACATGTGTAGTAAACATTTCTGAGAATTTTTATGTTAAAACCTTACTTTACCAATAAATGTGTATATTAACTCAGATAAATATTAAAATAAT
>NW_011494898.1:2643729-2648148 GCF_000754665.1 Bison bison bison
GTTTTCCTTCAATATTTTCATTTTATGGTGCTATTGAAGAGGTAGGTTACTATGAATTTTTAAAAAATTCCTTTGTATGTAATCTGGTTTTGGTGTCTTTGTAGGGATACGTCTTGGTGTGACTTTTTTTTTTAATTTTATTTTATTTTTAACCTTTACATAATTGTATTAGTTTTGCCAAATATCAAAATGAATCCGCCACAGGTATACATGTGTTCCCCATCCTGAACCCTCCTCCCTCCTCCCTCCCCATCTATCTCAGTGCACTATTACTCTTAGACTATACTGACAACTATGAAAAACAACACTAAAATCTAGGTGCTTAAAAATCTGTAAAGATATGGTTTTCACTCTCCTCACAGCCGCAGCTAACTGTTTGGCAGGTAGTTGTTCCATACGGTCATTTATACTCTGGCTTCTTTGATCTAGAATTGGTCATTTAGCTCCACCTAAATACAAGGGGAAGGGAAGGAAAATATATTCTTCTGTGTGCCCAGGAGGTCAGTGAAACAATTTGATACAAAGATTTGTCTCTGTCATAAAATGCTATCAGACTGAAGCTTAATGTAAAGACTTTTTCGATTTTTGAAAGACTTTTCTTTATAATCTTATCACTATTTTATCCCCTGCCTGCAGTCTTTATTTTCTCTTTTGGTTTTCCAACTCAGTGGATTTTGACATCTCTATTTCTTTTCTCCAGCGTTCTTGTCTTTTCCCCTTATTTCCCCCCTTCTATATCTCTGTCTTTTTCTCATGGCTTTTGGGAGAGTTCCCTGACCCAGTTTTTCAGTTAAGTAATGCAATTTTATATGTATTCATTCTACTACCTCACAGGATTATTTATTTCAAAAATATTATCCTTCATGTCCAATAATTCTATTTTATAAATATCTGATTGTCCTTCCACATGTTGCAAATATGTTCTTTATTTTTTGGTTTGAGTATATTTTATTTTTAAAAACTTCTTTTCAGTCTCTGTACTGTCCTTCCCTTTAGTTCATTTTCCTCCATTAAGAACTTTCCCTTTGCTGTTTTCTAAAATAGTTCTCATTTTCCTTAAGTGTCTCAATTTTTCTCTGTATGGCAAACTTTTTTTCCTGAAAAGAAAGGAAACAACAGATGGCCTGCCTATCAACTCTTGGGTGGGTTAAATTGACAATACTGGCAAGTTTGGGGATATGCTCACTGCTCCCTTATTTCGTCTATCACAGAGTACTTTCTGGTCTCTGAACTCAGGCTTAGCTCTTGTCCTCAAGTAGCAACCTTCTGTTCTAATTCATTAGTCCTAGGAAATGTGAGGGGGACTCTCGGAGGGCATCGACTGCCCCAGTCCTTATTGTGGCCCTCTATGCCAGCAGAACATGGCTGATGTCCTTGATGTTATCCTACAACCTCCAGCTAGAGATCTAGCCTTCCTGTCCTATGTTATTACATGGTGGACAGTGAGTGGGAAATAAGGATTTCAAGGTGATAGGGAGAAGTGAGTTTGCTATCTTTATTTATTTTTTTTATTTTGACTTTTTTGGCCTTTTTAAAAAATTGATTTTTTTTTGGAGTATGGTTGATTTACAATGTGGCATGTACTGTGCACTTTGCTGAACAGCAAAGTGAATCGGTTGTACATGTATTGACTCTTTTTTAGATTCTTTTCCCATATAGATCATTACTGCAGAGTATTGAGTAGAGTTTCCTATCTATGCAGTAGATCCTATTAGTTATCTAATTTATATATAGTAGTGCCTTTGAACTTGTGAAGCAGTATGAAATAGTAAAAAAAACACAAAGTTGAAGGAGAGAGGAACCTATGTCCATTTGCCCTTTTTTTTTTTTTTTCATTCATCAAATGTTCGTGCAACTGTTTTTTATTTAATGAAATTTATCAGGGACCTCTGATGGGCCCGAAACTGTTATAGTGAACTAGAAATTTAGTAGTAAACAAAATAGAAGAAATACTGCCCTTATATTTGGGGAATGGAGGAGACAAACCTATTTGATTTGTTAGGAGAGGATAAACACTGTAAGTGAAAACAACACTGTTCTGGGTTAGAAAATGTCAGAGGCTAGGAAGGCAAGATTTGAGTGGAGACCTGAATGGAGAATTCAAGTGTATTTACTTAGCCTCTACCACTTATAAGCCATGTGATTGTGGGCAAGATTTGTTGTAGAGATTGACTGGGGAAAGGACCTATTACATGTAATTGAATAGGGACTGAAAAACGGGAACTGCTATTACTACAAACACACGTTATTAATAAATCTGTTTGTAATTAAAATTCTGCTTAAACATATCTAACTTTACTGTTGCTAAAGTTGCCTTTAATTTGCTGAAAATTTCTGGGTGGGCAGCAAACTCCTGTAGCAAATCATAATCACTTTGTTTTTATAAGTGAAGGTCATTAGTCATGCTCTGATCACATACAATGAAGTTAAAAGATTCCATTGGCAGAAAGCAGTATATTTTAAGGACCAATCACAGTTCAGTATGAATTAGTGAAATCTATAACGAGGGGATAGCTAACAAACATTTGCTAAATTCTTTTTGGTTCTTTAGAAGGAAATATGAACATCCTTCCCTCTTCATCTCGCTTTCTCATACTCATGGGCACACACGCACACATGTTGGGCCAGCAGAAGATTTAGAATAATTGGTGTGTTAACATTAAACTCTCCCATCCAGGATTTCCATCTGTGTAAGTACATGAGCAATGCTGAATGACATCTTTCCGTCTCCCAGCGCCTCTCTGGCCCCCATCCACGTGGGAATTGAACACCTCATTGCTCTACAGTCACATTTGATCAAGCATGATATTAATTATCCAGCTTAAACTCTTATCTTGAACATCAGAACTGGTCTGAATAAATTGACTGCTTTGTAAGAAGGTCAGCTTTTAAGAGTGGAATATTTTCTGTCAAAGAAGAAGCTAAAAGGTTTGGACTGTCTTGTCTAAAGGCACTTTCCAGAGAAGTTTCCAAAATGTTTTGAATGGCTGCAGCACTGCAATAAATGTATAATCATTGAATCTCACTACTTTAGAGGAAACAGAACTCATTTAGATAAGTGATCTCCAATTTTTAATATCCAATTTTTTTTTATTCCAAAGATCATTTTAGAGAAAAACACTTTTTTTCTTGCTGAAATTTGGTGGAGGGAATGGTAATGTTGAGAAGCCCAGATGCCATTAACCCTAGCAACCCTCTAGGGGTCCATGGAACACTGTTTGGAAACTGCTGATTTAGAAGCTGAATTCTCCAACTCTTATTTGCTGGTAAAAAGGGGGATGGATGTGGTCTTCACAAACTTGTTCTCCATAACACAGACTTACCATGTCCAAATTAACTTGCTGTTTCCTATTACACATTTTGATTTGGGGAGAAAAAGACAATACCACTCAGCCATTATAATGAAGCGTCCCACTAATCCATGCAGGTTCTTTAGCCATTCGATAATCTCTTAACGAGGAGTGGGTAGAAATTAAGATACAGTCATCCCCTCTCTGCACTAGATGCTGACCTAAACATAATAGTTTTACAATGTTTAAATATTTTAACTTTGCATAATCACTTGTGTCCATCTATTGTTATTTATTCAAGAAATAGTTTTTATTTTTTTAGGGAAAGCTTATACTGCAATTGCCTTTATTTTTTTTCATAGCTCAAAGCTGTGTCTTTATTTTATTTTTTTTTAATTTTATTATTATTGTTTTTTTTACTTTACAATTTTGTATTGGTTTTGCTGTACATCAACAAAGAAATTGTTTTTAAAACCTACTTGCACACAAGGACTAGACTGAGGGCTTGAAGACAGAAAAAGAAAAAAAGACAAGGTCTAGGTTTTTGGCACTTGCAGAAACTATACAACTTATTTTACATGAAATAGTTACAATTAAAAAGGACAAGTGCATTTTGGCAGTGAAAGTCATATTTCACTTTCAAGTTTGCTAGAATTACCAGAAAAGGCTGTTACAATATGATTGCTTTAATAATTCTCACTGATTTAATGATGTGTACTTTTAAACATGTGGTAGTTCCTACCTGAAAATTTTCAGGGACTGATTTTTGGTGAGACAATAACCAATTATTTTCTATACTTATGTAATTTATATAGATTAAATGATATATATTATTTACCAGTATCTTTCATCTGTCTCTTAATAGTGGCTAGTGGTCTTAAATACAAAAAGAAAATTAGGTTGAATTAAGAGAATCCTATGAGAGAGATGTTTTATGAGTATTTCTCCAAAAACTCAGTTCAGTTCAGTTCAGTTGCTCACTTGTGTCCGACTTTTTGTGACCCCATGAACTGCAGTACGCCAGGCCTCCCTGTCCATCACCAACTCCTGGAGTTTACCCAAACTCATGTCCATTGAGTTGGTGATGCCATACAACCATCTCATCCTCTGTTGTCCCCTTCTCCTCCTG
>NW_011494898.1:2648523-2685119 GCF_000754665.1 Bison bison bison
TTGTTTTAAGACAACATTTTCACTCTCCTCTTTCACTTTCATCAAGAGGCTCTTTAGTTCTTCTTCACTTTCTACCATAAGAGTGGTGTCATTTGCATATCTGAGGTTATTGATATTTCTCCCTGTAATCTTGATTCCAGCTTGTGCTTCTTCCAGCCCAACGTTTCTCATGATGTACTCTGCATAGAAGTTAAATAAGCAGGGTGACAATATACAGCCTTGATGTACTCCTTTTCCTATTTGGAACCAGTCTGTTGTTCCATGTCCAGTTCTAACTGTTGCTTCCTGACCTGCATACAGGTTTCTGCTGGACATTTTATTCACTAGATATGTGAAGTGAAATTCAGCCTACCCAGTTGTATACTGGAAAGCTTTTGATGGGTGGGATGAGTTATTTCTGTAAAGCAATCATGTCCTTTGCTTTGCCAATGATACTAGTACCATGGTAAATAATTGATATTCAATACTTTATTCACTGGCTAATGGCTTGAAACCTGAAACTATTGGCCATGAAGATCCTCCTCCTGCTGCTGCTGCTGCTGCTAAGTCACTTCAGTCGTGTCCGACTCTATGCGACCCCATAGACAGCAGCACACCAGGCTCCCCCGTCCCTGGGATTCTCCAGGCAAGAACACTGGAGTGGGTTGCCATTTCCTTCTCCAATGCAGGAAAGTGAAAAGTGAGAGTGAAGTTGCTCATTTGTGTCCGACTCTTCGCGACCCCATGGTCTGCAGCCTACCGGGCTCCTTTGTCCATGGGATTTTCCAGGCAAGAGAACTGGAGTAGGTTGTCATTGCCTTCTCTGAAGATCCTACTAAGAGAATATTATCCTAAGAAGCATTACTTGAGGGTCATTAAGCTGTACAAGTTTCTTCCTTCAAAACCAGATACTATGCAATGACATTCTGGACAATTTTATTTCCTCAACTTTTGAAAAAAAAAAAAAAAAAAAAAATCTGTTTCAAAAATTCAACCACTATCAGCTCCAGTGAATGACAGTTCATAGCTGCTTTCTCAGCCCTACTTGGAACCAGGTTTTCAGGAGGGCGTGCAATTACCCTTAGACTTGCTTCTAAATTTTACTGAGAATATTGTGACTTGTTAGCTGGGATGACTCAGATGAAACCCCCTTTTAAAAAGATGACTCAGTGGTATTTAAAAGATTCTGTTATGTAAACTAGAAGAAAAGTTTCTTGGCAATTTTATATTCTTTCTTTGAACTGATTTATGATATCAGCTGACAGTATTGCTATCTGTGACCCATTCTTATGTCTCTTCTGGTGCTGTTGATGCTTGAAGGGGTGGTTGCAAATGCAATAATGTTTCATGAGCCCAGACCTGCTTATTCTTGATTTGGGATTGTTTCCAAGGGATTTGTCTGAAATTTAGTTACTCTTGTCACCTCCCAAAATATCTTACTAACAATAGTAAAAGTTTTAATGAGATTTCTGTAGTGACTTTGATTGAGAAAGAAAATATGTTCTACAGGCTGTTTAAACATTTGTTAGACTGAAAATCATTATTAGATCATACCTGTATCTTACAAATTGCTAGTTGTGTGATCTCAATTTCCTTGTGGGTAAAACAGTGATAAAAGTAGTATATACTTTCATCTCCTTCATCCATTAAGTGGTGGTGTGGTACTCATGGAGCCTGCATCATGAAATGGTGAATGGTAATGGGTTAGTAGACTTCCGTGGTGGCTCAGATGGTAAACAGTCTGCCTGCAATCGGAGACTGGGATCCGATCCCTGGTCAGGAAGATTCTTTAAGTGCTTAAGCAGTACCTGGCATATATACTTCTTCCAGTGTTTTAGCTGTTTTTGAAAATTATTATTATCCGTATACTAACTACTATTTGTTAGTAATACTGCATAAAACATTATTTCTGGGCCTCATCTAACCATTGGATAAGAAATTTAGTCTAAATCTCTATGAATTGTAATGATTTGGATCAAGTTTATGCTTTCAACAGTAACATAAATGTACTAAAATAGCTATTTCACTAAGATAGGCTTTCCTGCACTAATGAAGTTTCTCACTGTTCTAGTTTTTATGCTAAGAATCTGAATTGCTCTCACAACATATGCCCAGTATTATTATAACATATGCGAGCACCAATTGTCGCTTATAATCACATCAAAATGAAATTGCTATAATTTTGTTTTATTCATAGTCATTTTTCTAATTTCTTAACTCCTTTTCCCTCAGTGTCCTTACCCTTAACTTTAGTAGTAATGAACTTGAATACTTAGGGGAGGTAGTATCAGATGAATTGTTATGCTTGATTTAGACGAATATCCTTTTAACTGAAGCAGCATACACTCCTCTGCCTTCGGGTGTTTGGGCCTAACCTGCCTGCTAATGCAGGAGACAGAAGGGATGCAGGTTTGGATCCCTGGGTCAGGAAGATCCCTTGGAGGAGGAAATGGCAATCCACTCCAGTATTCTTGCCTAGAGAATCCCATGAACAGAGAAGTCTGGTGGGTTACAGTCCATAGGATCTCAAAGAGTCAGACACAACTGAATAGATTCAAAACACAGCATAACGTCTTTATTGTGAGATACAGTTGTGATGCCAGTTGTCAAAAAAAAAAAAAAAAAAGTGTACCACTATATTGTAGAACTTCCATAGTATCTTTATTTTACATAACTGAAACTTTGTATCTTTGAAGTCTCACCTCTTCATTTTCCTCTCCCCCATCCCCTAGCAACTAACATTTTAATTTCTATTTCTGTGAGTTTGAATATTTAGATTCAACATGTAATTGAAATAATGAAGTATTTGTCTTTCTCATTTCAGTTTAGTCGCTCAGTTGTGTCTGACTCACTGGGACCCCATGAAGTGCAGCACGTCAGGCCTCCCTGTCCATCATCAACTCCCGGAGTTTACTCAAACTCATGTCCATTGAGTGCGTGATGCCATCCAACCATCTCATTCTCTGTCATCCCCTTCTCCTCCTGCCCTCAATCTTTCCCTGCCCTCAATCAGGGTCTTTTCAAATGAGTCAGCTCTTCGCATCAGGTGGCTAAAGTATTGGAGTTTCAGCTTCAGCATCAGTCCTTCCAATGAACACCCAGGACTGATTTCCTTTAGGAAATTTCCTTTAGGACTGGTTGGATCTCCTTGCAGTCCAAGGACTCTCAAGAGTCTTTTCCAACACAACAGTTCAAAAGCGTCAGTTCTTTGGCGCCCAGCTTTCTTCACAGTCCAACTCTCACATCCATATGTGACTACTGGAAAAAACATAGCCTTGACTAGACGGACCTTTGTTGGCAAAGTAATGTTCCTGCTTTTTAATATGCTGTCTAGGTTGGTCATAACTTTTCTTCCAAGGAATAAGTGTCTTTTAATTTCATGGCAGCAATCACCATCTGCAGTGATTTTGGAGCCCCCCAAAATAAAGACAGCCACTGTTTCCACCGTTTTCCAATCTATTTCCCATGAAGTGATGGGACCGGATGACATGATCTTCGTTTTCTGAATGTTGAGCTTTAAGCCAAATTTTTCACTTTCCTCTTTCACTTTCATCAAGAGCCTCTTTAATTCGTCTTCACTTTCTGCCATAAGAGTGGTGTCATCTGCATATCTGAGGTTATTGATATTTCTCCCAGCAATCTTGATTCCAGCTTGTGCTTCTTCCAGCCCAGCGTTTCTCATGATGTACTCTACATAAGTTAAATAAGCAAGGTGACAATATACAGCCTTGACGTCCTCCTTTTACTTTTTGGAACCAGTCTATTGTTCCATGTCCAGTTCTAACTGTTGCTTCCTGACATGCACACAAATTTCTCAAGAGGCAGGTCAGGTGGTCTGGTATTCCCATCTCTTTCAGAATTTTCCACAGTTTATTGTGATCCACACAGTCAAGGCTTTGGCATAATCAATAAAGCAGAAATAGATGTTTTTCTGGAACTCTGTTGCTTTTTCCATGATCCATTGGATGTTGGCAATTTGATCCATGGTTCCTCTGCCTTTTCTAAATCCAGCTTGAACATCTGGAAGTTCATGGTCCACGTATTGCTGAAGCCTGACTTGGAGAATTTTAAGCATTACTTTACTAGCATGTGAGATGAGTACAATTGTGCGGTAGTTTGAGTATTCTTTGGCATTGCCTTTCTTTGGGATTTGAATGAAAACTGACCTTTTCCAGTCCTGTGGCCACTGCTGAGTTTTCCAAATTTGCTGGCATATTGAGTGCAGCACTTTCACAGCATCATCTTTCAGAATTTGAAATAGCTCAACTGGAATTCCATCACCTCCATTAGCTTTGTTCATAGTGATACTTCCTAAGACCCACTTGACTTCACATTCCAGGATGTCTGGCTCTAGGTGAGTGTTCACACCATCATGATTATCTGGGTCATAAAGATATTTTTTGTACAGTTCTTCTGTGTATTCTTGCCACCTCTTCTTAATATCTTCTGCTTCTGTTAGGTCCTTGCCATTTCTATCCTTTATCGAGGCCATCTTTGTATGAAATATTTCCTATCTCTAATTTTCTTTTTTTCCTATCTCTAATTTTCTTGAAGAGATCTCTAGTCTTTCCCATTCTTTGTTTTCCTCTATTTCTTTGCATTGATCGCTGAGGAAGGCTTTCTTATCTCTCCATGCTGTTCTTTGGAACTCTGCATTCAGTGGGTATATCTTTCCTTTTCTCCTTTGCTTTTTGCTTCCCTTCTTTTCATAGCTATTTGTAAGACCTCCTCAGACAGCCATTTTGCTTTTTTGCATTTCTTTTCTTGGGGATAGTCTTGATCCCTTCCTCCTGTACAATGTCATGAACCTCTGTCCATAATTCTTCAGGCACTCTGTCTATCAGATCTAGTCCCTTAAAACTATTTCTCACTTCCACGGTATACTCATAAGGGATTTGATTTAGGTCATACCGGAATGATCTAGTGGTTTTCTCCACTTTCTTCAATTTCAGTCTGAATTTGGCAATAAGGAGTTGATGATCCAAGCCACAGTCAACTCCCGGTCTTGTTTTTGCTGACAGTATAGAGCTTCTCCATCTTTGGCTGCAAAGAATATAATCAATCTGATTTTGGTATCGACCATCTGGTGATGTCTTTCTACATCTAGCTTATTTCAGTTAGTATAATGACCACCTATGAAGCCACAAACAGCAAGAGTTTCTTCTCTTTAAAGCTTGACTAGTGTTCCATCATAGGTATATACCACATTTTCTTTATGTATTCAGCCAGTGATGGACATGGAGGTTGTTGCCACATTTTGGCTTGGGTAATGCTTAATAATGTGAATAATGCTTCAATAAATATGGGGATGCAGATATTTCTTTGAGGTATTGATTTCAATTCCTTTGGATAAGTATACAGAAGTGGGATTACTAATTAAAAATGTAGTTCTGTTTTTAATATTTTGGGGAATCTCTTTACAGTTTTTTGTAATGGCTGCACCAAATTATATTCCTACCAACATGTGTTGGTGTGTCAGGGTTCTTTTTTCTTCTCCTCTTTGGCAAGATTTGTTCTTTTTAGATAATAGACATCCTCATGTAAGTGAGAGAGAATGTTTCATTGTGGTTTTGACTTGAATTTCTCTGATGATTAGTGGTGTTGAATAGTTTTTCATGGCCCTTGTTGGAAAAATGTCTAAATCAGGTTATTTTTTATTTTTATCTTAGTTTTACTATTGAGTTGTATGACTTTTGTATATATTTTGGATCTTAACCCCTTATCAGCTATATGATTTGCCATAGAAATATGTCATTTAGTTCATAAAAATGCTTTCTACCATTGTGTAGATTGCCTTTCCATTTTGTCCATGGATTTCTTTGCTGTGCAGAAGATGCTTAGTTTGATGTAATCTCAGATATTTGTTTTTGCTTTTGTTGTCTAGGCTTTTGGTGCAATATCTAAAAAATTATTGCCCAGACCAGTGTCATGGAGATTTTCCCCTCTCATTTAGGAACTTTATGGTTTCAGTCCCCAAATTTAAACCTTTGAGTTGACTTCATGTATGGTATATGATAAGGATCCATTTTTATATTTTCACCTGTGGATATCCTGTTTTCCCAACACTGTTTATTTAAGAAGGCATGCTTATCTTAAGGAGGTTGCCACAATCAGTGTTTGTACATGATGGCAAGGGCTGGAACCTCCTGTGCCACCATCTTGCTGATGTCACTCCTCAAGTTGTTGATAAAAGCCTATTATCAGTCTTTGGCTTGATAGTTATTGATATCTATTATGAGAAGAAATTGTTCCTTTAGGAATTGATTGGTTAAAGTTTTAAAATGAAACTCATTTATAAATTACTACTCTTTCAGCCATTGTTGCAGAAATAAATTGTTCCAGGTATAGAGGTAGAGTAGGAAGGCATAAATATGTATAATATGTCCTTTTCCTAACATGCACTTAATATGTATTTTAAAGGATGTTAAAAAGAAAGTTTTAAAGAATATTAAGATTGGCAGTAGTATATAAATATACTACTGTGTGTGTGAAAATATATATATGTTTAATTTTTACCATGGCTCTTATTGATGTACACCTAAAAATCAACCATGTCTTTGGGAATGTGCAATAAATATGGGACAAATATGTAAATATATAGAAATTAAGATATAGCTATAAAGCTAGAAAATACACATAATGCTCTAGTAATTGCAGAGCAAACTACTGAGTTAACACATGCTTTTAGAAATGAAAAATTAGAACTTTTTATGAAGTATAACAAAACTTTCAAAAATACTCAGAGCTAATGCATGTTCTATATTGGTGAATCCTATTGAGTTCATTTCAGGCAGTATCTTAGAAATTGTAGTTTATGGAACTCATGATATGTTGAATGATATTAAGAGCTCAGTGGGTTTTCAGTCATCAGTTGATGGTTATGATTCAGCCACACTGGTACTTAGTCACATTGCATATAGTTTGGGAATGATGATACTATCATCTTTCATTTTCACTTTGCTGAGATATGCTAAATTGTTTCTAAAATAGTGTTCAACTTATGCTGTAATTAATTTGAAACAGATGCATCTTATACCTTATTTATGTTTTGTAGCCAAAATGAGAAGAGGATTTAATTTTAACTCTGTCTTTTCTATAGGTAAGTCTCATAGTGAAAGCATGGAAGGCAAAAATTTAACTAGGAGTTGCTGTTTTAAAATAAGTATATTCATGATTATTTTAAATACTATTTATTGACTAAATTATGCATTGTGAGGAGATATTTTCCCAAGTATTTGGAGACCACAGTTTTGGAATACTTCCCAGTTTATCAGGTCTTATTATGTTGTGCCCTGCTCTGCACTATTTTTCTTGTTCCAGCCTGACTCCAGGTATGAGTGGAGTTAGAGAAGAGAAGCTGTTTCTGAATCTGCAGTCCTTGGAGCTCCCAGTTTAGGTGTTTGCACAGTTGGTTCCCTAAGAAGCACAGAAAATGATGCACGTGTGCACAAGAATAATTGTTCCACCTCTAGAAGAATGCTCAAAGTTTCACACAACTGGATTAATTTAATTAAGGAGGCAAAGTAGAAGGGCTTTATGCTTTTCCATGCAAAAGAAAAGAACAGCTCTTTTTCTTCCCTCAATAAACCCTTGGAGGCTTCCTGATGCCATTTATTAATGCTGGTCTTGGATTATCAGGTCAGAGAATGAGAACAGTGACTAAATCTTTCATATCCTCAAGTCATTCATCATTGATCTGCCACTTCCTCATGCTGGATGATATTAAAACTATGGAAAGTCAAAATAAAAATACATAAAAATACCAGTCAGAATTATTTTCTGTGCTGGACGTCTAAAGAAAAGAGCTTATATCTTTGTTTTAGAAGCAAAATAACTATGTGAACATAAAACTGATCAACTTAGCATTGTCCAGGAAATGATATAGGGCCAATAATAAAACAAATCCAGCTTAATTTTATAAACATGAAATCTGGTCATAAAACAATAAAAATATGATATTTATTGTGAAGTTATCTAGATCTTCCAGATCAAAAACAATTCAGGGACTCATTAAGTAGTACTCAATCTATTTAATAAGGCAAGGAAGAATTGCCTTATCAAAATTGAAACAAAAAGGATATTCTGATTAACTTTCTGTTAATCAAATTGACTTAGTCTATGATCATTTAGTTTTTAGACTGACATTTGAGAATATACTTAAATATTAGTGGAAAGGGCAATTTTAAAATAGGAAAGAAGTAGAAATTTCAGTTAGACAACTTGAAGTCTCAGCTCTGTTTCCCAGTTATTGATGACCCTGGGCTTCATACTTCAGAGTTTCCATTTTCTTATCTGTGAAACAAGGAGTTTAAATTAGTCATCTCTTCTGAGTTTAAAATTATATGATTTTACAGTACCTCGGACATCCTGTTTTTTGTGTTACAAGGCTTTTCTGCTTTATAGCCTGGATCCTCTTTAAGAGTAGACTTGAGGGAGTCTTCAGTATTTAGTGTAGAGAGCAATGCTAATGTACCAAAAAAGTAGAGTAGTTCTTTTTTTTGTCATTAATTTAAAGTAGTAAGCCTATAGATAAGATTTTTCATTTTCCCCAATCAAGACACATTAAACTTTGCTTTTCTTTTACCCCAAATTTAGTGCTTTGTAAGTAAACTATTATTAAAACCACTGAAAATATTTATGGTCCATTTAGCCAACAAAAGAAATCAGTTTTCTGTGTACAAGAATAACTTTTCTCTTGCTTTTCCAATTAAGTTTTCTGACTTTCATATATTATTTGTAAATGTAATCAATCACAATCTAAAAATCCAAAAGACCAAGTATTTTACACAGAGAAATTGCAGTACTACTGATACATGAGCTCAACGTGAGACAAAATGCTACCTTCAGTCAGGCTTATGTAAAAGGCAATGAAGTCAGCTTAGAAAAGTGGAGTGGGAGAAATGAGGTTGAGGAAAGAAAGTGCCAAGTGTGAAGAATGCCAACAGAAAGGAATGACACTGTTGGTTGCCATTTCTCATCTCCCTCTGCCCTGTTGGCTGAGCCTGAGTTTAGAGGGCACCTAGGATATGTTCATGTGACCTACCCCTGAATAATGAACTTTGAAGGAAAGTCTTTTGGAAGACTTTTGGGAAATGTTTATCTCCCCAAAAGGGAGAACCAGAAGAGAAAACTTTCCCTTAAGTTTTATTTTATCTATGTGAGATCTCTGAAATTGTGGCAGTTGTCTTTCAACATGGGTAGGGAAGGCAAAGGATGAAGACGCTAATCCAGTGGGATGGCAAAGTAGGGCAATGAAAAACCTGAATCCCTAGGCACTGAACCAATTCCTGAAATGCCTGTCTTTGGATCTGTGTGGAGGGAGATAATTTTCCTTATTGTTTAAAGTGTCCTGGTTGACTCCTTTGGTGCTAGTGGGAGAAAAGGTTGTACCTTGTCCATCCGTAGCTACCCACTGACCTTTGGCGTTGTTTTATTTATTCCTAGAGGCCCCTCCAACATGCTTGCAGTTGCTTATGTAAGGTGGTTTTGGGTTGAGGGACCTGGCTGGTGGGCATGGGTGGTAACTTTTAGTTCCAAGTTTTATTTCCTGTTAATGATCGGAGCAGTAGTTCTGTCTACTCAGAATATGCATTAACTCAAATCACTTAATTGAATATACTGTAAAAAGAAACAGGAAACGGAAGACGTACAGTGCTTGCAATCATAGCATAGCGTTATTATCTTTAGTGTTTTGTAGTGGAAAAAATGAGAGGGAGTGGAATGATGCTCACTGTAGTGGTTAGTAACCAGTGCTTTAAAGAAAGTAACTGAAAATGATTTACTGAGCACCTGGTATTAATCCATGACATGTTATCATGAATGAGTCATTTATACTTGCTTCCACATGGCACTGTTTTGCCCTTGTCAAGTGCTGATTTTGTTGTTGTCACATTAGTTACTTGTTCAGTTATTTTTGGCTCTTGTATTTTTTAATAACCCTTAACAGAGTTTAGCGAGCTAAATACTTTTGTTGGCTAATATATGCATGAATGCATCTAAGGGTTGGACAGGGGATTTTTATTTCTGCTAATTAGTGTGAAACAATACTTGGGTTTTTTCCCAGAAGATCAGTTAATATTTATTTTGTGCATTTCAGTTGATTCCTTCACCAGAATTCATCATCTCCGTTTTGCAGACTATATCATGTAAATATCAGATCATTCTGGCTTTCGACTCAGGTACTCTGTTCATTAATCTATTTATTCACTCATTCAGAAATGTGTTTTGAGCATCTAATTTGTGCCAGTAATAATGGTGAGTACAATGATGGAGAAACTAAGTTCATTTCATGCCCTCATAGAGCTTATAGCTATAAAGTCATATCAGGATTTCAGCATAGCTTGGCATGTCTAATTGATGACAAATGAATACTTTTTCAGAGAAATAATTGCATGGTACCTAAGACCATGATCACGAAGAAGGCAATGGCACCTCATTCCAGTACTCTTGCCTGGCAAATCCCATGGATGGAGGAGCCTGGTAGGCTGCAGTCCATGGGATCACTAAGAGTCGGACACGACTGAGCGACTTCACTTTCACTTTTCACTTTAAGATGGAAATGGCAACCCACTCCAGTGTTCTTGCCTGGAGAAATCCCAGAGACGGGGGAGCCTGGTGGGAGGCTGTCTATGGGGTCACACAGAGTCAGACACAACTGACGTGACTTAGTAGCAGCAGCAGCAGCAGCAGCAGCAGCAAGACCATGATCATTCCTTTAAGTTGGTTATAGAATAGGCATTACTAAAAACTCAATTTTAATTGGTAGGTAGTAACACCTTTACTGTGGAAGAGGAAACATGCAAATAACCCATGTGAAGTTTAAAAAAAACATATTTTCTGACTAGAATAGGCATAGATAAACATTTCAAGATATGAGAAGGGAGAGTGTGTTTTGTAGGAGGTTAAGCAAACAAAGACCCCTCAATGTCTTTTAATTTGACATTCTACCAGTCTACGGCAAAACTGAGTACTCTGTCCCTGATAAACTTTCCTTGGCTTCCTCTCAACCACATTCTTGAATTTTCTTCCCTCTCTGGCTATTCCTTAATTGTTTTTAGGGTCCTCTTCCTTGGTTGGTTTTGTTTCTGTTATACAGCATTTACAAACTAAAACTGAACAATGCTGTTAACTTCCATGACTCCAATTACAATCTATAGATTGAAAGTTAAAGTGTTAGTCACTGAGCCATGTCTGACTCATTTTGACCCCATGGACTGCAGCCTGCCAGGCTCATGGGATTTTTCAGGCAAGAATACTGGAGTGGGTAGCCATTCCCTTCTCCAAGGGATCTTCCCAACCCAGGGATTGAACCTGTGTCTCCTGTGTTGCAGGCAGATTCTTTACTGTCTGAGCCACCAGAGAAGCTCATAGATTTAAGTTCCCCAAACTTTTTTCTGCAGTTTGTTCTCCCTCCTAAACTTCAGTCTAGACCCACACTTCCAGCTACTTATTTGATACCTGATTTGGATGTCTGCCTTATCATGGAAAAGTCAAAAGACCCAAATATTTTCTGTAACCTCTTCCTCCTTTTATGTGTTTATCTGGAACCATCACCTTGCCCTGTTCTACACTCACATCTAAAGCATCACCAAGTCCCTCTGTGTTACCACTTTCCTGTTGCCCCGTTTCAGCCACTTCATTACATTTCCCTATTCATTATCCAGGCCATAACCTTCATCATGTCACCCGAAGTACTTGATTGGCTTCCTAACTGATTCAGTTCTCTAGTGCTAGTCTTGATTCTGTCTAAATTTTGAGTCTTTTTAAACTGGAAGGCTGAGTGAATTTACTGAAAGACAAACCTGAATTAGAGTCCTCATGGCTAAAATATTTTCAGTGCTTCTTCTTAATATATAGTCCACCTTTTTAAATATGACTTCACAATTTAAAATCTGGCCCTTCTAGTCTTCTGCACATCTCTCCATCTTCCACAATGTACGTTGCCATGAACTATTTGGCAGTTGCCTGAACGTATACCTTACCTTCAAAACTGTGCATGTACATTTCTGAGAGAATTTGTTGTTTATTTTCCAACTGGAAAGCTCTTACATGTACTTCAAGCCTTACCTTGAATGCTAAATTCCAGAAATTCTTTGCTGACTGCAAGCCTCATGAAGTTGGCTTTGTGTGTCCTCGTAATGATCCTATTCTCTATTTTTATCACATTATGATATAGTTTCCTTGGTTGTCTTTATCTTACTAGAAAGTGTTATCCAAGAGAGCAAGGACTCAGCATGCAATATATTATCTCTGGTGCAATACCTGGCCCATGGTTAATGCTTACCCATTATTTATTTAACCAAGAAATGAAAATGAAACCAAATATTAAATCAAATATAGAGTGATTAATATAATCATGCTAACATTGAGATATCTCTTTTCCTATTTTTGTAATCCTCAATAATATTAAGCATAGATTGATGCTAAAAATTCTTTGAATTATTGAATTTTTTAAAAATCTAGAACTCATGGATGATGTTGCTGAATTTTTCCACTTAATCCATTAACCAGTCCTGTTCTCTCCCTCCATCCACCTCCCCTGTTTATGCTTAATAAGTCTATACTTTTCCAAATGAACTTAATGGAAGTATAGAATAATCTTTACATCAGTTTTTTTCCCAAAGAATTTCTATAGTCTGTGTTTTCATATAAGGGATATTTCTTAGTGTATAGAAATAATGTTAACCTGAACTGTCATTCTGTTCCTTTAATTGTCAATGAAGTATGGCTCTCAGATCTCCCACAGGGGAGGAGAGGACAAATAGAGGAAATACAGAATAGGATAGAAGCGTGGGGAGAGAGTTGAGTGAGAGAATTTAGATGATGATGTGCAAAGATATCCTTTCTTTCCCTGTGATTCCTGATCCTCTCTAACCCATAAGCTAGCTTATCTTTCAGTAGTCACTCTTGGCTTGCCTAAATTTAGATGTTCCGCATGGTCAAGGCCAGTGGTTTGAAAAGTGGTTGCAGAGTGACTGTAGCTAGAGTTAGGTATCTGTAATTGTTTAAAGTTGTCTAAACAGCTCAAGAAAATCCAACCAGTCCATTTTAAAGGAGATCAGTCCTGGGTGTTCTTTGGAAGGAATGATGCTAAAGCTGAAACTCCAGTACTTTGGCCACCTCACGAGAAGAGTTGACTCATTGGAAAAGACTCTGATGCTGGGAGGGATTGGGGGCAGGAGGAGAAGGGGACGATAGAGGATGAGATGGCTGGATGGCATCACCGACTCGATGGACATGAGTTTGAGTGAACTCTGGGAGTTGGTGATGGACAGGGAGGCCTGGCGTGCTGCAATTCATGGGGTTGCAAAGAGTTGGACATGACTGAACGACTGAACTGACTGAAACAGCTCTAATTTGCAGCCACATTTGGGAATCGTTGACTATACAATCTGGGAAGATTGTATACTACAGACTGAGTTCTTGGGTAATGACAGAGATGTTCCTGAGAATTGCAGTGTATTTGCATCACTTAGCCTACACCATTTGTGAATTATTTTGTTTATGCTTCTATCAGTTTATAGCAGAGAGAATTGTACCTTTATCAATCCATTTAGAAAATTCAGCTAAATAAAACAAACATTATGTGAGAAGTCCTTTAGATTTGTAATCTTTCTATTTGTATAATGGTGTGTATATCTTCTAGCCATTTCCTTTTTCTGTTACACAGTAAGTGGATTGTTAATAGGGGTAATATCTCATTGCTTTTTATCCTCATATCTAGCAGAATATGTGGCACATAGTAGGTTCCCAACTAAAATTATTTTTCAGTGAATGGATTGGCAATTTTTCTCCTTATGACTTTTTCCTGCTTTTATACAAGGACTTTAACATGCTTTATATACTATTGGACCTTCAAACAATCATGGCAAAGTACATAGGAATGGTTTTTCTGAATTAATTGCTCACTCTTCTGAACTTCCACAGTATTCCCTTAACTGAAGTTATTTAAGAGTATGGTCCTATTCCCCACTCTGTTTTAAAATTTCAAAGGCAGAAATATATCTTTGTACCCACCAAACCACACCACCTCCTTAAAAGGAAAGACTCTATTGAACTGATTCATAATTATTAAAACCTAAAGCAAAAGTGCTTTTGGTGTCAGTTCATACACTCTAATTGTAATTGTCTCCTGCAGATCTGCCTTTAGAGTAGCTCTTTGTACCCATCATATGCCCTTCCCTCATATTCATGATTATACAGCATTAGTCCTTGGATGGATCACTGAATGCTATAATCATAAATTGGCAGTGAATTTTGCACTCAGTTCTTCATTATGCTTTGATACTGGAAAGAGAGCTTCTTTTAAGTCTGAATGAATTATAGCTGGTGGCTCTCTTTTTGCCAAGTCCCACCAACACTCAATTACCCAGGAACTGATTCTATAGTTTTCGGGTTATACAGGCCATTACCTCTTCTCTTCTTGCTTCTTGATGTCTACTTTTGGACCATTTCACTGCTCATTAGAGCGTCTGGAGAAAAAAAAAAAAGGTACTTTGAGGAGACAACAAAGGTGAAACTCGGGTTTGTCATTTTGTACTTGTTAGTAGTCCTGATAAAAAGTTTCAGGGAAGTGTGATAAGTAAAAACTAGTGGGATGCAGTCTGGACTATGCTGTCTACATGTGGGTGTTACTACTCATTGTTTCTTGTATCATTTGTCTTGGAACATTTAGGGTTTTCTCACAGAGAAAGCTGGCTAAGGAAACAAAATCTATCTCTGATTTTTCTTTCATAAAAATAACTTAAAAACATGTAGATGTGCCTTTTAAAATATCAGGTACAGCTGAGTTCATGCTGTTTGATAAGTTACAAAATACTGTTGTTCGTGGTAGGACTACCTGGTTGGTGAGAAGGGGAGGGGCACGGTGAGCTAAATAGAGCTGCCCTTCTTGGAATTTTTACCCAAATATCTGTCCTTTACTTCAAGACATTTTTATTTCATCTTTGGCTGTCTCTATTATAACTCATTCTTTTTCTCCTGTTGTAATCAATATAGATAAAATATGTTCCGAAATTTGATTTGTATACACATAAACAGTATGCTTAAATAATATTTTTTAAAAACCCATGTACCTTTATTTCTGTATTTTGATTGGAGAGGACTTCCTGTAGATCTTTCTTATATTCTGATATCAATGATTAGCGGGTGGTATATTTCTATATGCAGAGAAAATGGAATTTGAACACTGGTGGAAGGTGTAATTTATGATTCATGGGATAATTTAAGAAGAGAGTGTGGAAAGCAGTGCCTACATTTTTTGGGCGTTAAGACATGTGTGAAACAAGAAGAAGGGGCAAACCTTTTTTTGTTGTTGTTCTTAGATCCTGAATCAAAAATTGCTATATTGTAAAGAAGATTTTTTTGAATTGTCTTTGTCCTATTTAAGTTCATTTTTTTCATAATTATACATTACAGTATAACATTCTTATCAAAAAGAAGTGATTAGAGAATTTCTAGAAGGCCATCCAACTCATTACTCTAAAAGGGCCACTGAAATTTAACAAGGCCCATACTTCTCATTAAAAGTCAATGTATATTTTTGTTGTCCCAGATATATGGAATTGAAAACACAAAGTTCTCAAATTATTTTTCAACAATATTTTGGTAACGTATTGCTTAGGTGAAGAGTAGTTTTGCTCTTTTCCTTTCAGATATATTCAAAACAATGTCCTCAAAAGACCAAGGTTCTTTTTTTATTTTCCTGTTTTTAATTCAGTATTATAATTTGCTATTTGCAGTGCTTGTCCTTTTTAAAAAATGTGTATTGCATTGCTTTTCCTCTTTAAAAAATGGTCTGCTGGTGTTTCAGTTAGTTTAGATAATCTGGATTTGGTCAAACTAATAATAAGATAATGAATATGATGGCTAGAACTTATACAGATGCATAAGTCATAAAACCAAGTGTCAAACTATTTATGCCAGGAAACACAACTCTCGACTTTCTTTTCATAAGTACACAGATACTTTAGGGAATACTTGGAGGTCTTTTTTAACTTTCTTCCCCTTCCAAAATTGGTTCAATGATTTCGCACATCTTCAGCTCCTCTGTCCAGTGTTCCACTCCTGTTTGTCTTACTTTATTTCTGTCCAACAAAATTTCCTTAACTATGTGAGATTCCCCTACTTGAAACCCACAGAGCAATTCAAGCTCTGTTTGATATATTCTCTCGACTTCTTCAACCCCAACTTCTTCAGCCCTCCATTTTCTTCTTAAATGGCAAAGGCAGCATTCCCAAAACTGTTCTGCACAGCAGTTGTTCTGTGGCGCACTCGTAACAAAAAGGTTCAAGGCTCAGTAAGTCTGTGCAGTGCCACACACTTGACATTTATAACTAATATTAGTATATTGTAAGATCTGAGACACTCTGCAATAAACCCATTAACTTTGCAAACCTTTGTTTAATGTTTTTCTCACCATTTTCTTTGGTTTTCAAGGAATCCAATGATACCTTTTGTAGACTCTAGAATCTACTAGTTTTGACTTCTATACAGAAATTTTGTCAATCATTAAATTGAAGGTTTCACATATATGTTTTAAAAGATAATGTTTCCCCCTTCTACTAATATAAAAATGTATCCTTACTACATAAAAACATAGTACCTTCATTTTTCTCCCACTGTTCCTGTTTGAAGAGATAGAAGAGGTAGAGCACGCATAAATTGGTAGTTCTTGTTATAGAGTGTGGTAATTATTTTGAGAGGAATTATAAAAAACAAGCATTGAAAAGTGATTCAGTCATTTAAACAAGATGCCAAACTAGTGTATTAGATAGAGTGGGGGCTTCCCTGATGGCTCAGTTGGTAAAGAACCCGCCTGCAGTGCAGAAGACACAGAAGACAAAAGTTGAATCCTTAGGTGAGGAAGATCCCTTGGAGAAGGAAATGGAAACCTACTCCTGTATTCTTGCCTGGAAAATTCCATGGACAAAGGAGCCTGGAGGGTCAGAGTCCATAGGGTGGCAAAGAGTCAGACATGACTGAGCAAGTAAGCACTTGAATCCAGCACTTCAGGAGTATGGACTAGGGTGAGAGTGAAGAAATATGATGCTGATTAACAGCAAGGCTCTTAATTCTCCAGGAGAAAAGTTTAGGTTGCATGGATTAGATAATTTGTTGTAAACTGAGACAAGTGGTGGTTACTAGAAACAAAGGAACAGGGCAAGGCAGTTAAAGGGTGATTGAGTAAGATAAGAGAGATAAAGGGAGGAGAGCTACTATATTTCCAGCTTGAAAAATTGGTTTTTATGATTAGAGAAGGACCAAAATTGGAGGTGGTATGGGATACAGAAAACCATGGATTAAGTTTTGGCCAGGTTGAATCAGAGTTGCCTTGAAGAATTTAGGGTGGAGTTGTCAAATAGGCAGTTGGGCAGACTGACCAAAAGAGTGATCTACGTAGAGACAAAGGGAAAACAGTTTGAATTCATGAGACTATATATGGCTAATGAAATCAAGGCCAAGTGTGAGGTCATTTAATATTTAGAAGTAAATAAACCTGTTATATTTTTCATTTTGTATCTTCATTTTCATTTCATACAACATAAAGTTATTGAGCTACACTAACAAACACATTTTTCACTATTAGTGACTTAACGTATGAAGATTTGTATTCAGCCAAGTAGTAATTGGAGAAGGCAATGGCACCCCACTCCAGTACTCTTGCCTGGAAAATCCCATGGATGGCAGAGCCTGGTAGGCTGCAGTCCATGGGGTTGCTAAGAGTCAGACACGACTAAGCGACTTCACTTTCACTTTTCACTTTCATACATTGGAGAGGGAAATGGCAACCCACTCCAGTGTTCTTGCCTGGAGAATCCCAGGGACGGGGGAGCCTGATGGGCTGCTGTCTATGAGGTCGCACAGAGTCGGACATGACTGAAGCGACTTAGCAGCAGCAGCAAGTAGTAAGTATCTCCTAAAAGATACCAAAGTTTTTCTAACTTGATGATTTTAATATTTTATTTTAATGTATTTCCAGGAAATGACAATCATCTCTGAATGCACTGATAACAAACATTTTAAAAATTATTTTATTTTATTTTTTAAATAAATTTAGCCTCCAATTAAAATAAATAAAATTTTTTTATTTTTATTTATTTTTATTTTTTTTAAATAATTTTAAAACATGTGTTCCCCATCCTGAACCCTCCTCCCTCCTCCATCCCCACACCATCCCCCTGGGTCGTCCCAGTGCACCAGCCCCAAGCAATATAAAATAAATAAATTTATATTAAAAATAAAATAAAATAAATTTAAAAAATGTTTGTTATCAGTGCATTCAGAGATGATTGTCATTTCCTGGAAATATATTTTTTGTTAACCCAAACACCTTTGCTCTATTCTAAATGTAGTTCCTCTCCTTGTATATGAGCTATAATGTACCCTCGTGCCTACTCAAGGTTATAACTACAGATCTACTCCTCTCTGTTGCCTGCATCATCAGTTTCTTCCTCTGTCCTGGATCAGCATATGTGTCGTTTTTGTTGTTGTTGTTCAGTTGCTAAGTTGTGTCTGACTCTTTGCGACCCCATGAACTGCAGCATAACAGATTTCCCTGTCCTTCGCCGTCTGCTGGAGTTTGCTCAAATTCATATCCAATGAGTTGGTGATGTGATCTAAGCATCTCATGCTCTGCTGCTCCCTTCACCTCTTAGCTGTACTAAGTTACCCAGAAATCTCTTCTTGTATAGCTCCAGGTTAGAGTTGGCCAAAAGAGAAATTTGCAGAAGATTTGGCAGTTCAAGTGTAGCAGCAGACATTTTTCTCTGAAGGTCAGTGGGGACAGATGTGGTGTAAGACAGGTGCATAGAAACCAATAGGTTCTAGATTTTCTTTTATTTCCCTAGTGATGTGGAACAGAACAGAGGTTTTGGCAGATTTTAGCTTTCTTCCCTCTTCTTGGCATGGCTCCCTGAGTGTCCTCCCTACTGACCAATAGTAACTTCAGGCCCAAATTTAGATTCATAAACCGCAAATGTCATGATCTTCTCCATTAGCTTTATAATGGTCCCATTCTGACACCTGGTCATGCTTGGTTTTCCAGATATCCTCTCAAGCTTCAAATACCTAACCGCCTCAGTGTTTTAGGATATCTGGTTAGTAATTTAGTTTCTTTTTATCTGATCTTCCAACTCTGCCTTTTGGCTTTTGTAGTTACTTCCTGAGCTCCTCCCACAAATATATAAAGTTATATCAGGTTTTTCCAGAGAAATAAAACCAATATAATAGCATATATATTATATACATATTATATATTAAATATTATCTATCCTATTATCTATCCATATGTAAATATGATATTTATATATAATATTTAGTATGTACATGTGATATAGCTATACATAGATAAATATATGTATCCTATTTTGTTTGACACACATACACAGATACTGTATACACACACACATATATTTAAATATATATTATAGGAATTGGCTCACATGATTATGGAAGCTGAGAAGTCCCATGACCTGCCATCTTCAAGTTGCATAACAAGGAAAGTCAGGTGTAGTTTGAAGGCCTGACAGCCAGGAGCACTGATGACTGAGAACAGGAGAATATGGATGTCACAGCTGAAGCAGAGAGAAAATTCTTTCGTCCTCCTGCTTTTTACTCTACTCAGGCCTTTAGCAGATGGGTTGAGGCCCATCTGCATTGGTGGGGGCAGTCTTCTTTACTTAGTCTACCAATCCAAATGCTAGTCTCCTGTGGAAGTACTCTCAGAGACTACTCTTTTCAGAAATGGTTTATCAGCTATCTAGGTAAAGTCAGGTTGGCACATAAATGGTCAATGATCTTGTCCTTAAAATCACTTATCTATTATACTCTTAATGGTTTTGCTTCCCTGTTTGAATCTTGACTGATGCAATATATGATTGAAAGTATGAAGTCGCTCAGTCATGTCTGACCCTTTGCAACCCCAGAGTAGCCTGCCAGGCTCCTCTGTCCATGGAATTCTCCAGGCCAGAATACTGGAGTGGGTAGCTGTTCCTTTCTCCAGGGGATCTTCCCAACCCAGGGAGCAAATCCAGGTCTCCAGCATTGCAGACGGATTCTTTACTGTCAGAGCCACCAGGATATTACTCTTAATAAGAAGGTGGAAACAAAAATTCTATTAGCTACCACGACATATCATTGCTTTTCTTTGGAATCAAAATTCTTTGAAAGACTTGTCAATAATTGCTTTCTCCAGATCTTCTATTCTTTCTTAATCTCCTCCAGTCATACTTTCGTCTCTATCACTCCACAGAATAACTGAGTCAGAGTATAAAATGGTATCCACATTTCTAAATCAAATGGTCAGCTTGAAGCCCTAGTACTACTGGAACTTTTAGAAGCATTTGATAAAGTTGATCACTCCTCCTTGGCACCCTGTCTTCACTTATCAGCTAGGATATCACACTTTTTTTTGTTTTTGTTTTTCTCTTACTTCTTGGTACCCTCGTTCTCCTTTCCTGGGTTCTTCTCTTCTCTATACCCTCTTGATATTTGGTATCTCAAGGCTCAGTCTTTGGTCATCTTCTATGTGGACAATCATTCCTTTAGTGATCTAATTTTGTCTCATTGCTATCTACTTATTGATATGCCTGAATTTGTACATCCAACCAACTATATCTCATAATTCAGACTATTATACCAAACTATATATTTAATACATTCACTGCTGCTGCTGCTAAGTCACTTCAGTCATGTTCGACTCTGTGCGACCCCAGAGATGATATCCCACCAAGCTCCCCCGTCCCTGGGATTCTCCAGGCAAGAACACTGGAGTGGGTTGCCATTTCCTTCTCCAATGCATGAAAGTGAAAAGTGAAAGTGAATTTGCTCAGTCGTGTCCGACTCTTAGTGACCCCATGGACTGCAGCCCACCAGGCTCCTCCGTCCATGGGATTTTCCAGGCAAGAGTACTGGAGTGGGGTGCCATTGCCTTCTCCAAATACATTCACTAGGATATCTAATAATCCTTTCAAAACCAACATATCCTAAACTCCTTTTGGTAATTTACTTGTAAGCTTCCCCTCAATTCAGCTTAACTGGAGCCTTCCCCATTTCATGTGATGGCAGCACCATCCTTCCTATCATTCTGTCCAAAAACTTGTCATCCTAATTAATCTATTTCTCTTACGCTCCAAATTACCAGCAAATCATGTTGACTAAACCGTCAAAATATGTGTGAAATCTGAACACAAACTCCATAGCTACTGTCTCCCTGAACCATTATCCATTCACAAAAGATCACTTTTATTCCTTCACCTCCTTCAAATATTTACTCAGGCCCAATTTTCCTAACAAAACATACTCTGACTAACCTATCTAGTATTGTAACCTACCCCTGTCTCCACCCTGACAGCTAAACCACTCCCCCAAACTACTTTTTTATATAGCACTTATCACTACTAATACAAAATATGATTTACCTAATTATTATGTTTATTAATTTCCATTTGGGTAAACTTCATCTGTTTTGGTCATTGGTGTATGATGACAAGTGCCTCGGGTGGTGCCTGGCTTCTAGGCATTCAGCAAAAATGTGGCATGAGATTTTGTTAAAACCATTCTCAATTACAGCTGCCTATGATACTGCTGCTGCTGCTAAGTCGCTTCAGTCGTGTCTGACTCTGTGCGACCCCATAGACGGCAGCCCACCAGGCTCCCCCGTCCCTGGGATTCTCCAGGCAAGAACACTGGAGTGGGTTGCCATTCCCTTCTCCAATGCATGAAAGTGAGAAGTAAAAGTGAAGTCACTCAGTCATTCCTACGATACTAGCCCAAATATTTTTTTCCAGGTATGTAAGAGATATAATACAGTCTTTTTTTCTAGGATCCTTTGTTTTATGAGTCATAAAGTTGTCTTCTACATAATTTAGGAAAGCTTGTTTGCTTGTTTGCTATTATTATTTATCTTCACCTCAGAACATAGGAGAATTGAAAATCCCCTTTGAATAAGAGAGCAATTTAGTGCACAAAGTGATGACTCACAGTTTTTCAATGTCACTCACCTTTCCTGCTAATGGTCTGTTGCAGGTAACCATCATAATTTTTTCTTTAGTTTTTGTTCCTTGCATTTTGAAGCCGAAGTTCTTTACCATTTCGCTCTTCCTTGTCAAATTGTATCTCTCTGGCATTGTAAATACTTTTGATGTATGATACACTCTCTTGCCATTCTCTTGCTTGACATTCCAGTAATGGAATGAACCCTCTAGGTTCTGGTTATGCCCACTAGATTATGACCTCTTCTCAGTGTAAGCATTTTTAAGTTTCTTAACTGTGTACCATATACCATACATCTGTGCTTTGCTACTTCAGCCAGTGCATAACATTTGTCTCTCAATGTAGGGAAAATTGTGATCTGTGCTATTTAAGGTCTAGAAAATACATAGCCATATATTTGTGTTAAATATCTGTGACCTATTTTACCTAAAAAAATGAGCTAGGATGTTTTTGTATTTCTAGATTTTTGTGTGGTTACAGAAGGGCAGTGTAAGAGAGAGAATTTTAGTCATTCAAACTGAAATAACAAACTGGGAACATTTAGAATGTTTCATAAATATGATTTATACAGCGAGTACCTCCTAAGTGATAATTACAAAAAAGGAGGTAGAAACTATTACAACAGACCAATCTTGGAGGGGAAGTGTAAAAATAACCTGATAGTACTATATACGGATCATAAAAATTATATATTGGACTTATGGATTCACATTTTTATTGGACCACTTTTTTGCAGTCTTAATGGCAGCTAGGTTATTCTCCCATCGTATAATTCAGCCATGCCAAGTTACTCTTGGTTCATCCAGTATGCCAGGCAATATCATGCCAGACATTGTTCTTATCACCTGAAATATCTGACTCTGACTACAGTTGTCCCCACTGTGACATTTTTAAGCACTTGTTTCTTTTTTTAAACTTAGCTCAAGTGTTGCCTCTCTTTTCTAAATTTTACCTGCATGAAGTGACCGTTTTTTCTTTTGAAAATCTAGCATAATGGATTGTGCTGTAACAGCCATACAAGAGCATGCAGCTTGTTTATATATAGGTTCTTTCCTCCTACTAGACTAAGTCTTTTAAAGAAAATGATACTAGTTATCCTATTATGTCCAGAACATCACATACAAAGGATGTGTGGTGGTTATATAATTAATTTTTCAGGTGACTGTAAAAATGGCTAAAGGGCAAAACTGAAATGGCAAGAAATTGGTTGAACTATTCTGGGTTCCATAGGCCAGACTAGAGGTAATTGATATACTTATTTTTGACTTTCATTATATTATATAAAAAAGCAAAACATGGAAACAACACTTACATCTAAATCCAATGATTGCAGCATATTAAAAAGCAGAGACATTACTTTGCCAACAAAGGTCCGTATAGTCAAGCCTATGGTTTTTCCAGTAGTCATGTATGGATGAAAGAGTTGGCCTATAAAGAAAACTGAACGCCGAAGAATTGATGCTTTTGAACTGTGGTGTTGGAAAAGACTCTTGGAGAGTCCCTTGGACTGCAACAAGATCCAACCAGTCCATCCTAAAGGAGATTAGTCCTGGGTGTTCATTGGAAGGACTGATGTTGAAGCTGAAACGCTAATGCTTGGGCCACGTGATGCAAAGAACTGACTCATTGGAAAAGACCCTGATGCTGGGAAAGATTGAAGGCAGGAGGAAAAGGGGATGACAGAGAATGAGATGGTTGTATGGCATCACCGACTCAGTGGACATGAGTTTGGGTAAACTGCAGGAGTTGGTGATGGACAGGGAGGCCTGGTGTCCTGCAGTCCATGGAGCCACAAAGAGTCAGATACAACTGAGCAACTGAACTGAATGATCTATTTAAAAAGAAGATAGAACTATATTGTTTCATCACTCTATTCTGAGGTCTGGAAAAACCCAAGATGCAGAGTAACTGTACCTGGTAAACTAGGCAAACTTTTAATTCAATAAAAACTTACTTTGGTTAGAACCAAGATTTCTAGTCCATGATCATTATCATGGGTGGTTCATCTCTTTCTATACCCATTCAGAGACTAACTTTCCAGAATGAGAACTAAGAGAAGGGGATAGGAGAAAGCTTGCTGGGCACGTGGGTGCTTAATAACATGTAGAAAAGCTTCAGAAGCAGATGGGACAGAAGAGGGCTGGGATTAAGTGCCATGAGGTCTTTGTGCTTTCTGCTGCTACAAGATGGAACAACTGCATCTTACTCTTTAACTTAGAAAAACTGCCATTTTGAGCAAGAGAGGATCTAATTTTAGTCCTGTGGATCAGAGTTGATGAATGTTTGTTAGGTTTCACAAACTGCAATAGATGAGGGCTGAGCAACCCGGTATTCAGATGAGAAATGAGATGGGGAAGCTTTTGGAATGTCTCTCACATGGAGAGTAAAGTGGAGAAATGACACTTGGTTCACACTGTTGCCATCAGACGTTACTGATACCGATTTTGCCCGTTAAAAGGTGTGGGGTCAGAGCCTAAGAAAGGGAAATAATATGGTAACAAAAGGGAAAGAGAACGTTTCCCTGAAGACATAGAGAGAAAAAAAAGAAAAATCTGAAAATGACTTTTTATAAGAAGCAGCTGGAAACTTTAGGAGACATCTGTGTGGTGACACCTAAAATATGGACTAGACAGGAATCATGGATGAGAAACGACTGGAGCATCAGTACATAAATCTGACACTCTCTTTTCCAGATCACCATGAAATGAACAAAAAACTATAAAAACAGAAGGAAAATTTAGCATTTTTGATGGAAAATATGGGAGGATGCTATCCATATGCCAGAAAAATCAAGCATGGGATATTAAATGAAAGCAGTGGGAAATTCCTTACAAATGTTTTCCAGAGAAAGTATTATGGGTTTATAAGAGCTAAGCAAAGATGATTAAGAAAGAAACTAATACTTCTTTAGTCTGTTATATTAAGGCTATATTTGAAGATATATTGGAGGGAAATATGTTAGAAAGTATTTACTAAATATATCAGTTGAATTCAGAATTAGTTTGCTTAGGAAGATCTAGAGTAAGCACGCCTATTTGAAACAGGATATGAGTTTTTTGAAACTCATTTGAAACAGGAAATGAGTGCAGGATATTTTCATATTTGGAAGGAGTAGGAGTGGCAGACAGAGGAGGAGGAGTCCCAGAAAGGACAGAACACCATGGGGAATAAGGAAAATAAGCCATAGAAAAATAATTTTAAAAGTTAGCTCCTTTCACAGGAGATTCACTAGTAACAATACAGCTATTATGGCTATAAATTAGGCAGGCAATTAAATTATAAAAGAGATAATATAAACTTTAATGAAACCAGTTTTTAGCCTGAGATCTATAAGAGTTTTAAATAGTTTAGAGAAAAACTCAGATGATAAAAGTAGAAGTAGTTTGTAACTACTGGTCTAGAATGTGCCTTCTTTTCAATATGTGTAAACAGAGTAAAACCCTAAAAAGAGTCTTCCATATAAAAGAAGATAAATGTAACACAGGATAGACGAAGACAGTAATTTTGAGAAAAGAAATACTGGAGTGAAATATTTTTTAAAACGTATATAAACCTCTTATGAAAGTCAAAGGAATATGGACTCTGAAGAACTCATACCCACTAGTTCATTCTGCTACTGTGGGAAAAAATATCGTAGCCAAATTAACTATGTAATAGAAACAAAATAAGAACAGAAATTCTGATGAGTTATATGTGGTAAAAGCTTAATAAGCTTTGATAGAATGTATATGGAAAGGAAGAAAGGGATGGAAATAGGAAAGACAGGGAAAGAGCAGTCAATAAAGACCTGAAAGTTGGATAATAATTTTGAAGAACAGGCCAAAATAAAATTAATAGAAATAATATAAAAAGATGTACTAAAAGAAAACTTTATAGCTATTCAAACAGAGCAAAAAAATACCCTGGCTCTGAATTTGAAAGCAGTCATCATATGGCAAGCAATATTAATTTTTAAAAAGGTACTTATTAGACTGTCATCTATTTTGTGGAGAAGGATAGATTTCTGGGTTTAAAAAAATCTGATATTCAGTAAGGGAAGAAAATCAAAGAAGGAAAATCAGAATTGTGTTTTTGGTCTAATAACTATTCTGAACTATGAGTGATAACAATAATATGTAAATAATTAAGGAATAGGATTATCTACAGCAACAAAAGGGCTTCCCTGGTGGCTCAGAGGTTAAAGTGTCTGCCTCCAATGCGGGAGACCTAGGTTCGATCCCCGGGTCGGGAAGATCCCCTGGAGAAGGAAAGGGTAACCCACTCCAGTTGCCTGGAGAAACCCACGGACGGAGAAGCCTGGTAGTGTACAGTCCACAGGGTTGCAAAGAGTCGGACACAACTGAGCGACTTCACTCACTCACTCACAGCAACAAAAAATAACTAAAGTGTCATTAATATGTTAAAATATAAGGACATTTATAAACCATATAAGCCACTTGTAGACCATGTAAGCCAGTCTTACTTTCTCACTTGTACTTCCTGTGATCACCTCCCAAATAAAATTGGCCCAGAGATACTTAGGGAGAATCTAAACTAAAACAGGGAATAAAATATGGAAAGCACTGGAAAAAGGAAAATAAAATATGATAAAGAAAAATACATGTACTTAATTTAAATGTTTATAGGTACATTTTTACCTACTGAAAAACTAAATGAGCATAAAGAATTAGGTTGAATTGTTGCAATTATGGTTTATCTAACCTGCTGCCCATATTTTAAGTAATTATAATGAAAGAGAAAGATATTATAAAAATAAAATTATACTAATAGTAAGTGGGTTATATAAAAATTTAGGTTATCGTCTCTGTTTCTTCCAAAAAGGGAGGCATAGCGGTAGAGAGGAGGGTGGGCAGTGTTAAAATATATGCCCTTCATGTTGTGGTTATATTCTGGTAAATCCAAAGTGTGTACTTTATTGTTAATGGTGACAACTGGAAATGTACACAGTCAAGTATTTTAAAATGTTGATAAATATTTTTAGAATTAAAGATAAGATGTATACATTTTATATTAGCAGAGTGAAATGTGGGGCACCCTCCATAATCCTGTGTACTAGATACTGTTAATGCCCCATATTCCCCTGGCCTACTGCTGGGTTTACCATATCTGCAGTGGGTAGTCCCCTCACCCACTGACAGCTTTCCACCACAAACACTCTTGTGTCTCGACTTCCTCCATCTTTGCCTGAGTGCCTTCTCTGGAACTACAGGGACCTCATCAGCTCACTCAGAAGACAGCCTAAGAGTGCCAGGAATTTAAAAACCTTGGAAGCAGATCTTCTCCAGTGAGTATATGGAATCAGTTGATAAAATCTCCAGCTTCCCTGTCCTTCAGTGGAACAGTCCTAAGGTCCTCTGTGTGTTCCTCAGAGGATTTTCAGTGACATGGAGTCTCATTTGCTCACACAGGTACTGCTTGAATTCATGTGACTCTTAACTGCCTTAAAAAAAAAAAAAATTGTTCTAGTCTCACTTTCTCACTTGTGCTTCCTGTGATCACCTCCCAAATAAACTTGACTGGGAGCTACTTAAGGGGAATCTAAACTAAAACAAGAAATATAGAAAACACTAAAAAAGGCAAATAAAATATGATGTAAGAAAAATACATGTACTTACCTTGCAAAGAATATGAATATGTTAAGTTCTCCCAATTGGAAAAAAAAAGACTTTCAGATTGGATCGAATTGTGTACTGTCTGAGAGATATAGAACAAAAATCAATTGAGCAAGATAGCTTAAAAATAAAAGAATGGGAAAATTACTGGTTAAATATAAGACAAAAATAAAAATATGATAACAAAGGCTGTTTAAGGTAAAACATAAAATGGATCATCTTACATAAAGGTTATCTTTTAAATATAAAAGTTTTATACTAGACACTAATTTATCACTTTCATTAGCTTGCTACTATCATGAAAAAAACAACTATTAATTAGTATAATCAACTCAATGAAGGAAGGGGCAATTATATAAGAGCAGGACAAAAAATTTATAAGGAAAACAATACAGATTTAAGGGTGTGTTCTTGGGGGAGAAAAAGAAAATCTTCCTAATCATTTTAAGAATATAGACAAAATATATATGAAAAGGAATTTTACTACAGATACAGGGTGTTTTAAAAAATATATATAAGCTATGTTGTTGCTGTGTTGTTGTTTAGTCACTAAGTTGTGTTTAATTCTTTGGGACTCCACGGACTGTAGCCCACCAGGCTCCTCTGTCCATGGGATTTTCCAGGCAAGAATACTGGAGCAGGTTGTCGTTTCCTTCTCCAAGGGAACTTCCTGACCTAGGAAGTTCGGCATCTCCTGCACTGTAGGCGGATTCTTCACCTCTGGGCCATCGAGGAAACTTTATAAGCTAGGTAGTTAGCACACAATTTGGAATCTTGCTATGTAATAGGTTATAATTTCATAGGAGACACAAATACTCAAACTTCTCTCAAAAAGAAGGTGTGAAGCTTATCAGAATAATAAGGTAAATGAAAAATTAAGAAATTATCAGGGAAATACCTCCTAACAAATTCTGGATCAATATCTTTCTTTTGTTGATATTTTTTATTTTCCTGCTTGGAGAGTATGATATTTTTTTAAACCTAGATATTTTAAAATCATGAAGTTCTTTCAAATTTTATAGTAATAGACAATGCCTTGCTTTATCTGAACTGTTTAACAGAAAAGTAAAAAGTAAAAAAAAAAAAAAAAAAGTAAAAGTAAAAAGTACATGTAAAACTGTACAATTAAGAAACTAGCATAATAATCCCAAAACTTGGCAAGAGAAATTAAAGGTAAAAATTACTGTCTCATTTGACACATTTTGAAACATGTTGGTCAATGCGTATTGACTTTTGAATGGTTTAAGAATGTAATGATAGTTATATTCATCAATCTATTAAGCTTTAATAACATTAAAATGTAAAAGAAATATTTGTCACTTTTTGAAAGCATCCAAAGGGTAATTAGTAAAATTCAATATTCATCTCATTAAAAATAAAATCTCTTATGAAACTCATAATACAGGATATTTTCTCAATATGATACATTATCTCTTTGTCAAACTTTCAGCAAGAGCTGTTTAAAAATGAAACACTAAGAAAGCCCTATTAAATCAAGTTTATAACAACAATTCCTGCTATTGGAATTAATATATAATATTATTTTACTTAATAAAACAGGAAAAGCATGAGTAAATATTTGGAAAGGAAGATAAAATGACCATTATTAGAAGATAATTTTATTATTACCTGAAAACTGAAAAAAAATTGAACAGTTAGTACAAAAAATTTTAGAGTTGTCTGAGAATAGAATGAATATATAAGAATTCATAACTTTCCCATGTTGCATATTGGGGTCTGACCAATAAGAATTTGACCTGTAGTTCTTAGATAGTTTGAGATCTGTAACTTTCATTCTTTAAACTTATTTTTTCCTGCTAAAAATTATAGCAATGATGCTTAGCAAAGATTATGAGATAAATTGATATCTATTATGTTAGTAGCAAGAGGTAAATGCTTAATTAATAGTAACTATTTTTAGATTAAGTAATACAATTTTAGATATATATATTTGATAATTTTGAAGATACTTGAGAGTAGGAAAAAGCATGATTTATCTCACTTAAATCACTGTAGATCGCTAAAACAAGTATAGAATTTAATCATAACAAAAAGCAGATGGAGTAAAAATCAACAAAAATATGACCAATGTGTCATATTGACAGATGTGTATAATTGTCACAAAACTAGTCTCTGTACTCAAAAGTAAAACCAAAGTAATGGCACTTGCCTTATAATGTCCCTTCAAAAGACAGTATTACCTGAATTGTGAAACATTATACCAGTTAAACATTCTTACCAATATACCCTTTGTTAAATGTTACTCTGGAAGTTCTAGCAATCCATATGGAAATAGGACATAAACTTAGGATGGAACAACATGTTGCTTAATGTGTTATTATTAAATACAATAGTAAACTATTAATGATAACATACAGACAGCTTTAAAAAGATTTGTCACTTATGTGAGGAAAATTAAAAGCTAAACTAATGATGGACTTCATCAAGACTTGAGTACATTGTGAAACATATTTGGGGTACACTGAGTTTGGACAATGTGAGTACCTCCTAAATTAGTTTAAGTTTTAACATATTCAAATAAAAGTGAACATAGTTTATTTTGGAAGCTGAAAAAGTTTTGCTATTGTTTATCTGGGAATACAGAAAGTTAAAAACAGCTGAGAATCTTGGGGAAAAGTAGCATAATAGATAAATTTTACTAACAATATCAATAACCTCAGATATGCAGATGACATCACCCTTATGGCAGAAAGCAAAGAAGAACTAAAGAGCCTCTTGATGAATGTGAAAGAGAAGAGTGAAAAAGTTGGCTTAAAACTGAACATTCAGAAAACTAAGATCATGGCATCTGGTCCTATCATTTCATGGCAAATAGATGGGGGAACAATGGAAATACTGACAGACTTTATTTTTTTGGGCTCCAAAATCACTGCAGATGGTGACTGCAGCCATGAAATTAAAAGACGCTTACTCTTTGGAAGAAAAGTTATGATCAACCTAGACAGCATATTAAAAAGCAGAGACATTACTTTGCCAACATCTGTGTAGTCAAGGCTAGTAGTCATGTATGGATATGAGAGTTGGACTATAAAGAAAGCTGAGTGCCGGATAATTGATGCTTTTGAACTGAGGTGTTGGAGAAGACTCTTGAGAGTCCCTTGGACTGCAAGGAGATTCAACCAATCCATCCTAAAGGAAATCAGTCTTGAATATTCATTGGAAGGACTAATGCTGAAGCTGAAATTCTAATACTTTGGCCACCTGATGCAAAGAGCTGACTCATTTGGAAAGACCCTGATGTTGGGAAAGATTGAAGGTGGGAGGAAAAGGGGATGACAGAGGATGAGATGGTTGGATGGCATCACTGACTCAGTGGACATGAGTTTGAATAAGCTCCAGGAGTTGGTGATGGACAGGGAGGCCTGGTGTGCTGCAGTCCATGGGGTCAAAAAGAACTGGACACAACTGAGCAACTGAACTGAATAATTTTAGGTATAATAACTAAAGACAATTCTAAGAAACAATATTTTGATAGGTGGATATAAATACTAGAGTAATGAAAATATCTAAAATTACATAGTGAGTCGTTGTTCAGTCACTCAATTTTGTCTGACTCTGTGACCCCAAGGACTGCAGCATGCTGGGCTTCCCTATCCTTCACTATCTCCTGGAGTTTGTTCAAACTCATGTCTATTGAGTCAGTGATGCTATCCAACCATCTTATCCTCTGTTGTCCACTTCTCCTCCTGCTCTCAGTCTTTCTCAGCATCAAGGTCTTTTCCAGTGAATCAGCTCTTCTCATCAGGTAGTCAAAGTATTTTAACTTTAGCTTCAGCATCGGTCCTTCCAATGAATATTCAGGACTGATTTCCTTTAGGATTGATTGGTTTGATCGCCTTGATTCAAGGGACTCTCAAGAATCTTCTCCAACAACACAATTCAAAAGCATCAATTCTTCGGTGCTCAGCCTTCTTTATGGTCCAACTCTCACATCCATACATGACTACTTGGAAAAACCATAGCTTTGACTAAATGGACCCAGCAGTCTTGTTTCCAGCTTTGCTTCACTCAGCCTGGCATTTCACATGATGCACTCTGCTTATCAGTATTCAGCTCCTTTAATATAAACAGGTGTTTATTAAAGAGAGAAAAGCATGAATAAAGAACACAAGGACCCCAGATGGTGGTGCTCACTGGTACCAGGAAGGATGGCACTGTGAACCAGTGGTGTGTGGTTGCCTTTAAACTTGTCTCCGCCTTCCCAGAGCTCTTGGCAGCCAGGGGGCAAGGCCCAGCCCTCGATGTCACGTGCATTTGCTGTCCGTGAGCTCAAAGTCAGGCATGTTGTATTGATGGTGCTATGTGTGGGCATCTCAATATGTTAGGAAGGGGTGAAATGTAGAATTCTTGCAGGATGGAGTTTTTTGTTTATTCTCAACAGGGTGAGCCATGTACAGAGGAAATTAATTTTCCAGCATTGTGTACATAGGGATTTGGCTTAGAAGGTAATGCAATCAAACTAATGATAAAGATTGAATTAAATTCCAAATAAAAACATAAGTTAAAACAAAAATAGATAACATTTCCCAGAACTGAAGGGTATGTGTTTCTAGGACTTTAAGGGCCAACCAAATGCCTTGCACAGTGGATATTCAAACAAGTTTCATTATTGTGAATTCTTAGAAAACAGAGAGAAAGAGGTCCTAAAAGATTCTAGAGAGCTCTGTCTAACAATCAGACAAACAAAATAGTTTCATGTAAAGAATTAACGTCATGGTGACATTGGACTTCTCGGTGGCAATATTGGAAACTGGAGCATGATGAACCAATGTCTTTAAAAATTGAGAATTTTAATGTAAATTTCCTGAAGCTGGCCCAAGAAACTGGGGTCTAACAAAGGAGAGAGGGAAGGGAATTTTATTTATTTTTTTAAAAATATAAATTTATTTTTTTTAGGCCTTTTAAAATTTTTTAAAATTTAAATTTATTTATTTTAATTGGAGGTTTTGCCATACATCAACATGAATCCACCACAGGTATACACGTGTTCCCCATCCTGAACCCCCCTCCCACCTCCCTGGGAATTTTAGTTTCCCAAGATGATACCAGGATAACGGTTATATGGAATATCTGAAAAGAAAGCGATCCTGACTGGATGTGGAAAGACTGCAGGGTGGATGCTTCAAGATGGTAAATGTATTCTCAAGGTATTTGACTAAATGCAAATGAGTCTCAGTGTTTTGTTTGGAGCCTGGGGATAAATTGGAGACAAGTACATAGAAAACTAAGAAGACAGAAAACAAGACGATTATTGTCCTCAAGAGAAAGTAATTTTATAAGAAAATGAATATACTCCTAGTGTACCTTGACAGTTCAGTCGCTCAGTCGTGTCCAACTTTTTGTGGCCCCATGCACTGCAGCATGCCAGGCTTCCCTATCACCAACTCCCAGGGCTTGCTCAAACTCATGTACATCAAGTCAGTGATGCCATACAACCATTTTATCCTCTGTCATCCCCTTCTCCCCCTCCTTCAATCTTTCCCAGTATCAAGGTCTTTTCCAAGGAGTCAGTTCTTCACATCAGGTGGCCAAAGTATTGGAGTTTCAGCATCAGTCCTTCCAATGAATGTTCAGGGCTGATTTCCTTTAGAATTGACTAGTTTGATCTCCTTGCAGTCCAAGGGACTCTCAAGAGTCTTTTCCAACACCTTAGTTCAGAAGTATCAATTCTTCATCACTCAGCTTTCTTTATAGTTCAAGTGTACCTTGTAGCTCACCAATAAATTTTATTCATGTAATTATATTAGTGTGGATACCAAATCCTAATTTTTAAAATAAAACCATATAAAAGACCATATAACTATACTGGGAAGGTGGAGGGTAGAAAATGTGTATCTCAGGGGAGGTATAAGAGAGTTGGAGCTTAATATTCAAATGTATGAAGAAATACACAATACTTAAAAGATATTCTCAAAGAGGGAATGGCTCCTTCTTTCTTCTCTTCTTCCCTCCTTTTGTCTCTCTCCTCTCTACTTCTGTTTTTCTTTCTCTCTCTGGGAAGCAACAGTGAAAGACCTCAGCCCAGAGTTGAGTTATGCAGAGGTAGAGTATGAAAGGCAAAGTAAGCATGATGGACAAAGGGTAATTTATGGAATACGATCTGTTGAAGAAGAGCAGTGATAATTTTGTGTATTCAGGGAGAAGCAACAGCAACTGCAGAAATGTCTGAAGCCAGAATGAGTTTTTCAAAATTTCAGGAATAGCAGGAAGGCTAGGAATGGGTGAGGAACATGTTGCTGTTGGAGAATTAGGTGGGAGAGGTAGAATCAGACTTGATCACATAGGGCTTTATCAAACATAGTAACATCTGGCTTCTGCATGTGTGAAGGAAAGACTACTGGAGACAGAACAGATGCTGGGAAGCACACTGGCTCAAGAAGGAGATACTGAAGTCTTGGGCAGGCCTGGCAACCATGGAGGTGGTCAAAATGTAGCTCTATTGGCATAACATTAATAATTTCTCAGCAAAAGCTAGGAGGAATCCAGTGTTCTTAGCTCTTTGTGGGTATTCTAAGAATAGCTCTTTATCTACGAATGCATCAGATACATGCCTGAAGCTTCTGGAAGACTGGTCTTGGAGCTCTGAGCTTGGAGAGAGAATCAGAGGACCCTGGGGATTACTGTGTCAGAGAATACAGTCTGATCATCCTCACACCCAGCCCCTTTCAAAGAAAAGCATATTGAACTAAGGAACAGCATCATCAAAAACAAATTAGTTTATTAGAATTACCTGAAACAGCTTCTCAACATTTCAGTACATGGGTCAATACTGTGGATAATCACCAATTAGAAACATTGCTTCTAGAATGCCAATTCCTTCAAGGGATGTCTCTCATCTGTGCTATGAATTATGATGGGATATTTTGCAGAAGTACTATGTAAACAGCTTGTAGCACTGATGAACAGGGAACTTTTTAACAAACATGTACTGCTCTAAGTGCGTGCTAATTCCACTTTTTTTTTTTCATTTGTCAGTGCAATGCAGTATATTTAATGTATCCAGTATAGGCTGTGGAAATGAAACAGTTATCATGTAGTTGTCCCAGGAGTCTAATTACAAGCCAGCTAATTCTCTTTATCTATGTTCTGATAGCTTCTCTATTAGAATAAAGAAACTGTGTAATAGAATGACTTTTGACTGTGTGCTTCAATGCTAATATGATGGGATTTAATTGTTTCCACAAGCTTGTCTCCTTTCTAACACTCTAGTTGAAATAAGACAGGACAAATAAGTTTTGATAAATTTCATATAACATTTCAGTACTACTTACCACCCAAAGATAGCAAGCATTTATTATAATTTTCCTTTTTTCCTTTTTTTTAATAACAAATATTTGATGAGCACTTACAGTGTTCTAAGCAGTGAACAAAGTAGAACAAATTCCTTTCTCCTGTGGTATGTACTTATTCAAATGGAGAGATAGAGACTGCAAAAAACATTAAATAAGATATGCTCAGATCATGAACTCCTTATTGCCAAATTCAGACTTAAATGGAAGAAAGTAGGGAAAACCACTAGACCATTCAGGTATGGCCTAAATCAAATTCCTTATGATTATACAGTGCAAGTGAGAAATATATTTAAGGGACAAGATCTGATAGATAGAGTGCCTGATGGACTATGGATGGAGGTTTGTGACATTGTACAGGAGACAGGAATCAAGACCATCCCCATGGAAAAGAAATGCAAAAAAACAAAATGGATGTCTGAGGAGGCCTTACAAATAGCTGTGAAAGGAAGAGAAGCCAAAAGCAAAGGAGAAAAGGAAATATATAAGCATCTGAATGCAGAGTTCCAAAGAATAGCAAGGAGAGATAAGAAAGCCTTCCTCAGCAATCAATGCAAAGAAATAGAGGAAAACAGAATGGGAAAGACTAGAGATCTCTTCAAGAAACTTAGAAATACCAATGGAACATTTCATGCAAGGATGGGCTCGATAAAGGACAGAAATAGTATGGACTTAACAGAAGCAGAAGATATTAAGAAGAGATGGCAAGAATACACAGAAGAACTGTACAAAAAAGGTCTTCACGACCCAGATAATCACGATGGTGTGATCACTGACCTAAAGCCAGACATCCTGGAATGTGAAGTCAAGTGGGCCTTAGAAGGCATCACTATGAACAAAGCTAGTGGAGGTGATGGAATTCCAGTTGCGCTCTTTCAAAATCTAAATGATGATGCTGTGAAAGTGCTACACTCAATATGCCAGCAAATTTGGAAAACTCAGCAGTGGCCACAGGACTGGAAAAGGTCAATTTTCATTCAAATCCCAAAGAAAGGCAATGCCAAAGAATGCTCAAACTACTGCACAATTGCACTCATCTCACACGCTAGTAAAGTAATGCTTAAAATTCTCCAAGCCAGGCTTCAGCAATACGTGAACCATGAACTTCCAGATATTCAAGCTGGATTTAGAAAAGGCAGAGAAACCAGAGATCAAATTGTCAACATCTGATGTATCATCTAAAAAGCAAGAGAGTTTCAGAAAAGCATCTACTTCTGCTTTATTGACTATGCCAAAGCCTTTGACTGTGTGGATCACAATAGACTGTGGAAAATTCTGAAAGAGATGGGCATACCAGACCACTTGACCTGCCTCTTGAGAAACCTGTATGCAGGTCCGGAAGCAACAGTTAGAACTGGACATGGAACAACAGACTGGTTCCAAATAGGAAAAGGAGTATGTCAAGGCTGTATATTGTCACCCTGCTTATTTAACTTATATGCAGAGTACATCATGAGAAACGCTGGGCTGGAAGAAGCACAAGCTGGAATCAAGATTGCTGGGAGAAATATCAATAACCTCAGATATGCAGATGACACCACCCTTATGGCAGAAAGTGAAGAGGAACTAAAAAGCCTCTTGATGAAAGTGAAGAGGAGAGTGAAAAGGTTGGCTTAAAGCTCAACATTCAGAAAACGAAGATCATGGCATCTGGTCCCACCACTTCATGGGAAATAGATGGGGAAACAGTGTCAGCCTTTAT
>NW_011494898.1:2685219-2703776 GCF_000754665.1 Bison bison bison
CTCCTTGGAAGGAAAGTTATGACCAACCTAGATAGCATATTCAAAAGCAGAGACATTACTTTGCCAACAAAGGTCCCTCTAGTCAAGGCTATAGTTTTTCCAGTGGTCATGTATGGATGTGAGAGTTGGACTATGAAGAAAGCTGAGTGCTGAAGAATTGATGCTTTTGAACTGTGGTGTTGGAGAAGACTCTGAGAGTCCCTTGGACTGCAAGGAGATCCAACCAGTCCATCCTAAAGGAAATCAGTCCTGGGTGTTCTTTGGAAGGAATGATGCTAAAGCTGAAACTCCAATACTTTGGCCACCTGATGCGAAGAGTTGACTTATTGGAAAACACTCTGATGCTGGGAGGGATTAGGGGCAGGAGGAGAAGGGGATGACAGAGGATGAGATGGCTGGATGGCATCACCGACTCGATGAACATGAGTTTGGGTGAACTCCGGGAGTTGGTGATGGACAGGGAGGCCTGGCGTGCTGCAATTCACGGGGTCGCAAACAGTCGGACACAACTGAGCAACTGAACTGAATTGAAGATATATAGCACATCAGACGGTGATAAATATTATGGAGGAAAATAAAGCAGAAAGGATAATTAACTGGCTTGTAATTCAATGGAATACATGACAGGGAAGCAAAGTGTGTTTTAAAGGCTTGACTGCTTGATGATGTCCGATGTGCCATCATTAATCGTTTAATACTTACATGTTCTTTACTTGAGTCTTGAAATATGGTTCCCTTCTGAAGTTTTAGTAGAAAGCACACTGAGAAATCTAGATCCTAACTTTACTTCTGTTGCTCTTGATTTCCACACTTTTTCCTCTCTCTCGAACATGTACTTACAACTGTGACTTTTAATAGTATTTGAGAGGTAATGATTCCCAATTTACTTCTCGAGATCTGGTTTATATTCTAGGCTCCAAAGTATGTTGGATTTCCTCCCCTGGATGTCCCACAGGCATCTCAAAAATCAGCATTTCCAAATATGAACTCACTACCATTTACTTCTCTTTACACATGATCTTTTTCCTGAAATCTCAATCTTGTTTGAGGGTATCATAGTTAAACTTACTGATATAATGTCCAAGTGTCCAAAGTGTGGACATCCTGTTTGCACTTTTCCTTATCTTTCACATCCACTTGTTGTTTACAAAAGTAACTCTCAACTTATGGTTTCATTTTCAGAGAAATTGTTTTAAATCAGCCTAATGAACCCATATATATATCAGACATCATGTTAAGTTTTGGGAACATGGATGGAGTGGAAGAAATTCTTGCTGAGCCTAAAACACAACTGGACTTGTTTGGTTGAACCAGAAAGGGACTAACTGTGCTGATTGGTATGGTCTCTTCTGTTACAGGGACCTCAGGGAGAGAACCTAAAAAGGGTGAGGATCTAAGGTCAGTGGCAAAGACATAATGAAGGGTAGTCTCTGCACTCATGAGCCTCTTCTGTGGGTTTGGATTCTTTTTCGAAAGAATAGTTAAATGTATAACCTCTAGAGGGAAGGTTTTCGTGGGGAGCTCTGTAAAATCCAGACTCTGGGATAAGAGTAGAGTAACACTATGGATTAAAGCCTCCGATAGTGAAGTGTGATATGGATGGAGCAAAGGGATTCCCTGCTTCGTGGTTCTGTATGGTACTGCTCTGGCATCTCATGGCTGATAGCCTTCTTTATGGAACATAAGTAAGAAGAAGGAAAATTGTACTGGGGTGCTTTGAGCTCATGACAGTGACGAACAGAAGAGATAAGACAGAAATTTATTTCTTGCTATATTGATCACAGTTTGGAGTCCTATATTCTAAAGCAAACAATGTTATTGCCACTCACTCGAACTTTAGCTTTGAAGAACGTAGGTTTGTCAGTGAGGAAAAGCAAACATTTTCTTTGAAATCAAGCAGTGCTAGGTCCATATCCCATATCTTCCAGTTTCTGCTGTGTCATCTGAGGAAGTCATACATCTTTTCTGAGTATTGGTTACTTGAAATGTTTAATGACAGTGTTAATAAGGTTACTGTGATGATACAATAGACAAGTGTATAAAGTAGACCTGCAACAGTTTCCAGATTATTGTATTTTCCCTCCAGCTGGTAATAATAATGACCACAAGGGCAAAAATGGTGAGGTGCTTCTTTGACTCCCAGCCCTGTAGGGGGAGTGAGGGATACCATTTTTGACATCATTCATGGAAACTATTTGAAGAAGGTATTTAAAAGAAAATATATTTATTTGCCTTGTTATCCTTTTCAGAGAAATTGAAGATAACAAGAAAGGAAAGGCAGAAAGAGGAAAGTGTTAACTATCCATAGCATTGCCATTGCCCTTTAATAGCTGCTGCGCATGTATGAATTGCAGCGGGCTCTTGAGCCTGCAAGGTGAATTCTACATTCTGTCTACAGTACACCAGCGTTGCTAACAGACCTGTTTGTATTATCCATAAAGTTGGCAGAGAATTTCCCCAGAGCACATTTACAGCTAGTAAAAGAGAATCCACAGTCTCTTTTATTCCCAAGAAAAAGTACCATGTATTTGTGTTTATTTTTCAGTGAAGTAAATGTTAATGTGAAGATGATTTGGAATGTCATGTTTACACATAAACTTACATGTTGAATTATTTTTTTCTGCAGAAGGTGGAATTTAACTTGTGACCAAAAAAAAAAAAAATAGTCCTTTGGCTTTAATTTCTGCTGACGTTGAAAAGTAATCCAAAGGGCAAAAGTAAAGTAAGAAAAGTGTGAATTCTGGAAAAAGTTTCCTGAGATTTTTCCATTTTTTTAACACATGGTCACAAGATAGCGTGGACTTTCCATGGTTGGAGGACGTGGGTGTACAGAACCAAAGGCTCCATCATTCTCTTGGCTGATGTTGATCTGGAAGTGGGTGAGCTTGCCAATGAGAAGCACAGCGGTAATTTTAATGATGTTTAATGCCTGAGGAAATTTTGCATTTTGCTGGGGCTCCACCCTCCAATTTCTTCGTAACTGCCTCATTTGTAAATAACGTAGAGGTTTTATTAATAGTTCCCAGGAACAGTAATACCATAACTGCATGTACTTTAAATGCATGTAATTTTTATGCTGATGCTGTTGTTTAGGTAGGTATTATGCACACTGTCTATAAGGAATCTGAGACTTACGTAGGTATAAATAAGTTGACCAAGATGGAATACAGATTTGCAGCAATGAGAGTGGAGAATTCTACACGTTTACAAGTATTTAATCCTTGCCTTGAGAATGGTTAAGAATATAGATGCTGGCATTTTCCGTTTTGCTTAACATTTAGTCACAGTGATCCTATGGAGTTCTCATGGTTGGTGGACTTGGGTGCACAGAACTAAAGGCTCCATAGTACATGGCAAACAAGATTTTAAAAACCACACCTTCCTTCTGTAGCTTGTACTCATCATTAAGGCCCATGGATTCGGGCTGGAACTTACCTACCTGGCACTAAATCTTACACCTTCCATGTCACTTGGCCAAGCTTTTTATCTATCTGTACTTCATTTTCTTTCTTTTAAACGAGGATGATTTTAATAGTTCCTATTGTATAAATTAGTTGTAGTGATTAGATGAATTAATTATATATAGAAGTTTTAAGACCTTGCTTGGCACACAGTAAATTCTTAAAAATGTTTGCCTTTATATCTAAGCATTTATCATGAAATTTTAAAATGTTATTTTATAAGAAAGAAATTTAAAGAGCTAATGACTGGGTAAATCAGATTAGACATTGAAAATGGAACCCTCTTCACAAATTAAGTCCGTAGACAAAGTTTAGAATGAGCTTGGTCTTAAGGGAACTTGCCTCAACCATCTGGTTAAAACTCAGAGTCCATTGCTTCCAGAAAGACACACGCTGGCCCATCTGAATTGACATCTGTGTGCACACTGAAGTCCCGGAGGGTAATTAACAGAGAAAACTCCAGCAGCAATACTGACATAAGCCTGGGGAACTAAGCCATAAAATTCTCGATATAAACAAGTGGCCTATATAACCACAGAACTATAAATTTTGGTCTTGCCCCAGGGGCACCTGAAATAACCAGATGCTCAAATGAAAATAAACTTATTTCTAAAGTACATGGCGAATAGGGTTTTAAAACCACACATCTCTTCTATCACTTTTACCATTAGGCCTGTCCATGGCAGTTTTGAATGACATCTCATAACCAAAGTGTGAAATGTATTTCTCTGGTTTACCATAGATTTTTAAAAAAATAAACTTTTGGAGTTGACATGTAGCATACATAAAAAGTTCAAAGCAGCAGTGTATAACTCAACGAATTTTCACAAATAAATGTGTCTGTGTAATAAAAACCCAGATGAAGATATATAATAGCATATTTCAAGCTTCAGGAGGCACTCTTTTGGCCTTCCTACTGGAAAATCCCATGGATGGAGGAGCCTGGTGGGCTGCAGTCCATGGGGTCGCTAAGAGTCAGACACGACTGAGCGACTTCACTTGGACTTTTCACTTTCATGCACTGGAGAAGGAAATGGCAACCCACTCCAGTGTTCTTGCCTGGAGAATCCCAGGGACGGGGGAGCCTGGTGGGCTGCCGTCTGTGGGGTCGCACAGAGTCGGACACGACTGAGGTGACTTAGCAGCAGCAGCAGCAGACACTTGTCTCAAAAGATAACCACTTTTGATTCCTAACACTAGGCATTAATTTTGTCTATTTTGGAAATGAAATCTTACCTCTAGTCTTAGACCTTTTTAGTCTTCTTTCACGCACATTATGAGATCCATTCATAATCTGTTCATACTACAGGCATACCTCACGTTATTGTGCTTTGTTTATTTGCGTTTTGCTTCAGATGTACTCTTTATTTTTTTAACGAATTGAAAATTTGTCACAAACTTGCATGGACTAAGTCTATTGGTGCCATTTTTCCAACAGTATTTGCTCACTTTGTGTCTCTGCGTCACATTTTGGTGATTCTCACTATATTTTAAAGTTGTTCGTTACTATATTTATTATGGAGTTCTATGGTCAGTGATCTTGGATATTATTGCTATAAATCATTGAAGGCTTACATGATGGTTAGCGTGCTTGTAAGTAAAGTATTTTTAATTAATGTATCTACATTGTTTTTAAGGCATAATGATATTACGCATTTAGTAGACTATAGTATAATGTCAACATCACTTATACACACGGGGAAAAAATTTGTGTGACTCACTTTATTGCAATATTTGCTTACTGCGGTGTTCTGGAACCAAATCTTCAGTGTCTCTAGGTATGCCTGTAGTTTATTTATTCTCATTGATATTTTGAATACTTTTGTGTAAATAAGCCACAGTTTATTTTCCTCTTCTATTGTTAATAGGCATATGGATTGTTTCTAGTTTAGAATATTGTAGATATGTTCTGAGAATTTTGTACGTATATTTGGTGAACATCTTGAGTTGATTCTGTGGGCCATATACCTGAGAGTGGAATTGTCAGATTTACGTGTATGAGGGGACTTCCCTGGTGGCTCAGTGGTAAAGAAGCCAGCTGCCAAGGCAGGAGATGCAGTTTTGATCCCTCGGTTAGGAAGATCCCCTGGAGAAGGAAATGGCAACAACTCCAGTATTCTTGCCTGGAGAATTCCATGGACAGAGGAGTCTGGTGGGCTATAGTCCATGAGGTTGCAGAGAGTCAGACATGACTTAGCAACTGAGCACACACACATGCATGAGATCTTCTTAAGAAATTCCTGCCTGTAACAAAATTACAGTAACCATCCTCTGTGTTTCCTTTTAGAAAATTTATAAATGTATACTTCTACTTTTTGTATTTAGATCCATCTTGAGTTAATATTATATATGATCTGAGGTTGGAGTCAAGGTTCAATTTTCTTCTATGTATTCATTGCATGGTTCTAGTACCAATAAAAAAGCAAAACTTTTTCTCATTTTGATAGCCTGATATTATTAGGTGAAAATTAGTGCAATATTTTTGTAAGTTTTTTCCCCTGAACTCTGTTTCACTCTTCAATGTCCATTTTTATCAATAACACATTATCTTCCTGAATATGGAAATGGCAACCACTCCAGTATTCTTGCTTGGAGAATCCCATGGACAGAATCCCACGGCTATAGTCCATGGGGTCACAGAGAGCTGGACATGACTGAGCGACTAAAGAACAAAAAAACAACACATTATCTTGATTACTGTAACTTTATTCTCTCTATATATATATATTCTGTATTCTATATTTTTTAATCAGTGGATTTTCCAACTTTGTTTTTGAATAAGTTTATTTGGTCTAATATAGATTCTTGTTTCTCCATATACTGTTTACAATCAACTTGACCGTTTGTCAAAATGGCTGTTGATTTGAATTGTGATTGTCATATAACTATAGATAAATTGGGGAATATTTATAATATGGAGTCTTGTACTATAATCATGATATATCTCTTCATTTATTTAGGTCTTTATTTGCTTTCAGTAATGTACACTTTTCAGTGTTGATGTCTTTTCATTTGTGTATTTTTAAGCGTTTACATGCTTTATGTTTCCAGCTACTTATTATTTAACTATTTAACACTTGTAAGTGAGATATGTTAAAAAGTCAGTATTTTTGTTTGCTACCACCATATATTTACAAATACAGTTGTTTTTTTTTGTATTCATCTTGAATCCTGTGACCCTCATAAATGCATTTAATTCTAATAATTATTTTGTATTTTTTTAGGATTTTCTATACAAACTCTTTTATATTCTATGTACTATGTACAATAGTAGTATTTTCTTCCTCTCCAAGCTTTTGACTTTATTTCTCAGCTTAAGGCACTACACAGGAACTCCCAATATATTTGAATACAGGTAGTAGGAAAGTATGTTTTTGTTTTGTTCCCAGTCTTAGGTGTTAAGTTATCTAGTCTTTTACTATTTTTCATAGATAGCCTTTTTGAGTTTGAAGAAATTTTCTTCTCTTTCTGGTATGCTGAGAGGTTTATTGTGAATAGGAGTTAAATTTTGTCAAATGCTTTTTTATGAACTTACATAATCATAGTGACAGTGAAAGTGTTAGTCACTCAGTCATTTTCAACTCTTTGCAACCCCTGCACTGTAGCCCACCAGGCTCCTCTCTTCATGTAACTCTCCAGGCAAGAATACTGGAATGTGTAGCTCTTCCCTTCCCCAGGAGATCTTCCCAACGCAGGGATTGAACCTGGTCTCCTGCATTGCAGGCAGATTGTTTATCATTTGAGCCATGAGGGAAGCCATCATGGACTCAGTGAACATGAGTTTGAGCAAACTCACCAGGACAGGGAAGCCTGGCGTGCTACAGTTCATAGGGTTGCAGAGTCAGACACAGCTTAGCAACTGAACAACAACATAATCATAAGGATTTGTAATTTATTCTGTTGCTATGGAGAATTATTCTGACTGATTTTTTGAATGATAAAACAATCTTGTATTCTTGGGTAAATGCCACTTGGTGAAATGGTGTTGTACTTTGCTCATTCAGTTTGCTGTTTACTAAGTGTCATTCTCAGCAGTGGCCACAGGACTGGAAGAGATCAGTTTTCATTCCAATCCCAAAGAAAGGCAATGCCAAAGAATGCTCAAACTACCGCACAATTGCACTCATCTCACACACTAGTAAAGTAATGCTCAAAATTCTCCAAGCCAGGCTTCAGCAATACATAAACTGTGAACTTCCAGATGTTCAATCTGGTTTTAGAAAAGGCAGAGGAACCAGAGATCAAATTGCCAACATCCACTGGATCTTCGAAAAAGCAAGAGTTCCAGAAAAACATCTATTTCTGCTTTGACTATGCCAAAGCCTTTGATTGTGTGTATCACAATAAACTGTGGACAATTCTGAAAGAGATGGGCATATCAGACTACCTGACCTGCCTCTTGAGAAATCTATACGCAGGTCAGGAAGCAACAGTTAGAACTGGACATGGAACAACAGACTGGTTCCAAATAGGAAAAGGAGTTCGTCAAGGCTGTATATTGTCACCCTGCTTATTTAACTTCTATGCAGAGTACATCATGAGAAACGCTGGGCTGGAAGAAGCACAAGCTGGAATCAAGATTGCTGGGAGAGATATCAGTAACCTCAGATATTCAGATAATACCACCCTTATGGCAGAAAGTGAAGAGGAACTAAAAAGCCTCTTGATGAAAGTGAAAGAGGAGAGTGAAAAGGTTGGCTTAAAGCTCAACATTCAGAAAACGAAGATCATGGCATCTGGTCCCAGCACTTCATGGCAGATAGATGGGGAAATAGTGGAAACAGTGTCAGACCGTATTTTTTGGGGCTCCAAAATCACTGCAGATGGTGACTGCAGCCATGAAATTAAAAGACGCTTACTCCTTGGAAAGAAAATTATGACCAACCTAGATAGCATATTGAAAAGCAGAGATATTACTTTGCCAACAAAGGTCCCTCTAGTCAAGGCTATGGTTTTTCCAGTGGTTATGTATGGATGTGAGAGTTGGACTGTTAAGAAAGCTGAGTGCCGAAGAATTGATGCTTTTGAACTGTGGTGTTGGAGAAGACTCTTGAGAGTCCCTTGGACTGCAAGGAGATCTAACCAGTCCATCCTATAGGAGATCAGTCCTGGGTGTTCATTGGAAGGACTGATGCTGAAGCTGAAACTCCAATACTTTGGTCACCTGATGTGAAAAGTTGACTCATTGGAAAAGACCCTGATGCTGGGAGGGATGGGGGGCAGGAGGAGAAGGGGACGACAGAGGATGAGATGGCTGGATGGTATCACCGACTCGATATACATGAGTTTGGGTGAACTCCATGAGTTGGTGATGGACAGGGTGGCCTGGCGTGCTGTGATTCATGGGGTCACAAAGAGTCGAACATGACTGAGCAACTGAACTGAACTGAAGTATCATTGAGTCTAGGTGCATGCTGGGTATTGATTTCTAATTTTTTTTTCCTGTTATATATTTGTTAGGTTTTGTCAGGCTTTCTCTGGTTTTATCAAATTATTTTGGGTATATTTTATCCTCTTTAATTTATGTATTGGTATAGAATTTGTATTATTTATTTAAGTGTTTGGTTTCATTTGTGAAAAAATGTGTGCCTGGTGTTTTCTTTGTTTTTTTTTTTTTGTAAAAGATTTTCAATGATGGATCTAATTAATGTTCTATGTTTTTGAGTTATTGCATAAATTTATTGATAACATTCCCTCATTATCCTTTGAAATATATGTAGGTTTTGTAATGTTATCTCCTCTAATATTCCTGATGTGGTCATTGTGTTTCTTTTCTTACCTTGCTTTATGATTATCTTCTTTCCACTTTGGATTAATTGTTTTATTTTTTGTGATTTCCATTTGCATTTTGGATTTTCTCCAATGTAAGGAATGCAAGGAGTACATAGTAGAGAAAGAGAGAGCTTCTTTGCCTATTTTATGAGTCTAATGGGATTTTCTTTTTTTTTTTTTTTAAGAAGCCATACTCGTGCATATGCAGACTTGGTTTTTCACTCTATACAATGTCTGATATAAATTCATTAACCATCAAGACAGTAGTATCCCTTCTTGTAGGAGAGTGTAATGAAGTGCCCCAAGAGGACAATATTATACTGCTTTTAAGAAAGGAAGGATTTTCCCAGGAGTGCTAGAGAAATGAATAAAAATAATAGCAATACTACTAAAATTACTACTCAAAAACCTTTTTTAGGTATTATGTCTGGCTTGTTTCTCTAAATATTTGTGAGATATAGTCATTTTCATTACTGGATTATATCTCATTTTATGAATATATCAGGATTTATTTATTTAACTGTTAATAGCCACTTGCTTAGTTTAAAACTTAGGCCTATTTCAAATACTACTACAGTGAATATATTCTTATGTTTATTTTTGATGCATATGTGAATATGTTTCTGTTGGGCATATACCTAGGAATAGAATTGCTAGGTCAGAAGATGTTCAGAGTTAGTAAATACTGTATTCCAAAATTATTAATCAGGGAGAAATTGCTTTTAAAAGAGAACAAATGCTTTTATAAAAAATTAATATCGCTGACCATAATTAGAAAATTGATCATAAGATTAAAGCATAATTTAAAGAAAAACTCTTACATTTGTGCCACTAGCTTAATTTTTATAACCACAGCATGTGTGCATATGATTCTTTGGGTAATGCAAGTCTCTGCCACTTATTAATAATTAATGATATGCTGTCTAATCTTCTTATGTTGCATTGGGAGCTGTTTCCATTTTTGAAATAGGATGAATTTATATACTTTCTTAAAAATGGAAAAAGTATTATATTATTGTTTTGCATAGCATTTGTGTCATTAAAATACTGTTTAGTAAAAAGCCTTACCTATCAGTATTATATTTAAGAAATACTTATTGTAAGCAAATTTTAAGCTGGCTATTTGCCACACACTTTTTTTTTTTTTAACTTTTAAGCCAGTGATGGTGTTATATAAGTAAGCACATGCATGCTTATGTATTTTTGTGTATTTGGTGCTTGTTAATTATTAAGAATTTATGTGTTGGAGTATACCTGAAACTTATATAATGTTGTATACAAATTTTATCTCAAAAAAAAATGTTGATATGTTAGAGTGAAGAAAGCTTAAGCAATGGAGTTAACAGACTGGATCTGAATACCTTTGATTCCCCTCACTGTGTTAATTTTGGTCAAGTCATTTAATCACTATGAGTCTGTTTTCTTTTTTGTTAAACAAGGATTATAATGCATTGTAGCATAAAGTTACATGAGGATTAAATAAGATAATGACTATTATGATCCTGTCACATTGTAGGTCTTCAATAACTGGTAATTTTCAGTTATTGTAGACTTTTTCTCCTTGACCTTGGTTGAAAACTAAGTGACTTAATGTATCTTTTTTCAAAAATTAAATTATTTCCATAAAGTATTTGCTTAATCATATATTACTATATATTTCAGTATGCATAATTCTATGTTAAAAATATGTTTTAACTCTGCTGTCCATGGGGTCAAAAGAGTCATACACGACTTAACGCCTGAACAGGAACACCATACCACTTATGAGAGTGTCTTTCTTACTCCTCCTTTGGAGTAATTTAAACAGAGACAGAATCTGACTTAATGAGCCATGCAGCAACTTGATAATGGTCAACCTTGTATAATGGTCAGTATAACATGGCCTTTGAAATCAAAGTATGTGGAGTTAAATCTTGGCTCCATCACTTACTACTATTATTACAGCTATGTAACATACTTGAATTTCAATTTCTAAATCTACAAAATAGGGATTATAGTAGCTAGCTCAATGTCTAAACACAGTACAGTCACCCATTAAATAATGTTTTTATTGAAACTCTCTACTTTCTTAGAAGATTGGGATTTAAGTCTGTTCTTTATCTTCTGCTTTACTAGCAAATTCCTGTCAATGTTTCATGTATTTATGTATAAATTAAACAAACAGAAAAAAGACACTGTTCATATACCTGATTATGTGGTCTTTGTAGGCTGTCACACCTGGGATGTGATGCGTCTTCTGTTCAGTGAACTTGCCCTTGATCTGAAGATTTTGTTTCGGGAATAGATAGCACATTGATCTAATGTTTTTAATTGCTTGGAACAGCATAAGGTGACTATCTGATCTTTTAAAACATCAATTTGATCTTGCACTTTTAATAAATGCAAAAGATAAAAAGAAATGAAAGTAATCATTTTGAATGCAACCTAAGAAACTTGCTTTTATCCTTTGTTTCAGAGATCTGTGATTCTGAGAAAGTTGGGAACACTGGTTTTATTTTAGTAGTAAGTTCAAGTTAATTAAGCATTCTAGATGTACAAATCTGGAATAAAGTTTTAGTTGTTGTTGTTGTTTAGTCACTAGGTTGTGTCTGACCCTTTTGCGACCCTATGGTCTGTAGCCTGCCAAGCTCCTCCATACATGGATTTTCCGGGCAAGAATCCTGGAGTGGATTGCTGTTTCCTTCTCCAGGGGATATTCCCAACCCAGGGATAGAACCTGCATCTCCTGAATTGGCAGGTGTATTCTTCACTACTGAGTCACCTGGGAAGTGAAGATTTTAATAGAGCTGATTACATAGCATTGAGTATATGACTTCAGAAGGAGTGGGAAAGGGTGTATATATAAGGGAAGGAATAGAGATACGCAGTGCAAATATATTTGGATCTGAGAACCATCTGGTTGCTGATGGATTCTTCCATGGCCTTTCTCTGGTGGTTTAGTGGACGTTAGTTGCAGTAGTGTTTTAACTGCTGCTGCTGCTGCTGCTAAGTCACTTCAGTCGTGTCCAACTGTCAAAGTCCAGCTTCACTCTTGAAAACTGTTATCTGATTTAATGGGAGTGGCAAACACCCAAGCTGACTTCTTCATGTGCAAAGGGCAACAGCCTAACCCATTGCCTGTGAACCGTGCATAACACTTGGTGCCTGCCACTTGAATGTCTGCCAGCATGTAATGCTTCTCTCTGTGGAGGACAAGAGGGATTCCTGATTTTGGAAGCAATGAATAAAACAGCAGTTGTGTCTGCTCCCAGCAGAGATAATCACTCTGAAATGAAGTAGTCAGGAACAAGCCTTACTATTTTCTCTAATGCCTGTAAGTGATTATCATTTGATAAATTAATAATTCCAAATATAGATGTCTCCTAAATGTCCAGTAATACAAAGCATGTCAGTTTGATTGCAGTGTTTGGGAAAACCCTGTTCTGTGTGAGAACTTCCAGTATTAGAAGAGGTAGTTTTGGTTTTTCTTGTTACTTTCATTCAGAGAACATAGCTTTGTCTGATTGGTGAAGTGAGGGTCTAACAGCCATTGTCCGAGTTTTGCGTTTGAGCATGAGGCACCTTGCTGGGTGAGTGTGGTGCTGACCAAATGTTATTGTAGGTTAGAGTCCAAGGGACTGGAGAAGGGGTAGGACCAACAGGTTTGGGTTCCTAGCAATAAAACTGCTACTTGGATTGCTGTTATCCTTTTCCTGTGTCTTTTCCGAAATTGGGTCTGAACTTGGAGAGAATTGAGTGATTTATTGGTTCCCTTATCTCTCAGCCTGAACATCATAAAGATATTATAACAGTGGACATATTAAGAGATTATCAGAGAACTCTGCTGGCTGTGAAAGCTGAGCTGCTGCTAGGAATGGAATCAGTCATTCTCACACTGCAGGAATTGGGGGTGCAGTGATCAACACTGCTGGTTCTACTTGATGCAGGATCAGTGGGGAGAGCTCAATAAATCTCTCTCTCTCACAGGAGAGTGGGAGCTATTGATCGCCAGTGGCTCCATTAGCTCTGTATGACTTTGCTGAAATTAAAATCTTTAGAGCTTGATCCTCCCCTCAGATAGCTCTGTGTACACAAGGCCTGATCTAACCTTGTACAAAGTGGTGGGATTTCTTTCTTTTTTTGTCCTTCTTCCTTTTGCTCACCCACCACCTTGGTATTTGTGATGGGCAGGCTCCATCCTTCAGAATTTTAATAGGCCTTTGTTCGGAGTAGTGTCTTTGACCTTTATGAAATTAAGGAGTGGGGAAAGCATTGCCAGTAAGATTTAACAGATTGTTTTTGTCCTCTGGCCAATCTCCATTTGTGTATTAAGGGAAAAGATCCTTTCACAAAACTTCTCCAAGGCTCATCAAGATGCAGTGGAAATGTTGAAATCAGGTAAATCAGCTGTTATCATACACTGAGGAAGATACGCTGAGTGTGATATGCTGAGGAAGAAAGATACTGGAGTACTTTTATGAGAGAGGTTTGATCATCCTTGATGTACACATTGTGGGCTTGTTATACTAATGGCTGGTTCTAAAATATTTATTTTGCTCTTCTCTTGATTCTGGGATTCACCAATAGATACAGACTAAAATTGTTGCCTTGATATTATCAGAGGGATAATACATTTTCCATTGCTATTGAAAATTCAGAAGCCTCTCACTTGGTTTAAAAAAAAAAAGTAATATCTTTTTTTCTAATGTAGCATTATATTTCTGTTACCTGAAACTCAGAGATGGGCAGATACTGAAACAGCCATTTCTCATGGGAAATAATACTTACCCATCTAACGGCATCTCTTAAAAGCATGTATATGGTGTCTCAGATTTGGAATAAGGCTTCCTGCCAAAAATACACCAACATGACTGGGGTTTTTGATGGAAAATCGTGAAGCCATATATTTGTGGAAACCATTTAGAAAGATAATGTCAAATATCACAACAACTGTTGGCTGAATTTTAAAAGTATAAACTACAAATGCATGTTGCAAAATATATCACCCTATATGCTGTCTAGACTTATTAAAAGAACTATTTCCTTTCACTGAGATTATTAAAGGGATTGGAGGATAACACTTGTGAGATTAAAATGTATACTAGTCCAGTGATAAGCTAAAGGTAATAAAATTCATCTGTATCCTGCCTTAATCAACTTAGATATACTAGATGCCCTGTGAATTTCCTTTAACTTTATGATTCCCAAGAATCACTTTTTCAAACAAATTAAACAGCTGGAAATTTGTGTTTGCCAAAATGTATCAGGTCAGGTAAAAACCACCAGGTATGGTGACCTTAGTTATGAGTTTGAACCTATCTATTAGGCATTATTTAAGGACTATTAAAAAGGAAGCATGAAAATAAGTCCTCAGAATAACTTGAATAGAAATTGGAAATTTTCATTTTTTAAATATCCATAATATGCCTTCTAGAAAAGGGTTTAATGTGAATTAGAAGTATAATTCCTGCCTTTTCTAATTGTGTAATCTTACGGGAGAGTTAAATAAGAGACAAAGGACTTCTATCCTTATCCTTTCCCTGCAAGTAACAGATAACAGGTGCACACACGTACGTGCAAGTATATTCGTGGTGATCCTCAAACTAAGGGTGTGTGGGTTCTGAAGCAATTTGATATGAATGGTATTATTCAGTTGCAACGTAGGACTGAAAGGGGAATACTGTGCTTCGCAGAACGGGCACGAGTGGTAGGTTTTGCAGCGACTGGAGAAAAACTTTGCTTTTAGAAACAGGTCTGATCTAAACCTGCAGATGATTCTGTGGCAGATTTGAAAGAATTACTGCTCTACTCAGCCTGAGATAAAAGGAGATACCTTGAAAAAGTGGAAAGGATAAGCCAAGATTTAATGATTTAATTCTCCCTTTGAGACAAGGCATTAAAAACGTGAACTTAAGCTCTTTCTCATATGTTCAAGAAGTGAGTCTTCTGTTTACAATTTAATAGCTGGAGTGCCTGTTGTTTTATAGTCCAGTCCTTAGCTCTGTTTCTTGTTCAGCACTGAATGGTTGTTTCATGATGGGTAAGTCACTTAACCTTTGTATGTTGTATTCTTTTCATCTGCAAATAGAAATGATAATGCTCACTGGGGATGTGTTGCTAAGATTAGGCAATATATGATTGTGAAGAGCAATATATATGCTAAATAGCAATGATAATGCTGTCTATCAGAGCGAATATTTGGATAAGAGAGCCTAGGTAGTTTTGTGAATAGCATCTCCTACAGAGAGAGGCTTTAGCAAATGATTACCTGGTCTGTTGGATTCATGTTTTGTAATAGAGTAAGATTATCCCTCCCAACCCATCCCTTCACATGCCTCTTAAATTTTTGGAAATTAAATACCAAATCATATTATGCAAGAGGAGGGAATGAATGTCCTGTGAGGATCCTTTCTGTAAGGCCCTCTAATTTTATAAGTTAGAATTGTTTTTCAGGAATTCTACATTTGGACATTGGGCCCATTGTAAATGTGTAGTGGGTAGGCCCGAACTTACATGCCAGGCCATATCTAAAGGTTATCACTTTATTGAACCTATAATCTCAAGATCTCTTTTCTGTTTCTAGAAAATGTACTTCCTTAGCAACTTTTTTTTTTTCTTCTGTCTCCTTTACTGTCATCCAAACCCACCTCACTTGCTCGGATCTTTAACAGGGTTACAAATGGTACAGCCAGAAGGAAGGACCTCTAGTCACCAACTTCTGTGACACAGATACAGAAATTTTGTTAAGGGCCAAAAGACTGCTACCACCTCTGACTTTCTTGAGATGTTCTTAATGGTGTGTTGCTATGTTGTGAAGTCGCATAATGGCATAAGGTCACAGCAAGAAAAATGCACCTTAGCCCCAAATCATAGATCTCACTTGAAAATAAGAAAAATGAAAGGTATTCAGTTGGATTTTTTAGAAAACCTTGCATTACAGAAAGATGAGTGTGGGAGCCAGGGGCATGACTGTTGAATTTCAAACTTGAATTTTCACTTTTTTTTTTTAAATGAGACACTATGGTAATCGCATTTCATTCATACTTAGTGTTTAATTAATTTCAGTATCCACTCCAATGAATTTTCTCTGTTTGAGCAGTACAACACAAGCTTATGATATAATTAGGATGGGTATTTTTCTTCCCATTTTGTAGATGAGTAAACTGGGACCCCAGAAAGAGACACTGCTCATTCGAAGCCTCCAAGGTCTTTTGCAGCCACCGCCCCCACCACCAGTTTTCATCATATAACTATTTCAAGAAATTTGTGAATCTTATCCTAAAGAAAAATGGGGTATCTGAGAGCCTTTAAAACTTCAATCTTAAAAATAATAAATTCTAGAATAAAATTTAGAACTTACTCTGACCAGTGCAGATACAATAATATTTTGAGAATATCAGAAAAATTCCTTCTATTACTCATCAGTTAATCCTACCATGTGTTCATGGAGGAATTTTCCTTTCTTTCATTTCGTATTAGAGAAAAGACTTAAAAACAATGACTTCTGATGGAGACGACACAATAGCTGAGATTTCTGCTAAGCCTGATTTCAGATCTTTTTCTGTAAAAGCATGTTAATTGAGGAGGGAGACAGGTTGTGTTGGCAGAGGTTTTACCCTTGAAAGGAAGGCTAAGAGTGAAGAACAGTGACTCAGGTGGTATGGAAAATATACTTCACTTAGATTGCAGTTTAGCTCAGGGGTATCCTATGGACACCTTGTCTGTATTGATTGGAGCCCGTGCTGTGGCAATGGAATGTCCTTCCTTGGATATCTCAATCGTTACATATGCTGGAACATTTGGCAACCCTTGGGGGCCCCTACATGGTTACACAGTTGGTGACACCACAGGCAGCACAGATGGGCAAAACTTGAAAGCAAAGGAAGCAAGCAGTTCCCCCTTATCTGGAACCCTCATGCCAGATTTTCAGGTGACCACAGAAAATGACAGAACTATTATTTCCTCAACTGGTCTTGGGTGTTCCTTTAAGACAAACTTAGGTGGCACTGGTATTCAGAAACTGTTTTTACTGTATCAGGCTGCTGCTGCTTGTACACTAGTTCTTAATTGTGGTATGCAGTCTGTGACTGCCATCTGCTCAAGTAGCTAGGTTTCTCTCTGTCTTTCAGACTTATGAAATTAAAATACCGATAAGAATAATTTCACAAGGTGAGGAAGTTAACAGAGGAATTGGAATTGGTGTGCTTTCTGAATTTAAGTTGACTTTTCAGTTTTGTCCACAAGTGGTTTTCGTATGGTATGTGCTATTGAGCATGGGTAATTTTTGCATAAATACTTCAGTCTGTCAGGAAGAAGAGCCTTTTGTCATCCTGAGAGACTGCAGGATGTGATTTTGCGGGTTTAACAATGTTTTTATGGTTTTGTGTGTGTTTCCTGGGCTTTAGTTTGGTAGAACATGTGTAACTTCAGAAAAGTTCTACTTGTGAGAAGGTTGTTCGTTTGGTCAACAAATATTGAGGCCCTACCAAGATTTTCTACTAAGGAACTCTTCAGAAAATTTAATTATGAATATGCATGTTGCAATCACATCATTACAGTCTTGCTGTGGGGATAAAGGCCTCTAGTGGGCCAGTTCAAAGTTTCATTCTTAGTAGAAACTTTTGCTAAGAAAATAGCATGACTGCATAGTGATATTTAAGTGAAGTCGCTCAGTCGTGTCCGACTCTTTGCGACCCCATTAATCGCAACACGCCAGGCCTCCCTGTCCATCACCAACTCCTGGAGTTCATCCAGCCTCATGTCCATCGAGTCAGTGATGCCATCCAGCCATCTCATCCTCTGTCATCCCCTTCTCCTCTTGCCCCCAATCCCTCCCAGCGTCAGAGTCTTTTCCCATGAGTCAACTCTTCGCATGAGGTGGCCAAAGTACTGGAGTTTCAGCTTTAGCATCATTCCTTCCAAAGAAATCCCAGGACTGATTTCCTTTAGGATGGACTGGTTGGATCTCCTTGCAGTCCAAGGAACTCTCAAGAGTCTTCTCCAACACCACAGTTCAAAAGCATCAATTCTTCGGCGCTCAGCCTTCTTCACAGTCCAACTCTCACATCCATACATGACCACAGGAAAAACCATAGCCTTGACTAGACGGACCTTTGTTGGCAAAGTAATGTCTCTGCTTTTCAATATGCTATCTAGGTTGGTCATAACTTTCCTTCCAAGGAGTAAGCGTCTTTTAATTTCATGGCTGCAGTCACCATCTGCAGTGATTTTGGAGCCCAGAAAAATAAAGTCTGATACTGTTTCCACTGTTTCCCCATCTATTTGCCATGAAGTGATGGGACCGGATGCCATGATCTTCGTTTTCTGAATGTTGAGCTTTAAGCC
>NW_011494898.1:2703876-2704130 GCF_000754665.1 Bison bison bison
CCGTAAGGGTGGTGTCATCTGCATATCTGAGGTTATTGATATTTCTCCTGGCAATCTTGATTCCAGCTTGTGTTTCTTCCAGTCCAGCATTTCTCATGATGTACTCTGCATAGAAGTTAAATAAACAGGGTGGCAATATACAGCTTTGACGTACTCCTTTTCCTATTTGGAACTAGTCTGTTGTTCCATGTCCACTTCTAACTGTTGCTTCCTGACCTGCATACAAATTTCTCAAGAGGCAGATCAGGTGGTCT
>NW_011494898.1:2704230-2721116 GCF_000754665.1 Bison bison bison
TGTTTCCATGATCCAGTGGGTGTTGGCAATTTGATCTCTGGTTCCTCTGCCTTTTCTAAAACCAGCTTGAACATCAGGAAGTTCACGGTTCATGTATATATATATACACAATTGTATGTAATATATCTAGTTTAATATTTAATAGCAAATATCTCTATACCTCCTACCCAACTTAAGATATAAAACAATATGAAAAATTTTGATATTCCTGTGAACTTCCTGATCAAAGTTTCCTCTTCCCTGTTAGAAGTAATAATTACCTTATCTTTACAATAGTGAATCAGTTGTTTTTCTCTGTAAATTAACCATATATGCATATCTCCTTAAGTAATATAGTATTTAATTTTTCTGTGTTAAAATTTTACATAAATAGTATCATAGTACTTGTACTTTCCTGTAATTTGCTTCTTTTATTCAGCATAACATGTTTGTGATTTGTCCACTTTGATTTGTTTATCTGTAGCAATTTATTTTCATTGCCTGTATAGTATTCCATTGTATATATATATATTATATACAATATATAATACATTATGTCTATATAATGCATAATATACATTTTATATATATATATAATATATTGGGCTGGCCAAAAAGTTCGTGCAGATGGCAACCCCATGAACTATAGCCCACCAGGCTCCTCTATCCGTGGAATTCTCAAGTCAAGATTACTGGAGTGGGTAGCCATTCCCTTCTCCAGGGGATCTTCCTGACCCACAGATTGAACCCAGGTCTCCTACACTGCAGGCAGATTCTTTACCATCTGAGCCGTCAGGGCAGCCCACACACATATATGTTAATGTATTGGCCTTGCCAAAAAGTTTGTTTGGATTTTTCTATAAGATGTTTCGTATACATACATGTATCATAGAATACTTAGGTTGTTTCTAGATTTTCTTATTATGACCAATGATGCTCTGAAGATTTTTATATATATTTCTGAATACACACGTATAGAAATTTCTCTAAGAGCCTATATCTAGGAGTAAAATTGCCAGGTCTGGCTTATTCCCAACATTACTAGATAATGCAAAACTATGATTGAACCAATTGGCACTGTCATGAACAATGGTAAAGATTCCTCTTGCTCTACAATCTCACCACAGGAGTGTATAAACTTTTCTTTTACATTTTCAAAGTAATATTGTGGTGAGTTACATTTTATTTCTTTTGTAATATCCTTCATTCCTAAATGGGTTGAATATTTCTCCATATGCTTATAGATCCTTTGTATTTCCTCTTCTGTGAAATACTTTATCCCACTTTTCTATTGGAGTGTCTGTGTCTTACTGAGTTGAAGTTCTTTATATAAAAAGGATAATAGACCTATATTCATTATATAAGTTGTGATTATTATTATTTTTGCCTTTGTGGCTTGTCTTAAATTGAGTATTTTGGAGAATAGAAGTTCTTAATTTAAATGTTTTTGAATATTTAAAATCTTAGGGGTTAGTGATTTTTATATTTTCTTTAAGGCATACATCTCTACTTTGATAAATGAAAGGCTCTAACAGTGTGTTTAAATATTTAAAAATTTTACCTATTACATTTAAGTCTTGTATTCATGTGGAATTGATTTTGTATATGGTGTAATAAGGCAGGGATCAAATTTCACTTTTCCTCATATAAATTACAATTAACTCCAGCATAGCTGTTTGAATCTTCATACCATGTATGGGTGGGTCTGTTTCTGAGGTATCATTTCTGTCCCATTTGTCTAATTTTCTATTCCTGTGCTAGTTCCACATTCTTTAATTATCTGACTTATTTGTATGTTTTGATATCTGGTAGAGCAGATTGTGGAGAAGGCAATGGTACCCCACTCCAGTACTCTTGCCTGGAAAATCCCATGTACATAGGAGCCTGGTAGGCTGCAGTCCATGGGGTCGCTAAGAGTCGGACACAACTGAGCGACTTCACTTTGACTTTTCACTTTCATGCATTGGAGGAGGAAATGGCAACCCACTCCAGTGTTCTTGCCTGGAGAATCCCATGGACAGAGGAGCCTGGTGGGCTGCCGGCTATGGGGTCTCACAGAGTCGGACATGACTGAAGTGACTTAGCAGCAGCAACAGCAGAGCAGATTGTCCCACCCATTTCTTCTTTGGTAAACTCTTGAAATTGTTTAAAAATTGTTACTTAGACCTTAGTATTGGAAAACAATGTCACTGGATATAAAATTTTCTCGTGTTTTGAAGATTCTGTTTCATTGTTATTCCATTTTTTGAGAAGCCAGCATCACTCAAATTGTCATCCTTTTGTAGTAGGCAGTCTTCTGTTTTTCTTTCCGCCACCTGGCTTCTGCTTTGTCTGTCTGTCTGTCCATCTATTTATAGTTTGACCATGATATATACAAGTTTTTTTTTTTTTTTAATTGTGTCCTGATTGATTTGTTGGTCTTCCAATCAAAGGATTGATGTCTTTCAACAATTTTGGTAACTTCTTTTTCATATTACACATTTAAATATTCCTTTTATTTTCAAACTCCTGTTACATGCTTTTGGACCTCCTCCCTCTGTCTTTTATATGTTCTAACCTTTCAGATTTTCTGTCTTTTTGTCTGTATGTCTTATATTCTCCCTCTGAGTAACTTCTTCAGATCTAATTTTCAGGTCACTAAGTTTTCAGGTGTCTAATCTCCATTTTATCTCATCAATTAAACTTTTATTTTTAATGCATTTTTCTCTGTTACTTTTTCCCAATCTGCCTGGTTAATTTTTATAGCCGTCTATTCTTCCATATATTTTCAGTATTTATTTTCTTCATGGGTCTTTACTTTTGCAATTAGTTTCCACTAGCTCTTGCTTATAGAGGATTTGTTTAGTTATTTCAAAAGCAGAAAGTGCAATTACGTCGTTTGGAAATACTTTTCTGGGAGCTTTTGAGGCCTGTATTTGAAAGTGTTTTCCTGGTACAAGGAAATATGTTTACTTTTCATGGGCACTTGAGTGCATTATCAACCTAATACTCTAAAGTAAAATTTCACCTTGGAACTTTTTACTTACAATAAGAAGTATGATTTCTGATTCAAATACCATCATTCGTATGCTCCTATATTTAGAAATTCTCATAGAAGTCTACTTTAATTTTATGCCAAAGCTGTGAGAGTTTTCCTCTTTGTGTGTGTTCTAAGTCACTTCAGTTGTGTCTGCTCTTTATGACCCCTTGGACTGTAGCCCACTAGGCTCCTCTGTCCATGGGATTTTCCAGGCAAGAATACTGGAATGGGTTGCCATGCCCTCCTCCAGGGGATCTTCCCGACCCGGGAATCAAACCAGGTCTCTTGCATCTCCTGCTTTGGCAGGCAGGCTCTTTACCCCTGGTGCCACCTGGGCGGCCCTAAATACTCATACTTTGTCTCTTAACTCTGTATGCCTGTGGCCAGTTGAAGTAAAATTGTAGACCACAAGAAATTTCTGCATGCCTTTAAGGCAAGTACTATCTCCATTGATTGCTTATTCATATAAATTCAAACTTTTGCATAATTTGAAACCTTACAGTTTTCCTTTCTTCATTCTCAGTGTATCCATACTTAAAGAAAAAAAATGTTTTCTATGTTTAGCCAGAATTATTTGCTGTGTGCTTGGAGAGATGGTTTCTTTGCAAAACTGGTCTATCATATTGGTAAAAGCATTACTGGATATATTCTTCATCACACCCTGTAATTGAATTTATCTAAGGAAAATGTTTAGCTATGATTGTAGTAATGGAAACATCTTTTGTCCACATATTTATAAAATTCCTTTTCAATTAGAAAGTAAATAATTACTTGTTACCTGTCATAATAAAATGCTCTGAGGATTGACAGATTACCTCTGTCTTAATTTTTTGATAAAGTAAACCAATAAAGAGGTTTGATTGTAAATTTTACTAAAAATAGAAATTTTTAAATCTTTTCAGAGTAAATAAAATAGATATTACAAACTTTTATAGATATATAGTTTATGTTGGTAAGATGGATTAATAGGCATTGAAAGCAAGTTTAATATTTGCAAGCTATTGTCTTTCATATTATAGATTATTTAATTAAAAGACTAGTAGGCAGTTGAAGTTTTCCTATTGTGTTTTAAAGGCTGTTTTGCAGAAGTATGTTCATAAACAGTTAGAAGTCTTTATCACATTTTTAGAGTGTTATGTAATTTAGATAATGGATTAAGATAGAATTTTTTATAATTTAGCATTGATTTAATTAATATCTTTCTTAAGTATGGTAGTAGGTTTCTTTGTTTTCAGCATGATAAAACTGTCTACTTTTAGTATGAAAAAAGCAATTTCATTATATGTCTATTCTTTGTAAGGCTGATCATTTTATAGATAAAATGAAAGTTAGACTGCATGTAGACAATAGATTTGGTTTTACAGTTATGAATATGCACATTAATTTTCTGAGCCTTGCCAAATGAATTCAGATATAATTTCAATTTGTAATTTTGAAATATGGTAGGATAAATAGTGAAATAAAATTGTTATTAACTAAAGGTTCATTTCTTTTGTGTTTTTTATCTTAAGCTATATGAAAACTTTTAAAAATCAGTTAAAACTCTTGTGATGGTTATTATTTGAACTATATATTGGAGTTCTGTTTTATTTATGTATTATAAGGAAGAATCTGAGCAATAAACCAGATGCTTTCTTTTTCATCTTCTCACATGCACCTAGATGGCAAGGCTTCTGGGTGATGTTGACAGCTAGGATGTAAGCTTGAAGGGAATTCCTTAAACAAATGTTACTGAAAATAAAATGATGTTTTAGAAAACAGATGTTCTATCTACATCAGGAAAGAAAAATAAGCAAACATACTTTGAGCATGTCTGTGCCTGCATTTGTAAACAGAGGTGAATAAGCAGGTTTTCTTGAGGAGTGGAAATGAATCTTTCACCTTTCAGGGACCTGTGTTCCATGAAACTAGGTACTCCCTAACAGAGAATGTAGCATAGAGCCTCAGTAGGCACATCATGAAATCGAAACACACTGATTGCTTATTAAAAATTTCCACACTAGTCAGATCGTTGGAGTTGCATGGAAATCTGTTGTTTGCCAACTATGGCTCCTATTACCATTAATGGAGGGAAATTGGTCCAAATGAATTGTGCCTTTGAGTGACCCTGCCAGGACCCACTTCTGTGACCACTGGCAACCCTGTGACCTGAGCAACCAACCCTTCATGCATGAACATGAGCCTAGTGTAGCCATACCGCTTAAAGGTTTTTGATGACCTAGTCAGCCAGGTCTAGGAACCAGAATCTTGATTACAAACATAATTTTGCATTTTACAAAACCTATAAGCCCTCTTGTACAACTCTTGCCATTTTGACATTTTTGAACAGTATGTGCTTTAAACATTTGTAAATATACAAATTTGTAAATGTCACTGTGGAATATAACTCCTATAACATTACTAAAATATAACTAAAGGCTCTTGCATAAATGATAGCAGTATGTTAAATTTATAATTGTGTCTGGAAGTAATGACAAATTTCTAGGAATCTTGGACCTTTAATAATAGTATGTAACTTAACTTCGAAATACAGGGGACATATACACACACCTCTGAATATCCTTGAGCATTTTCTTTTTTCTTCCTAACAGATCAAAAGGATAAAAGAAAGATTATAGAAGAAAAGGCAAGGAGTACCAACTAGCACCCACAATAAATACTTCCCATATTCTAAAACTAATTATTCTAAATTGAATAGAAACTAACTAAATGATTTTGCATTTTTGGCAGTTATGGCATAGACTGGATGTGCCTTTTGCTCAGCTTTCTCACAGTGAAAAGCTGGGATGAAAACCTTATGGGAAAATTGAAATGGACCATCAAATTCTGCAGCTGCTAGAGAATCAACATTTCTTGCCCAGTGCCTCCATTATATCATTTGTTTCTGGATATAAAAATTCAAATCCATGATATTAAGTGGACAAGCAGGCATTAAGCTGTGATATCACTGCATTATCTGATAATTTCCCAGAAGCTGGTCATTCTTACACAGAGTTTGAAGTTCACAGCACCAGATACATGATCTGTGCCAGACTTTTAGGCACAAAGAATAGTATGGGCAAAGTTGACATATAGTCCTTGCTTTGGCTGCAAAGTGGTTGGGTTCAAGATACTGCAGATTGTTTTAAATCTGAGTAAAATTTAAGGAACAATGTTGTGAACATGAGCTTAGTTTAGCCATATCGCTTAAAGGTTTTTGATGACCTAGTCAGCCAGGTCTAGGAACCAGAATCTTGATTACAAACACAATTTTGTATTTTACAAAACCTATAAGCCCTCTTGTACAACTCTTGCCATTTTGACATTTTTGAACAGTATGTGCTTTACACATTTGTAAATATACAAATTTGTAAATGTCACTGTGGAATATAACTCCTATAACATTACTAAAATATAACTAAAGGCTCTTGCATAAATGATAGCAGTATGTTAAATTTATAATTGTGTCTGGAAGTAATGACACATTTCTAGGAATCTTGGACCTTTAATAATAGTATGTAACTTAGCTTCAAAATACAGGTTTAAATATTTCAGCTTCAACCGAATGAGACTAAGAATTTGCAAAGGTACTTGCCTGTATAAGAGGAAAACCCTTTTATCATCCTCGTAATATTCCTGCAAACGAATCAGAGACCCATGAATCACAGTTCTCCCCAATAGACTTGCAGTGACTTAGTGTTTGAGAATCTTGACAGTGGAACTGAGATATTTCCTTTCTAAATTAGTCTCTTGGGTGTATCTTTATACTTACATATGTACATCCCCAATGGATTAAAATTCATTGTAGATATGTTAACAGTGTGATACATTAGTTTACCAGTATGTCCTAGGAATTTGTAAAGTTCTTAATCTAGAATAATAGAAATGTGTCTGACTAGAGTTAGTTCAGTACTTTTATCTTAATTATCTGCTTTTAAGAGTCTAGTTTTGGAATTTGATTGTTGATCCCCTTTTGTGTCAAACTTTTCCGTGTTTTTTTTTTTTGTAATCTGTGTTGAAACAGTTTCTTGAATCAGAGCCAGGAGAACTTTCAAGTAATTTCCTTGTAGTATTTCAAATTTAAGAGATTTTGTCTACTCTATTTTAAGAGCTTTAGTTATTTCTTTTTAGATTGCTTAGAGCCTGGATTCAGGCAGTGCTAGAAGTTAAACAGATGATTCTAAAGAGGTGAATACTTCTTTGACATTGTTCTGTAGAATTTTTGGCTAATATTTAAGAAAGGACTTTCTGCCTGTGCTGCTGAAATCAGTGAACTTTTTTTTTGTCAACACCTTGAGATTGGTGAGAGTACTTCAACCTTAACTTCCGACTTCACCTTTGAATATTGAAAGTTATTTTCCATTACTAAATGTATCAAAACAAAAACATAAACATGCAAAGCCATGATTCCCTCCTGAGATACATTCAGCAACATCTACTCCTGGCTACTGTGGCCTGGAACTGGATTGTGTAATTTAGTATCTCATAACCTCTTCTGGAAACAATATTGTGTACTTAAAAAGAAAAAAAATATGTATTAGATTTTAGATTAGATAATGGGAATGATTCTCTTAAAACCATTTTTATATCTGAAATGTATGTGAGTTATTAGGGAATTTACAAAGCAGTGGCTTAGTTCCATTATCTTAATCTTTTTATTTTCAATCTATCCTGTCAATATCTGTGGATATTTCTAAAATATAATCAAGAATATTGTTGTTATTTATTATTCTTCTTTATATTGTATACCATTCCACATTTTGATTTGTGTAGGAAAAAGCTCTCCCATTTCTTCCCAGTCCATTCTTCATTATATCTTCACATGCAGGACTGTTCTTTTTTTAGACACACCACATCACAGCTTCTAGGTTTGAAGTATTAGGTCAAATAAGTTTTGGGGGGGTTTTTTGGGTAATAGTTCCTCCTAAGTATCTTTGATGATGTTTTAATTCTATAAATAGTCACCTCCACTATATTCTAAAGTATATTGAGAGTCTCATTATGAACGGTGGTAGATAACAAATACTGTCCATGTGTACAATTTTGCATTTTCTAAATAAATTGCTTCAATTTATTTCCATCATTTTTCGAAGTGCCTCAGGCATCAATGAAAATAGGCTCATTAATTGCTAAGTAAGTAATTTTTCCACAAGTATAGTCTTGTTCCAAACACTCATTTGTGCATTTACTATGCGTGACCAGAGTCACCAAACACAAGTCTAGTTATTAAGTGAAATACACATTTCCTTGAATAGTGGGCATCAGGGTCAAATTAAAATCCCACACAGGTCATCGCATCACTATGATCATTGCTGGAAAATGAAATCCCAACTTGCTTGAATAGGAAAGCTTAGAGTCATCCACATAGTCGGGAAAGAGTGCAGTGTGGGTGTAAAACCTTCCCTCTACTTCTTGACCCATGCTGCATGTTTTCTGCTCCACACAATCTTTCTTCATCCCCTCGGTAAAATATGATCTCTCTGATTTGTCATAACATCTTAACTGTGGTTTTTCTGTATATGATACTCCTTGTCTTAGGTTTAAACACATGCCTTTTCTACCCACTAAAATGCAGGGTTTTTTTTTTATTGCATGGAGTTCTTTGATCCATCCTTATGGTGCTTACTTGGGTTAGTACCTTGGACAGAGTAGATACTTTGCTAAATGCTTGTTGAAAGCATGAATAATGTAATAATTATATAAAATATTTACTATAGAGAGATGGGTAGGAATAAAACTGAAGAAAAAGGAACTTTATGATGTTTTATTTCTTCCTCATTTTGCTGTTGTGCAAAGCATAAGTATCTCCATTGGTTATTTGGATCTTCACTTTTTTAATCTTCTTCATTCATAGAACAGGAGTGATACATCAGGCACAGAAGGATGTGTTTTGCCGGTTTTGAGTTACTTGTAATTCATCTGTACAGAATTATGAAACATGCCCAAATATGTTGGCTTATCTTAGGCAAAACACAATTTCCAAGTTTTAGGAAAATAAAGAAATTTGGGAAACTATGAGAGATTTGTAAAAGACTCAGCAGTCTAGTGGTTTTTGAATGTTGTAACTTTGATTGCTATTGTTATCACCATACTTTTCATTGGCATTTTTAGAGAATTTTATATTCGTCTTATGTATTAAAGTAATATGTTGTGGTATACTGGGTATATTTTGTGGCTTTAGGCTTTCTGATATGAACAAATGAGGGCAATTTGATTAATAATTATTGATAATTTCTTATATGAAAGATTCTTTGAAGTCTCTATGTTGGGTAGGGAAGAGAAAAGAAAGATTTAAAATATAGCAGAGAAAGAGGGTATATTTATAGATAAAGTGATGAGAGAAAGAAAAAACTGCTTTTCTTAAGTGATATAAATATTTATCTACTCAAAGTTAAGGAAATGGGTCCAGGAACTTGAGGACTGTTTAAATTACATATAGATCTGATGTTATGAATCATGAGCAGAGGAAGACAAAGGATTTTGAATTTGAATTTTGAAAAAAATCAGCATAGGCTGGCAAAAGACAACATTATGGTAGCTTGTTGATTTCAGCCAGTGTCATAGAGCTCTTAGGTAGCAATATCGGATGCCTTTAGAATGATTTCCGAGTTCCTGGTACTATACCAAGCTCGACTGTTTTAATTAATAATAACGCTTTTATGTTATATATTATTCAGATGAGAAAACTAAGGTTTAGCAAGGCAAAGAAATATGTTTACCATCACAAAGATAAGAAGCAGCAGGGACTGGTCAAACAGCATTAGACTCTCAAATATGCACCTCTAAGCATTAGGATTTCTTTCTTTATCATAGTGATTGCCAGTGTAAATTAATACACTAAAATGCTAATCCTAAATTTACCTTTTTATTCATACTCATTAAAAACAGCATACAATTTAACTGCTTTAAAAAGACTAACAACCTGAAGTAAGAACATAAAACAACTGAAACTTTCATGAAGTTTTGTGGGAGTGCAAATTGGTACACAAGTTTTGGAAGACTGGCATTATCTTCCAAAATTGGTAAAACAGTTATCCCATTGCCTAACAGTTTTGCTTTCTTGTGTATCCATTTTAAGTGAGTGTTTTTATATACCAAGGACATGTACAATAACAGCTATATCAACATTGCTCATAATATCCCCAAACTAGAAACCACTCACATTTTCAATCAGCAGTAAAATGGGTAAGGAGATTTTGGTATAATCATGGAAGTGAAATAAGATATGGTAATAAAAATGTGTGAACAACGTGCAGTACTATGTCGTTATCCTACCATATTAAACCAGAAGAGACAGACATAGCAAATAAATCCATATTATATGATTCCATTTATAGAAAAATTTTAAATAAGCAAAATATTAACAATATAGGATTTAGTAGCTTTGGATGTGGCTCTGGATCATTGTTGGTGTGCTATTTCTTGATTTATACGGTAGTTACATGGATATATTCCTTTTATGATTATTCATTCAACTGTGACCTATGAATTGTATACTTTCTAGGCATATTTTGACCTCACTAAAAAGTTAAACCTAATATCCATCATTTGTGAGAAGGGAGATATTCTGGTTAACTAAATATTCTTTGTAAAGATTAAGTTAATAACAATAATGACCACAGGAAAAAAATTCTGTACAGCTCTTGTAACTGGCGTGATAATCTTTTCCAACACAAGTTATTTTACTTGCCTTTAAGTACAAAATGCACAGATAATATAGCTTCCTTTGAATGTTTGAATTTTTTGTTTGATAAAGATTACAAAAGTAGAAGATAGAGATGAAATGGAGCATTAAGCCAAAGATGTTTCTCTAATATTCATTGGATTCCTTACCACTGTTTTCTTTTAGAGTAGGAAAGATTATCTAATCACTCTGGCAATTTGGTTTGATTTTGTGGAGATTTTTCATGACCAGTAAGGAATTAGAATATTGTGGAAGTTCCAGTTGTTTCATAATTTGTGCCAAGATCAGACATTTTGGGGACCGCTCACCAAGTCCCTGAATACGATCTCTCCTCTTTGACACTTGCTTTAGTTGCTGGAACAATAAGCATTGTAACTTTTTCGGAAGTAAACAGCTGGTCACTGAAAATAGAGCTACATCCTCACTGTACATGTCGTTGGTCTCCTTTGGAGCAGAGGGTGCCCTCAGTGAATTTGGGCCATCTGATTGACATGAAGCTGGCTTTAGTCTCCCTGGTGCTTGGGCACACCCAACTCAAGGTTCAGTTTCTTCTCATGATAAGCATGAGTTTTTTTGTTTGTTTTTTCCTGATAAAACCATGGATAATATTATGTAATTTAAGAGCATAGGCTCTAGAATCAAACAAATCTAGGTTCAGATTCCATCTTTACCTCTATTTATATGCTGACCTTGGAAAATTAAACTTCCCAAGTGGGGCAGTGATAATCTATAGATGTACAGATTTGTTGAGGCAATGCATATAAACTTCTAGCACAGTATCTGCCCAAAATAAGCTTTCAATGAACATTATCTGTCAGGTGTTAATAGCTATTATTATTACTTGAATACATGATGCTTTCACATGCAACAAGGTACTGCATTAACTCAACTGACCCAGGCACACAAATTAAGAGAAATAAAGCAGACCCAACAAAGTACTCTAAGTGATATATTATTAATTATTCATGTAAATAAATCCAATACATTTTTGTGTAATAGGAAACTTTATTCACTAGAAAATATAATTTTTGTAAAAGCTACATACAAGGAATATTTGCCTCAGCATATATTTCTAGATTCTCAGAACTAATGCAAGTAAAACCAATTTAAAAATTGATGACTTCCAGTTAGTTCTTTATGCCATAAATGCGTGTTTAAAATACTTTTAGTTGAAAAAAACAAGGTCACCTATGTACTTAAAAGATTGAAACCAAAGATTGAAGGAGATGCTTTATCATTCTTCATTTTATGTTTAAGCTTTGCAGAGATCAATGAATTCTCAATCAGTACGCATCAGTTAGTAGGTGCAGAAAAAATGCTTTAATGTCTGGAAATTTCATGAACCTCTTTCCCCTGGCAAAAAAGAAATCGCTTAGATGAGTGTTCTCAAGACCAACATGCTATAATTGCACATCCAACATCTAAATATACCTAAACACAAAAAAGGGTGTGCATTTTCAGCAACATAGTCTGGATTTCAGAGAATTAGTTTTGAACCATAGCTGCTGATTTCTCAAAATATATTTCGCCATCATCAGCCAGTGCTTGACAGAGGAGGTGCTACAGTTTAACAAGGTACTCTTGGTTATAAGATTGGTAAACGCAATACAGTATCAATACGTACTCCCTGCTGCTTTACCGTATATGCACTTTCTTTCCCAAATAGTTTAGCAAATATTTGCCTCCCACACACAAATGTAGGAGACTCTTAGGAGACAACTGAAATCTGCAGCTATACAATTTCCCTTTTTCTTAAGGGGAAAAGTTTAAAAATAACCAACTTTTCTCAACTGTGTTAAGCGCATCTTTTCCCTGGGAATCACTTTGTTTTTATATTTTCTGCCTTTCTGTTAAAATTGAAAACATGAATGCTTCATTGCCTAAGAAACTGAGTAAACTTGCTTTCTGAAATGTACCTTTTAATGTCTTTTGTAATTTGTTTTTCTTCCCTTATTTGCACTCTCAGCTGTGGATGAATTTCCATGCAATGCATCATTTCTTTAAGAGTTTACACACCAGAAGAAATAAAAATGGAAAATGGTATCTATTAAGAGAGAAAAGCTTTCTCAAGTCCCCAGCAGATGCTGTTGGTGAGCAGCCCTCTGTTTGCTCAGCATAGCAGATCAGCTTAACCCTGCATAGGGTTGCCCCAAAGAAAGGAACATATTTCTGGTTGTTGAACAAATGAGGGCATTCTTAACTTGATTTTACCCCTCTTATTGTTTCAGAATACATTGTGGACCAGGGGGTTTGTAAAATTGAGTCACCCATCACTCTACCTTGTAGAAAATGATTTCTATTATTATAAGCCACTGACTTCCATATGGTTGGTTGTCTGTGATCAATTCTGTTTTTGTGCTTCCTCCCTCACCATACCACACATCATCTCACGTAGTATCCACACACACACACATTCCTTTTGTTTTTATACATTTATTCTAATTGACTGAAAGCTGAGTTTTCCATTCCCGCTTATCATCACAGCTTAGGACGGCATCAGTGAATCTTTCTGTGTTGGAGGCAGCGGTTGGCTTGGGCCTGAAGTCTTTGCCTTGTCTTCATTTGGGGAGCAGCATATCTGAACATCTATTTGAGCAGACTTGTGCCATGAAGTATGAGTAGCGCTAAGTCTTGGACTTGTACTAAACAGAGTATGACTCATATAAATAATATCAGAAGGGATAAGGCCTGAGGAGAGATAGTAGGGCAGCATATCTGCTTTGCAATCCATGTTCTTTTCACATTGAGAGGGGAGGTTTTGATAAAGTGGATATATTGAGTGGAAGCATAATGCTCTGTATTTCTGACAACTTTCCTGCTGTTCATTGCTGGTCCCATTTCTGCCAGCTGTGTGTGTAACTGGAAGACTTGCATGCTTATGTGTAAGCTAAGTTCCCTCACTACATACCATTCAGTGCTGTAAACTCCTCTGTAAACCAAGAACAGGGGGCTTCCACTTCAACTGGCTGAGGGTATGAAGGCTAAATCCTACACAAAATGAATAAGGGGCTTTCAAAATCATCTCTTTGTACCTTGAAACAGAAATGTTTGTTCACAATTAAGAAACTGAAAGGAAGCAGCAGCAGAAGATATTTAAATCTTCATTCCCAGTCATTTACTGTGAAATCTAACTGCATTCCTGGAGCAAAATTGATGCCATTTTAGGACGTTAGTGTTTTTCAGGTATCAATAAATTTCTACCAGTGTCTCTCAGCTTCTCTACTATCCAGGAGGACCAGTAATAAAACATAACAAAGGGTTTTAGTAGAAGAATCTGATATTTCCCTGTATTATTTAGACACTATTTAGGCATTCTTTTGACATTCATTTGACTTGAATAACATGTATTTTTCTACAATTAATTTTTAGCCCTTTTATTGTTGATGATAGCAAAATTAAACAAATGTATAGCTTTGTTTTTCACAAAGCTGTCTCCCTTTACACAACACTGTTAAGTAATAGAGCACTGCCAAGGTGGCAGAAGACCCCCTCACAGCTCTTTCCAGTCATTAATCATGTCTCCTCGTAATATTAATAATTTCCTTAATTTTGTTTATGATTTCATCATCTAGCTAAACACTAGTTTAGTTTTACCAATTTTCTGAACTTAATTTAAGTGAAATTATACAATATGTATTTGTTTATGTCTGGCTTAATTTTCTTTATGTTACTTTGTGAGATTGTCCAAGATGTCACATATGACTGTTTATTTTCATTGATGTTTAATATTCCTTTGTATGGTTATAAAAAAATTTATACTATTGATTAACATTTGACATGCTTCTTGTTTTGGACTCTTACCAACAGGGCAGCAGTGTGCATTCTCGTTTGTGTCCTGTGGGGAACCACTGCATAAATGTCTGTTGGGTATATAACCAGGTGTGTAATCAATGGATAATAGAGTCTCCATATCTTAAACTTTATTAGGTGAGACCAAACCGTTTTCCAAAGTGGTTATACCAGTTTTCACTCTCATCAGCAATGGACAGCAATATTTTCATGGGTTTGTTTCTGGGCTGTCTACTCTGTTTTTCTATAATTATATCTCTTCCCAAACACCATAACTTTTAAATTATGGTAGCTTTAAAATAAGTCGCAACATCTAGTGCAATAAGCCCATCAAACTTCTTAAAGATTATGTTGGTTATTCTGAACATTGGTATTTCCAAGTAATTTTGGAATCTACATACCAATGTATAAATATACACAACCTGTTGAGATTTTGACTGAGATAGAATCCATATATTAGCACTAGAATTTATATATTTACAGTTTGAATTTTCTGTCAATGAACACAGTTCATCATTCTATTTATTTGGTCTTATTTCTCAATAGTGTTTCGTAATTCTCTATATAGATGTATCATATATCTTTTGGTGGATTAATTCTAGTTATTTAAATTTTTATGATGTTGTAAATGACATCTTTTATGTCTTAATAGTTGATATATAAAAATGTAATTAATTTTTGCATGTTGGCATTGTCACACAACTTTTGTAAGCTAATTTATGCCAATAATTTAGTTCTAAAATCTGCAAGTTTTTCTTTAAACACAGTTAAGTCATATGAACAATGTTTTATTTTCCCATTTCAATTCAAACAATAGGCTCAATTTTTTGTGACTCAACATTTCACTATTAAATAAAATGTTTTTTAGGTGTTTTTGTATATGTTTTATCAATAAAGTGAATTCTTCCCATTATCAGTTTACTAAGCATTTTTTCAACTATTAAATTTTTTTAAAAGCTTGTGAAATGCAGCATACAGTTTACTGCTTTAAGTATGCTCATAAGTACATTCACATTATTGTATTAATAGAACCATCGCCACTGTCGGTCTCCAGAACTCTTTTCATCCTTTAAAACTAAAACTCTGCACCAATTAAACAGTGAGTCCCCATACCTTCATTCCCCCGAGTCTGGTGCAGCCATTTCTCTAGTTTCTATCACTCTTAGTTTGACTAATACTCTAGGCTCTTCATAGAAGTGGAATGACAGAGAATGTGTCCTTTAATGTCTGGTTCATCGCACTTAGTATATAATCCTCAAAATTCATCGCTGTTGTAGCACGAGTCAGAGTTTCCTTCCTTTTTAAGGTTGAATAATACTCCAGTGTAGGTATATACCACGTTTTGTTTATCCACTCATCAGTGGACACTTGAGTTGCTTCTGCTTTTGGACCATTGGAATAATGCTTCTGTGAACATGGATGTACAAATATATGTGTTCCTGCTTTAAATTATTTCATGCATATTTATATACGTTGGACTATTGGGAGGAACTTGTGTCTGCTCCATAGTGTAATTTGAAGGCCCATAGCAGAGCACTCAGACCAGCCAGGGACACTTAGAACTAGCATCAAAGTGGATTTAGGTTCAAGTTCTTATTTCCAAGGTTGGTCAAAGGGTAAAAACCTTGAGCTATAAGATTACTAAGTTCTGAGTATCTAATGAACAGTGTGGTAACTATAGTTAATAATACTGTGTACTATATACTTGAAATTTACTAGTAGAGTAGATCTTAAGTGTTCTAAACATACACACAAAAAGGTAACCATGTGAGGGAATGGGTGTATTAATTAGCTTGATTTTGCTTATCATTTCACATATACTTATATTAAATCATCACATTATATACCTTAAATATATACACTTTTGTTTGTCAATTATATCTCAATAAATCTGAAAAAAAAAAAAAAAAAGCAAAACCCAGAAGCTGTTTCATTTTTTCACTTGACCTGGTAGATCCAGTTGTCCTCTGGGTTCATTCCAGGTCCTTTGTCTTCATCTCATGTTCAAATATCATATCAAATACCACCTAAAATGTATCCATATTTGGAGGATGGGGAAGGGTTCAGTTCTTAAGACAGATCGTGTGCTAGTGGTAGTGGAGAAAACAAAGATTGGATCAGTTGGCATTGGGTCAGTTGGATCTTACTTGGCATTAGAAAATGATACTTCAGTTCAGTTCAGTCGCTCAGTTGTGTCTGACTCTTTGCGAACCCATGAATTGCAGCACACCAGGCCTCCCTGTCCATCACCAACTCCTAGAGTTCACCCAGACTCACGCCCATTGAGTCAGTGATGCCATCCAGCCATCTCATCCTCTGTCGTCCCCTTCTCCTCCTACCCCCAATCCCTCCCAGCATCAGGGTCTTTTCCAATCAGTCAACTCTTCGCATGAGGTGGCCAAAGTATTGGAATTTCAGCTTTAGCATCAGTCCTTC
>NW_011494898.1:2721216-2768769 GCF_000754665.1 Bison bison bison
CCAATCCCTCCCAGCATCAGGGTCTTTTCCAATCAGTCAACTCTTCGCATGAGGTGGCCAAAGTATTGGAATTTCAGCTTTAGCATCAGTCCTTCCAAAGAACACCTAGGACTGATCTCCTTTAGAACGGATGGGTTGGATCTCCTTGCAGTCCAAGGAACTCTCAAGAGTCTTTTCCAACATCACAGTTCAAAAGCATCTATTCTTTGGCGCAAAGCTTTCTTCACAGTCCAAATATCACATCCATACATGACCACCGGAAAAACCATAGCCTTGACTACACGGACCTTTGTTGGCAAAGTAATGTCTCTGCTTTTCGATATGCTATCTAGGTTGGTCATAACTTTCCTTCCAAGGAGTAAGCGTCTTTTAATTTCATGGCTGCAGTCACCATCTGCAGTGATTTTGGAGCCCAGAAAAATAAAGTCTGACACTGTTTCTACTGTTTGCCCATCTATTTCCCATGAAGTGATGGGACCAGATGCCATGATCTTCGTTTTCTGAATGTTGAACTTTAGGTCAACTTTTTCACTCTCCACTTTCACTTTCATCAAGAGGCTTTTGAGTTCCTCTTCACTTTCTGCCATAAGGGTGGTGTCATCTGCATATTTGAAGTGACTGATATTTCTCCTGGCAATCTTGATTCCAACTTGTGCTTCTTCCAGCCCAGGGTTTCTTATGATGTACTCTACATAGAAGTTAAATAAGCAGGGTGACAAAATATAGACTTGACGTCCTCCTTTTCCTAATTGGAAACAGTCTATTGTTCCACGTCCAGTTCTAACTGTTGCTTCCTGTTGCACATAGGTTTCTCAAGAGGCAGGTCAGGAGGTCTGGTATGCTCATTTCTTTCAGAATTTTCCAGTTTATTGTGATCCACACAAAGGCTTTGGCATAGTCAATAAAGCAGAAATAGATGTTTTTCTGGAACTCTCTTGCTTTTTCTGGTGATCCAGCAGATGTTGGCAATTTGATATCTGGTTCCTCTGCCTTTTCTAAAACCAGCTTGAACATCAGGAAGTTCACGGTTCACATATTGCTGAAGCCTGGCTTGGAGAATTTTGAGCATTTCTTTACTAGCGTGTGAGATGAGTGCAATTGTGTGGTAGTTTGAGCATCCTTTGGCATTGCCTTTCTTTGGGATTGAAATGAAAACTGACCTTTTCCAGTCCTGTGGCCACTGCTGAGTTTTCCATATTTGGTGGCATATTGAGTACAGCACTTTTACAGTATCATTTTTCAGAATTTGAAATAGCTCAACTGGAATTCCATCACCTCCACTAGCTTTGTTCATAGTGATGCTTTCTAAGGTCCACTTGACTTCACATTCCAGGATATCTGGCTCTAGGTGAGTGATCACACCATCATGGTTATCTGGGTTGTGAAGATCTTTTTTGTACAGTTCTTCTGTGTATTCTTGCCATCTCTTCTTAATATCTTCTGCTTCTGGTAGGTCCATACCATTTCTGTCCTTTATCAAGCCCATCTTTGCATGAAATGTTCCCTTGGTATCACTAATTTTCTTGAAGAGATCTCTAGTCTTTCCCATTCTGTGGTTTTCCTCTACTTCTTTCCATTGATCGCTGAGGAAGGCTTTCTTATCTCTCCTTGCTATTCTTTGGAACTCTGCATTCAGATGCTTATATCTTTCTTTTCTCCTTTGCTTTTTTCTTCTCTTCTTTTCACAGCTATTTGTAAGGCCTCCTCAGACAGCCATTTTGCTTTTTTGCATTTCTTTTCCATGGGGATGGTCTTGATCCCTGTCTCCTGTACAATGTTACGAACCTCCATCCATAGTTCATCAGGCACTCTATCAGATCTTGTCCCTTAAATTTATTTCTCACTTGCACTGTATAATCATAAGGGATTTGATTTAGGTCATACCTGAATGGTCTCGTGGTTTTCCCTGCTTTCTTCAATTTAAGTCTGAATTTGGCAATAAGGAGTTCATGATCTGAGCCACAGTCAGCTCCTGTATAGAGCTGTATAACTGTATAGAGCTTCCATCTTTGGCTGCAAAGTATATAATCAACCTGATTTCAGTGTTGACCATCTGGGCATGCCCACGTGTAGAGTCTTCTCTTGTGTTGTTGGAAGAGGGTGTTTGCTATGACCAGTGTGTTCTCTTGGCAAAACTCTATTAGCCTTTGCCCTGCTTCATTCTGTACTCCAAGCCTAAATTTGCCTGTTACTCCAGGTGTTTCTTGACTTCCTACTTTTGCATTCCAGTCCCCTATAATGAAAAGGACATCTTTTTTGGGTGTTAGTTCTATAAGGTCTTGTACGTCTTCATAGAACTGTTCAACTTCAGCTTCTTCAGTGTTACTGGTCGGGGCATAGACTTGGATTACTGTGATATTGAATGGTTTGCCTTGGAAACGAACAGAGATCATTCTGTCATTTTTGAGATTGCATCCAAGTATTGCATTTTGGACTCTTGTTGACCATGATGGCCACTCCATTTCTTCTGAGGGATTCCTGCCCGCAGTAGTAGATATAATGGTCATCTGAGTTAAATTCACCCATTCCAGTCCATTTTAGTTCGCTGATTCCTAGAATGTCGACATTCACTCTTGCCATCTCTTGTTTGACCACTTCCAATTTGCCTTGATTCATGGACCTAACATTCCAGGTTCCTATGCAATATTGCTCTTTACAGCATTGGACCTTGCTTCTATCACCAGTCCCATCCACAACTGGGCATTGCTTTTGCTTTGGCTCCATCCCTTCATTCTTTCTGGAGTTATTTCTCCACTGATCTCCTGTAGCATATTGGGCACCTACCGACCCGGGGAGTTCCTCTTTCAGTATCCTATCATTTTGCCTTTTCATACTGTTCATGGCGTTCTCAAGGCAAGAATACTCAAGTGGTTTGCCATTCCCTTCTCCAGTGGACCACATTCTGTGAGACCTCTCCACCATGACCATGATTGTAGGCAGACACTTTACTGTCTGAACCACCAGGGAAATAAATGATAATTAGAGCCACATATAGCTCAGATCACCTCTGTTTTTGTTTTACTCAGTTGCCATGGTTGAATCTTACTAGGATATTCTCCTTCTCTATAAAAAGTGTACTACTTGGATGAAGGGAAGTAAGCAGTGCCTGGGCTAGGGAGATGAGTGGCATCCTTGGAATGCAGTAGGAGCCCATAATAGGTATTGTCATGGGACAATCAGACAACTTATCAACTACATTTAAGCAAATGAGTCGTATCTTTCATTCATCAACCAGAGCCCTGTATAAATGTTATTCGATGTTGCTAGCATTGAATTAACATTGTGGTTTTTCATCAGTTAGGGATACATAGTATAAGGGCTCCTGAATCCTAATTGTAAATACCTTTCTTGAGCTGTCTTTAGATGAGGATGCCTCACCTACTGTATGTCGAGCACCTGTCATAAAATCTTTATTTTAGACATTTGTTGCATAGTCCCTGGGCAACATGCTGGTAGGGCTTCCCTGATGGCTCTGCTGGTCAGGAATTTGCCTGCAATGTGAGAGACCTGGGTTCAATCCCTGGGTTGGGAAGAGGGCATGGCAGCCCACTTCAGTATTCTTGCCTGGAGAATCTCTATGGACAGAGGAGCCTGGCGGCCTGCAGTCCATAGCGTCATAAAGAGTCAGACACAACTGAGCGACCAGGCACAGGGTCTCACATTGTGTTATCACACATCACTATACCAACAGAGTCAACCCCTGGGAACCTAGAACTGACCGTTCATGCCCCCACTCCCTGCAAAAAGAAATGAGGATAAATATAGTTGTTCTGTGCTTCTTAATCTATATAGTATATTGTTTACAAGTAAACATTTCTTAGAGGGGAACAAGTAGTTATACTTTTTCTGATGTGTCTGCATTCAACCCTTCCTCGGGGTGTACTTTTAATTCTGCAGTCAGGGTATTAGCAATATTAAACTGAAAATGTCACAGAATGTCAAATCTGAAAATGTCACTGGGAAAGGGGAAAAAAAGATGGTGACCCTGTACCATCCACAGATGAAATAAATATGCCTCCCTGGTACTGTACAGTGTTTTTTTTTTTTTTTTTTAGTGGGTGTAGTTTTATACATTTTGCATCCTATTAATTTTCATGGCATCAATGGAGAAATATTAGAACAGCGAGAGTGCTGAAGACAAATTAACTCATCAATTACATGTATGGGACAGTGGAGACTGAGTTTATTTCACCATTTCAAATTGCAATAAAACTGTAATTACTAACTCGTGGAATCTTCATGGAAATCTGCATTCATTACCACTTAATTTGAAGTCAGTGACTGCTGTATACTTAACTTTACTCTAATATCTGCTACAAAGTAGAAATAGTAGAAAGCAGTTTAGAATTACAGCAGCTGTCTTACTCAGTCCCCACAGAAACATTTTTGTAATCATCCAAACTAAATTTTGCCCATGAAACCAGTGAGATTAGTTTGTATTTAAATAGTGCAGAAAATGGAAAATGAATATATTGTTTGTTCAAGGACCCGGTTCCCATTTTCGTGTCTCTATCTTTTGTCCATTTCTAACTCTCTGTCACTCTTCCCTCTTCCATCTTTTCTTTACATACTCAAGTGCAACTCATAGAGAGTTATTTCTTTCAGGAAGAATGGCAAAGGGGAAAAATGAAGCCAGAAGATTTATGTTCAAATTCTGTCCATGCCATTTTCTGACTTTATGGTTTTGCGCAAGTTATTTTGCTTCTTTGAAACTCACTCTCTCCATTTGTAAATTGAAGATTATAATGTCAGTGTTCCAAGGTTTATGTGAGCATTAAGTGAACTAATATATGCAGATACCCCTAGTGCAGTACCCAGCATTTTAATGTTGGTTTCTCTTCTTTTAATCTTTAAAGAAAACCAGAAATTATAGGCATTACATACTGTGTCATGATTTATGGAGCAAATTGAATTTCCTTGACAGTTTTGTATCTGGAAGGATAAAAACTGCATTTATTATGCATAGATCATTTGTTTTTGCTTTTGTATCTTTAATATGGTTGAAAAGCGAAGTTCTATATAAATTGAAACTTATCTTTTAACCATATATTTTTTATTTGCCACTATGAATTAATTAAGTCTGAAAGCCATCATTTAAATGTTATTTTTATTTCTTCAGTCAGTAACTGACACCTGGGAAATGATAGATCACAGATGTAAGGGATCATATAGGGGCAGAAATCACCTGCGTTTTATTTTGGGATCAGTGATTTTTTTCAAAAGTCTGATCCTGTCAACTACGGACTTTGATGTACGTGCATAAAGAAGCAAAGGAAACAAGTGTCAGTGATGTAGGCACTATCGGATTGAGGAACAGGAGCTATAAGCTCACTGTCTGATCTTAACAAGAAAAAAAAAAAAAGAACACAAAGAGTTGGGAGTAAGGACTAGTTACAAACACAAAATGCAAACAGAATAAATCTTTTAAACAGTTTTAAAGTAGTGACGGGGCTTAGTTATTCTAAAATTCCAGCCACAAGCAGCGTTAGGCATGTTTGTTAATCTCTACCTGTCAGAATTACTTTACACTATGCTGATTGCTGAAACAGTGAGTACTCAGTAAAACAGTTAAGTTATACACAGGTAAAACTAAATTTTATGCAGCCCCATGAACAGAGGAGCCTGGCGGGCTACAGTCCATGAGGTTGCAAAGAGTTGAAAATGACTTAGTGACTAAACAACAACAACAGTGTATTTGCCACCATTCAATTGGCCGCTTCTGGGCATCTTTCCATACCCCTTAATGGTATAGCTGTTGCCCCTGAATCATGTCAGACTGGGAAAATGAACTGATTACTCCTTAAGCCGATCTGGCCAATTACATGTGTGCTCCATGGGGTGGAGGTGATCAAAATACGTGCAGCACAACATTTGTGTTGCTGGCCAGAACCCATTGAGCAAAAGCCATGCCTCTGATGTCAAGCTGCTTGGGCTGAAGCTACTGACCAGTGGCAATGCACAGAAATACAGCATGGGAAAAAAAATCGAGGCAGCTGGGGACTTGATCTTTAAGACACTTTCCAGGTAATAATTACTATCTGCAAAACTGGAAAGGTCTAAGTGATTTGATACATCTGCTGCTGCTGCTTCTAAGTCACTTCAGTCATGTCCGACTCTGTGTGACCCCATAGATGGCAGCCCACCAGGCTCCCCCATCCCTGGGATTCTCCAGGCAAGAACACTGGAGTGGGTTGCCATTTCCTTCTCCAATGCATGAAAGTGAAAAGTGAAAGTGAAGTTGCTCAGTTGTATCCAACTCTCAGTGACCCCATGGACTGCAGCCTACCAGGCTCTTTCATCCATGGGATTTTCCAGGCAAGAGTGAATTGATACATCTAGATCTTGTCTAAGAGCTCCTGCCACATAATAAGCTCTTAATTAATGTTAACTACTATTATTACTCTCTCTACAGTTTCTACAGTAAACCTAGGCTTCAGTTGTCAACCAGAGAGTGAAATTGTATCTGCATGCAGAAAGCAAAGGAAATGTGAATGCAGCTATTTATGATATCCATGTTATTCCATTGAAAATCTCAAGCCAGAAAGCCCACGCTTTCACCTTACTGAGTATTGACTACTCACAGCCTACCTGTTGATATGTACAATCCATTATGATGCTAAGAAAGAGAAAGTATTTAGTGAAAAAAAAAATGGTTATGTCATTTTCAATATAAACTCAAAATAGAAAATACAGCGAAGATCATCTTTATTCTAATTCTTTTTAATTCCCAGAACCCGTTGCATATTATAAACCTGTTGGTCTAGAGACTGGAATGAATTCATAGAAATTTATTGAGCAATATTTGTAGCATATACCTAAGTTGATCTAAGATGTTCTGTTCCTGCCATTTATCTGTCATACAATCTCGAGTCCTTGCTCAACTTTCCAATTCTGAATATTCTGAATTGTATTAACAAGATTCAAGGAAAACAGCAGGATAGTTAATGGCAAGCGTATGTTTAAAAAAAAAAAAAAAAAGCAGTGCTTTTTGAGCAAATAAAAGCAAATTTGATTTTTCCAGAAATGTAGAGCCATGCTGTCTGGCTCCTGCCTTGGTCGATCCTGGCACTATAGTGTTAGAATATTTACTCTGTGGAAATATATAGGAAAACCTTACTGATGGCATTCATTTGTTAGTATTTTAAATGTATTGTATATAAGAACCTTAGGATCTCAAATTATCTGCTATGTTTATTTTCTCCTTTGTTCTCAAATGTAGTTACTCTGTTGGTTTGTGCTTTCCTGAACTATTTCTACTTGCTTGCTTTCTCAGTCATCTCCTTCTAAATGAAGGCCTTACTTAAGGGTCTCTCTTTAAGCTTCCTTTGCTTCCACCTCCCAAATTCTTTTGTAGATCTGGCTCAGTAGGTATTTTCTTCCTTTTATTTTTCATGAATAATTTCCAGCTCTCTTTGACATATGTCCCTTGACCTAACAACAGACTGCCTCCAAGACATCTTTCTTTAGATAAAATATTAGCCAATTATACTCAACATATAAAATATCAGTTTTTTCAATCCAATACAAGCATTTTCTTTGAGTAGTCCAGTTCTTCACAGTGGTACTCCTGTTCTCCCAGGTGCTCAAAAATAATGTTGACTCCTTATATCCAGTGATTCTGACTTAACTCTACATCTAATCAGATTCTTTGACCTATAGGATTTCTCCTTTTTTTCCACTCACCTTTATGTTTTCATTGCCATCCCTCTAATTCAGGCCGTGATGCTTACAGCCCAAGTGGCTCTAAGGATCTTCAAGTGTACCCCATTTCTACTTCTATCTTAACTGCTGCAAAATTAGACTGAGACTTTGGCCACACTCCTTTAAAAGCTGCTTTCTCTGGCTTTGTTAATGGATTATTTATATGTTGTTTTTTATTTTTTTTTCCATTTTTGAACCCTTTCTTCATTTATACATACTGTATGCTCTAAACTAGGGTTTGGCAAATTACCTGGAATCAAATTTGTGTTGCCACCTGTTTCTGTTAAAAAAAGTTTTATTGGAACATAGCCAGTTCCAGTTTTTTACAGTCGTCTCTGGCTGCTTTCGTGATAAAATAGCAGAGCTGAATAGTTGTGACAGAGACTGTGTGTCCCCTGAAGCCACAAATATTTACTTTCTGGCCCTCTGTAGTTAAAGCTTTCTGACTCCTTCTCTAGACCAGTGCTTTTGAAAGTTTAATAATTGAGTATGTCTCAGGTTAGGTCTGTGATTCTGAATTTTTGATAAGCTCCCATGATGCAAATGCTCTTGGACTACAGATCATAGTTTGAGAAACAAAGCTCTAGAGAAAATTTACTTCATAAAAGATTCACAGAGAGAAAGTATCTATGGTTTCATGATCAAATCAGACTGTAACCCCACATGGGAGCTTCAAGGTATTTGTCCATATTATTATACTGACAACTTTAAGAATCTCTGACATAAAAACAAACAGGAAAATAAAGCAAATAAAATTAAACATAAAACATGAACAGTTGGTCATCTTATGAGTTTTTGTCCATTCTAAAACTGCCAAAATCTGTCCTTCCTTTGGTTCATTTCTAATGTTCTCCCTTTAACAAGGGTAATAACAGTTTAACCTGACATATATTTTAAAGTATTCCTTCTATTTTCCACCACAACTGGCCATATGAAATGGTCAATAAATTTATGAAATTGAACTAAATTGAGTCTGTAAAAATAGGCTCAAAACAGATATGATATTTAATAGTTGGTAGTAAGGTATATGTACCTAAAAGCATTGTAAAGTAATTTACTTGAGGGAACAGTCTTAGACATGACTTGATGAATTTAACTTCTAAGTATTTTCTGTGCAGTTCTGATGTTTATCTGATATCATACTTTACTTTTCATCATTGTATTCTGAATCTACGTGACAACTTCAAAATACTGTAAAGAGAGAGAGATTTGGAAATAGAGGTGATTTATTTTTAGGGTATATATTTTATTTTATTATTAATTAATTAAAACCAGTATTTCTCACTTGAATTCAGAAATCTTGCATGGCTCCTCACAGTCCTCACGTTACTGCAGCTGCTGTCGGAGGCTGCGCTCCAGCTCTCCTGAACTAACTCCAGGTCTCTTTAATCCTTGCTCTTTCTTCCTCCCAGGTCTTCACACATGTTGCCCTCTTTGCCTGAAACACTCTTCTCAGTGCTTCAGTTGTCATGTCTGCTTTCTTCTTCAATCTTTTGTTTCCAGCCTCAGTATTTTTACACAAGAAAAGCCTTTTCTTCAACTCTGGCTTTAGAACACTTGCTCTGTGCCTCTCAGTCTACGATCACCTATGTCATGGGTCCTTTTACATTGCATTGAGGATTCTTCATCATGTCTCCATTTCCTTCACAAGACTAGACCTAAGCCATAGACAATGTTATCTTGTTCATCATTGTATTTTAAGCAAAACACATGTTCAACAAGCATTTCTTAAATGGATTCTGATTGTTTGCATTTGAAGCAAATTGGGCTGGGAGGCTTTATTCTTGCCAAGATTTTCTTCTCTGGAGTCAGGTATGTTGTAGAAACCTGAAGCCTGCTAATATTTTCCTATGTCCTGTGCTAGAATCTAGATTTGGGGTTTCTTAATTTAACTGGTAAAGTTCTGAGTTAGAAGTGATCTCTGAGGTGTGTTTCTCAGGGCCTCTCACTAGAATCCAGAGATCCACAGTCTTTCTGACTATAGGAGAACATTGGAATTCACACTGTAGGCTAGTAATGGACCTTGTTTTCTAGACTAGTATTCATCTGGGCATTAAAGAATTGCAAGTAATGATTAAGAACCCACCTCTGGATAAGCAATTGAGGTCATAGAGAATAGCTATAATTCAAAGAGAATGCTGCTGCTGCTAAGTCGCTTCAGTCGTATCCAACTCTGTGAGACCCCATAGATGGCAGCCCACTAGGCTCCCCGTCCCTGGGATTCTCCAGGCAAGAACACTGGAGTGGGTTGCCATTTCCTTCTCCAGTGCATGAAAGTGAAAAGTGAAAGTGAAGTCGCTCAGTCGTATCCAACTCCTAGTGACCCCATGTACTGCAGCCTACCAGGCCCCTCCGTCCATGGGATTTTCCAGGCAAGAGTACTGGAGTGGATTGCCATTGCCTTCTCCATCAAAGAGAATAGTGGCAACCAAATGTCTATAATAGACTTCAGTATTATGATGTCTTTATCGATGGCATTCCATAATCATTTAAGAATGATGCCATGTAGATATTTATCTCCACCTATTGACACGGTGTACAGTAGAAGCCTATAGCAATGCATCTGTATCTGTCACAGACATGCTCATATTTATATCTTGTCAGTTCCACCCATTTTTCACTGGATTACCAATCACATTGTAAATACTATTCTCATATATCTCCTACATTAAGATGGCTACCCTTATATGTATATTATCACTGAATATATATGCTGTTGTCTTTAGTAAAAAGCAATTACCTAATGTGGGATTACTTGGTAACTGAACCAGCTTACCCTTGCAATGTGTTTTACTAACTCTATGGAAGAGACTAGACACTCAGCCATTTTCCTTGTATTGCGCAGATTTGGATCTCACATATCACTGTGGTGGATGTAACCATTTGTCTTTGCAGTAGAATCCCCACAAATATTTTATGGTCTCAATTCAACAGTGTTAACAGCTTTCAATTTCTGGAGTCCTGCCCTGCTCTTTCTTAAACACAATAATCAATAGACCTTTTGTCATTGAGTCAATCTCTTTTCTTCACTTACAGAACTGTGTTGATGACTATTGCCAAAGTCTTCCTATAAGACCTAAATTCTGTGATAAATCTGTTTGTGCCAATAATAGACACATTCCTTGAGTGCCATCTTTCTTGAGTCACTCTATACTTACATTGCCACTTATACCACAACCTTTCAAAATTTGTTTTATCTAAAGTTATAAAGGTAGCCTTTTATGTATTCTTTAAATTTTTTATCTTTGTTTCCTTTTTCATGAAACAAATAAAAGTTTTTATTTACAAATATTTTGAGATACAGTTCCCTGAAAAATCAATGTAATTTTTCTCTTGTCTTCTTCCTCCTCCTTTTATGCCTCTTTATTTTGTTTTGGAAAAATTTTAATAGGTTTATGTATGATCCATAAGTAAATGCCCCTTCATATTCTTTTATGTAAACTTTATATATGCTTCTCTCATTTGTATATCTTGGTCCTTTATTTCAATAAATTATTTTATTTTTGTTATCATATTAGTATTTTTTCCTGTGACAGTGATCAAGTTCAAACAGTTATGGTCAGTAGTGTGGAAGAGAGGTTTTGAGAAATGATAAAAATTCAGGTAACATTATCTTTACTCAATGATAAATAGTGCTTTTCCTATTCCAAGCACTGTTTTAAGGGCTTGTCATATATTACCTGTTTTAATCCTCTCAATCATCTGTTTTTCCCCATCTATCTTGTAGATGGAGAGTGTGGATTCAGAGAATTTAAGTAGACTGCCAAAATTCAGCTACAATGATAAAGAGTACTTAAATGCCTTTTTCTAATGTAGTCTAAACTAAAATTCATGCTTTTCTATGAGTCCAGACTCTGTATTTGGGATTGTGAGGAGCAGGAACAGTGAAATGAAAGTCTAAGTCATAGAAAAAAGCCATTGAAAATCTCAAGGAAGTTCCTTAGTCACAAACTAAATGCCACTCTCTTCTGTTTTTTTTTTTTTTTTTTTCCTGAACTGACCACTCCTTCCCTGCTCCTCTGATGTTTGTTCCTCCTCTGTAGATCTGTAAAGATTGACTTGTCCTAGGTCTTGGTCGCGGTTCTCCTTTCCTCTCTACTCTTGTTTGCTAGGAGATTTCATCCATCCTCGTGGTTTTAAATACTACTTATAAAATGATGACCCTCAATTGTATACCTTTGGCCAAGAACTTTCTCCTCAATTCAAACTGATATTAATATATCTAACTTCTAATTTGATATCTCAATTAGTAAGTACTTAAAATTTTATGGATTAAAAATAGAACATTTGATACTTTCCCCCCAAATTATTCCTTCCATTCTTTTCCATGTCAGTAACTGTCACTACTATTTACTCAGTTCATCAAGCCAGAATTGTAACAGGTATCCTTGATTATTGAGTATGCATGTTCAGTCACTCAGTCATGTTGGACTCTTTGTGAGCTCATAGACTGTAGCCCTCCAGGCTTATTTTTTTCCTATGGAATTATCCAGGCATGAATACCGTGGTGGGCTGCCATTTCCTCCTCCAGGGGATCTTCCTAACACAGGGATTGAATCTGTGTCTCTTGTATCTCCTGCATTGGTTGGCAGATTCTTCACCACTGTGCAATCTGGGAAGCCCATGTTTGACTATTACCTTTTCCTAAACCTCCTTAATAGAATTTAACAGAATTTATTGGCTCTATATCTGGTATATAACTTGAATCTGTCTACTATATTGATATCCACTCTTCAACTTTGGTTTAAACAACTATCTCATATCTGAGCTAATTCAGGTGGCTTTTATCTAGTACTACTTCTTCTAGTGTGCTGCTCCAGTTTGTTACCATATAACAGTTAGAGTAATTTTATTCCATAAGGTTAGTGAAATCATAATCCCCACTACCACACAACACACATGCATGCCAACACTACCTATTGATGTTATTCAGTCACTCGGTCGTGTCTGACTCATGACTGCATGGACTGCAGCACACCAGGCTTCCCTGTCCTTCACCGTCTCCTGCAGCTGGCTCAAACTCATGTCTATTGAGTCAGTGATGCTATTCAACTGTCTTATCCTCTTTCATCCCCTTCTCCTCCTGCCTTCATTCTTTCCCAACATCAGGGTCTTTCCTAATTAGTTGGCTTTTCACATCAGGTGGCCAAAGTATTGGAGTTTCCGCTTCAGCATCAGTCCTTCCAATGAATATTCCAATAATAATCTAATGATTTCCTTTAGGATGCACAGGTTTGATCTCCTTGCTGTCCAAGGGACTCTCAAGAGGACTCTCTATAGTCTTTTCCAACATCACAGCTCAAAAGCATCAATTCTTCAGCACTCAGCTTTCTTTATGGTTCGAGTTTTGACTATATGGACCTTTGTTGGGAAACTGATGTCTCTGCTTTTTAATATGCTGCCTAGGTTTGTCATAGCTTTTCTTCCAAGGAGCAAGCGTCTTTTAATTTTATGGCTGTAGTCACCATCTGAAGTGATTTTGGAGCCCAAGAACATAAAGCCTGTCACTGTTTCCATTGTTTCCCCATCCATTTGCCAGAAGTTGCCATGCCATTGGGACCAGATGCCACGATCTTCATGTGTTGAATGTTGAGTTTTAAGCCATCTTTTTCACTCTTCTTTCACCGTTAGCAAGCAGCTCTTTAGTTCTACTTTGCTTTCTGTCATAGGGTGGTATCATCTGCATATCTGAGGTTATTCATATTTCTCCTGGCAATCTTGATTCTGGCTTATTATTCACCCAGCCCAGCATTTTGCATAATGCATTCTGCACCTAAGTTAAATAAGCAGGGTTATAATATACAACCCTGACATACTCCTTTCCGAATTTGGAACCAGTCCATTGTTCCATGTTAGGTTTTAATTGTTGCTTCTTAACTTGCTTACAGGTTTCGCAGGAGAGCAGGAAAGGTAGTCTGGTATTCCTATATCTTTAAGAATTTTCCACAGTTTGTTGTGATCCACACAATCAAAGGCTTTAGCACGGTCCATGAAGCAGAGGTAGATAGATACTCTTCTGGAATTCTGTTTCTTTTTCTATGATTCAATGGATGTTGGCAATTTGATCTCCAGTTCTTCTGCCTTTTCTAAATCCAGCTGGAATATCTGGAAGTTCTTGGTGCATGTACTGTTGAAGCCTACCTTGGAGAATTTTGAGCATTCCTTTTGTAGCATGTGAAATGAGTTGTGAGGTAGTTTCAACATTTTTTGGCATTGCCTTTCTTTGAAAGTGGAATGAAAACTAACCTTTTCCAGTCTTCTGGCCACTGCTGAGTTTTCCAAATTTGCTGACATATTGAGTGTAGCACTTTCACAGCATCATCTTTTAGGATTTGAAGTAGCTCAGCTGGAATTCCATCACCTCCACCAACTTTGTTCATAGTGATTCTTCCTAAGGCCCACTTGACTTCACATTCCAGGATGTCTGGCTCTAGGTGAGTGATCACACCATCGTGATTATCTGGGTCATGAAGATCTTTTTTTGTACAGTTCTTCTATGTATTCTTGCCACCTCTTCTTAATATCTTCTGCTTCTGTTAGGTCCATACCATTTCTGTCCTTTATCGAGCCCATCTTTGCATGAAATGTTCCCTTGTTCTCTCTGAGTTTCTTGAAGCGATCTCTAGTGTTTCCCATTCTATTGTTTTCCTCTGTTTCTTTGCATTGATCACTCAGAAGATCTTTCTTATCTTTCACTGCTATTTTGGAGCTCTGCATTCAATTTCTAAAGCATTTACTACCTATATTTTTAGAATAAAATTCATATTGTTTCATATGACCTATATACCCCCTGTATACCTGTATACCTGTATATTCTGCTTCTAGTTTACCTCTACAACCAGGTCATGACCACTTTCATTTTCCCTTATTGTGTGCCCATCTTTATCGCTTTCTTTTTGTCCTTACCCTTTCTTGCCTGCAGGCCTGGGCCTGGAATGCTCTGTTCTTCGTATTTTTAAAGTATCAGATTCTTTACCAGCTGAGCCACATGGGAAGCCCAATAGTACTGGAGTGGTGGCCTATCCCTTCTCCAGTGGTTCTTACCAACCCAGGAGTTGAATCAGGGTCTCCTGCATTGCAGGTGGATTCTTTACCAACTGAGCTATCAGGGAAGACATGTATCTGATAGATTCTCCTTTTTGAGTTCTCAGAAAAATTATTTTCTTTGGGAGAACTTCTTTGATCATCCTGTATAATCTTGCTCTCCCCTGTCTCTTGCCAGCTTAAGTATTTATGTTTTTACTTGTCATAATTTATGACATTTTGATAATCATTCATTTAATCACTTGCTAGAATTAGTCTCTCATGAAGGCAGAGATGTGTATCTTCATTGCATCCCCAGATAACAGCAGAGAATTATAGGTATTCTGTGTATCAGAGAAAAACAAAAATCATTGAATGAATGAAGCTTGATTTAATGGTCGAAGGTATAAAGTGAGTAGTGAGGTATCAGGGGAATGAGGTAGTTCAGATTATTTTAATAAACTGATACATTAAAAAATATTGATCTACTCGGTGAGATTTCAGAAATGATATTAATTCTTTACTGATCCTTAACACTGATTTATATTTTTATTGAGAAAATGCTAAATCTTCATCACCCAATCCAATAATTATTTTCTGATTTTAAAGATAATTTTTCTCTTTAACATTTTGATTTAAGGAAATCCCTTTTCCTTCACATTCCATATCTGTTGCTTTATTTTTTATAAAAGAAATTCGATAGGTTGGTTTCATTTTCCCTTTTCACCTGGTATTAGTATTCTGCTAAATATTTTGCACACATATTCATTTAAATCACCCTATACTTAAAATTTATAGACAAGAAAAATGATATTATAATGCTCAGAAGGGAAGAACTGGAACTCAAGTCCATAGATACAAAACAGTATCAAATAGTATGCTGAAATGGTTAAGAGTGACATCATGATAATATATGGAAGAACGATGCTAAAATAAGTTCCTTTTGTGTGGTTAAAATCGAATGCTACTCTGGTTCCACCACTAGGAATTTGGTCATTGTCTATTTCTTTTATCTATCAATTGTATCTCCATGCTAGTATAAACAAAATTTAAAACTAAATTCATTAAAAAAAAAAAAAAACTTTTATTTTTATTTTGGCTGAGCCAGCATTTCCATTTCATAATTTGGGGAGCAGTTTGTAACTTAAAAGACACTTGCTCCTTGGAAGAAAAGTTATGACCAACCTAGAAAGCATATTGAAAGCAGAGACATTACTTTGCCAACAAAGGTCCATCTAGTCAAAGCTATGGTTTTTCCAGCAGTCATGTATGGATGTGAGAGTTGGACTGTAAAGCTGAGCACCAGAGAATTGGTGCTTTTGAACTGTGGTGTTGGAGAAGACTCTTGAGAGTCCCTTGGACTGCAAGGAGATTCAACCAGTCCATCCTAAAGGAGATCACTCCTGGGTGTTCTTTGGAAGGAATGATGCTAAAGCTGAAACTCTAGTACTTTGGCCAACTGATGCAAAGAGCTGACTCATTTGAAAAGACCCTGACACTGGGAAAGATTGAAGGCGAGAGGAGAAGGTGACTACTGAGGATGAGATGGTTGGATGGCATCACCAACTCAACGGACATGAGTTTGAGTAAACTCCAGGAGTTGGTGATGGACAGGAAGGCCTGGCGTGCTGCAGTCCAAGGGGTCGCAAAGAGTCAGACACAACTGAGCAACTGAACTGCACTTGTAACTTTAAAAGGAAGGTTCCCTGGAAAAGATTGCCACTGCTGAAGTGTGCTGTTCTTAAGTTATTCCTCATTCTTCCTTCCTTGTAAGGGGCAAATTTCTAGACTCCATGACAGTCAAACTGAATCAAAATTTATAGTCTTCCTGATTATGATTGCAAATGTCTGCAAGCCTATCTACTTAGATGGCTCCTCTTAGCATTAACTGAAAGAATAGTTTTAACTGGAACATTTATAAAGATGACAAGAAAATTTGTTAAAAAGAAGGGAACTCAAACCATGAAACAAATAAATTATTTATTTAATTGTTTAAGTCTTAGAAGGTGTGCAGCAACTGTAAATAATGTGGGTTTAATGTTATGGTAACAATTTAGAGAAAAGTAGCTTTGGTGGTACCTGTAATCTTTCATGTTTTTGGATTTGCATGATTCCTTGATGTGCTTCTTTATCCCACAGTGATCCACACAGATTTGTTGGTATTTAATTCATCAGTTCACCCAACAAATTCCTGGATATCTGATATAGGAAGTCAGTGGGCTAGGTGATGGTCAGTTTTTTGTATCAGAGATAAAGTACTAATTTACACAGTCATCCTGTTTGTTTGCAATTGCCAAATATTCCATTTTTGAAGCTTTTTGATCCGACATGCACCGTTTCATCTTTTGAATTTGTTTTTCTCTGGCTATTTCTCTATCAGTTTGCTATTGTATAAACTTGTGTCTGGGCAGGGCTGTGAAATTCATGGCTCTTTTCAAATGCAAAAGTGCCTAGTGTATGCATTTTGAAAATGTTTTAAAAGGATTCTTGCAAAATACCTCCTTATAAGGTATCTATACAGTTGTGCTTCAGGGAGTTTTATAGCAATATCTGATTTTTAGGTACAAGAAACATTATATTTCAAGTTGTTTGTTTTCTTGAAAATAACTGTTTCATAGAATAACTTAAAATTGTATTTTTCCCCCTACTATCAGAATTCTGGTGAGTTCTTTTGAAACTTTTCTGTTAATGTTTTAATCTCTAGGTTCCTTGCACATAAGTAGACACTCAGAAATAATAGTTGTGTGATGGAATGAATGAATTAATAAATAAAACAATCCCAAATCTGTGGCAGTAGCTATCTGTTATAATTCTGCCTTTCCAAAGTTTTGTCGATTGTTACATATGTTGGCAGAAAAATGCACTACATAGAAGATTTTATGCTTCCATCTAGAGTTTTCAAAATCGAGCATGTTTTGTAATGCAAAATAAGGGAAAATGCAATTAAAATAAGCATGTGGAACTCTTCCAAATGCAGACCCTTGGAGTATTGTCAAATCTCCTTCTCATTAGCTGTTTAGATTCTAGAATAAAAAAAATATTCCTTGACTTTCTCTTAAAAATTGAATGGCTACCTTTGGGTTTTAACATACTTAGAATTGGTTGTTCCTGATCTTTATTGATGTCTCCTTTAGTTTTGTTTGTTTTTATTTTTTCCAGAGTCCCAGTGTCCTGCCACAACTATTTCTGTATACCATCTCTGCTCCTGACCTCTTCGTTTCTGTTATTTTCTTTAGTCAGATCACGTGTTTCCTCTGCTCGTGAATCTGCTTTTGTCCTTGAACCTGGGCTGGAGAGAACACTGTAAATGCTAATGCATTCAAAGTTGTCTTCTTGGCTTTCCTTGAATCTTTCCCCTTGCTTTCTGCCTGCTGGCACTGTCTCTGTGTGAGTAGCTTACATTCCTGGAGGTCAAACTTCTTTGACTTTAGTTGCTCCTTTCTCAGAGGTAGGAAAACAGTGATCATTTCTATAGATTCCCCCTTTCTGTCTGTCCCCATCTGAAATCACTACTCAAGCTTTCCCTGCATATAAGGTCCTCTTACCTCTGAGATTTACATTCTGGCATCTGAAAGTCTGTAGATAACCATTTTTCTTCATCATTTCATACTTGAACAAAGATGAATTGGAGTCTGGTTAAATTTGGTGCATTGAAAGTGTTCACTGCCTCCTGAAACCCAACTAAGATAAGAGGAATAAGTGCGGGTGAGGGTGTTGGGGAGGGGGAGGATGTGAAATCTACAGGAGTGAAGACAACAGCAGTTGATAAATGACATCAACATTCAGATCAAAGCAGATGGATGAGTAAATGATTTGGCAGAGCAGACATGGAACCCTAGGAACCTATAGAGAAGGAAACCAGAAAGGAGAAAGTTACTTTGTTCCCACTGGACCTTGGAAAGTCCCAGGTATTTAAAGGGATTAGAGGCACCAGGTTCTCTGACAGGCAAAATCTGGGGGAGACAAAATCAAGCATACTGTTTATTTTTGTAAAAGAAGCCTTTGGAAGCGTCAGATGCCCTCCCATCTCTAACAGCCAGGCAGTTTCTGCTTTTCCAGTCCTTTCCCAGAAGGACTAATTATATCTATTTTACAGAGAAATTGACTTAAAAGGAATTTTGAATCACACAAAAGTAGAGGTGGGATGAGCTTCTTTCCTGAAAACAGGGCCCTTAAGTAAATATCTGTATATTTAATCATGAGAATGGCCATCTTTTTAGTTTGTCTAGCTCCTGTAGTGGAGGCATTGACATTCTTGAATCAAACATTTGATAATCTGTTGTTGTTATTCAGTTGCTAAGTCATGTCTGACTCTTTGCAACCCCATGGACTAGCATGCCAGGCTTCCCTGTATTTCACTGTCTCCCGGAGTTTGCTCACATTCATGTCCATTGAGTTGGTGATGCTATCTAATCATCTCATCCTCTGCCAACCCCTTCTCCTTTTGCCTTCAATCTTTCCCAGCATCAGGATCTTTTCCAATGAGTCAACTCTTTGCATCAGATGGCAAAAGTATTGGAGCTTCAGCATCAGTCCTTCTAATGAATATTCAGGCTTGATTTCCTTAAGGATTGACTAGTTTGATCTCCTTGAAATTCAAGGGACTCTCAAGAATCTTCTCCAGCACCACAGTTCAAAATCATCAATTCTTTGGTGCTCAGCCTTCCTTATGGTCCAACTCTTATGCTGTGGTCATGGTCCACAATGATTTTGGAGCCCAGGAAAATAAAAGCTGCTACTGTTTCCACTTTTTCTCCTTCTATTTGCCATGAGGTGATGGGACAAGATGCCATGATCTTAGTTTTTTGGATATTGCATTTCAAACCAGCTTTTCACTCTCCTCTTTCCCCTTCATCAAGAGGCTCTTTAGTTTCTCTTCACTTTCTGCCATTAAAGTGGTGTCATCTGCATATCTGATGTTGTTGATATTTCTCCAGGCAATCTTGATTCCAGCTTGTCATTTATCCAGCCCAGCATTTCACATGGGCACTCTGTATAGAAGTTAAATAAGCAGGGTGACAATATATAGCCTTGTTGTACTCCTTTCCCAATTTTTAACCAGTCCATTGTTCCATGTCTGGTTCTAATTGTTGCTTCTTGACCTGCCCGTCAGGAGGCAGGTACGGTGGTCTGGTATTCCCATCTCTTTAACAAACATTTGAGAATAATATCCTTATAATAATATGGCTTGAAACTCTATTGACTTGTAGGTCGGCCCATGAATTCATGAGCCCAGCCCATGTACCAAGTTTTAGTTTAGTTTTTGAATTTTTCACTATGTGTGAACAGCTGAGGACCACTAGAAATTGGATGAAAACTTCAAATAAGAGAAGGAGATACAAACAAAAATCAGTGGAAATAGAGTCCATGGAATGGAAGATGCAGCATAAAACTGTAATATTCTCAGTGAGATAGAAAATGTTATACTCATCAAACAGAAATAGTATTATATAAATCAAAGAAACAATAAGGGAATGAGGATGAGTTTTTTAAAATTAAAAATATAGTAGTTAAAATTGAAGTATTAAAACAAAAAGTGCTGTAACTTTGATAGGAAAAAAGAGACAAATTTCGATATTCAGCTAATAGTTTGATAAAAAGACAAAGGAGCAAAGAATCGGTTGAGGATAAATGTCAAAGAAATGAGAGGACTTTTTTAGGAAGGTGAAGGGTATGAGTTCCTAAAATGAAAAGTCCGAGAAGCACTTAACCAAGTAGCCGAGAAAACACTCACTCCAAGGCAGTACCACATGTCCAGATGTCAGAAATAAAGAGATGGATCTAGATTTCTTAGAAAAATGGCTTATATGTGATGGCTCATAAAAAGACTGTCATAGGACTTCTCAATAGCAAAACTGGGAGCTAGAAGATGATTCTTTAAAAATTTGAAATAAAGCATTTTCCACATATAGTTCTATATGCAGCCAAGCTTTCAATCAGTCTGAGTATAGAATAAAGGCATTTCTCAACAAACGTGACTGTCAAAATTTACTTTCCATGTATCTTTTATTAGAAAACTTCGGAAGTTAAGCTCTCCTACCACTGGGGAACAAACAATAACAACAGATCAGGTTGAGAAAACAGGAGTTTTGATACACGTAAGGATGAGGAAGTCCCAGGAAGGAGGGTGTGCGTCTTAAAAGAGAGAAATCAGTCCAGGATACTAGACAGAGTGTATTGGGAAGGACAACTCCTGAGAAGCAAAACAATTGACAACTTATATTGGTGGAGTAGAGTATTGTGGCGGAAAAGGCAATGGCATCCCACTCCAGTACTCTTGCCTGGAAAATCCCATGGATGGAGGAGCCTGGTAGGCTTCAGTCCATGGGGTCGCGAAGAGTCGGACACGACTGAGCGACTTCCCTTTCACTTTTCACTTTCATGCATTGGAGAAGGAAATGGCAACCCACTCCAGCGTTCTTGCCTGGAGAATCCCAGGGACGGGGGAGCCTGGTGGGCTGCCAAGCAGTAGCAGAGTATTGTGGAGAACTTTTACAGTCCTGTTAAAGGGATTGGGAGGGAGTGTTGATGCCTACCTAGAAAAATGAAAGACTTAAATAAACCAACAATCATAAACATCACCTACTCTGAAAACTGGTATCATTCATTCCTACAATGAAAATTGTTATCAGCCTGTGTGACTCAGTTCAATGTCCAGCAAAGGATCTCGACTCATGTATCTATCTGGTTATAGTCCCTTTAATTCTTTTTGTGTAAAGACTTCATCTCTATTTTACTTTTAGCCCAGATCCATGCACCTAGTACATTGTTTTGGTGTTTTTATTGCATAGAGTATTCATTCATTTTGTTAAGTAGGTATTTGTTTAAACTATCACAAAGCAGGGGCACATCACCTTACCCCGCCCCAACATCCCTCATGTTTGAAGGATACATGCTTACTGAAAGCGGGGACTTGGTCTTTAGAATATCTATTTTTTTTAAAAAATGCAGTATACCTCATATTTAATAAATATTGCATGTTTATAGTTCTTAGTTACTTGCCAGCTATGTTAGAGCAAATTAATTAGTCAGCAAGACTCCGAGAATTCACCCTTTTACCTTCTGGCAGGATTGTGCTTAAACATTCTAGACAAATTAAAATCTGCTTTTTACAAGAAAATTTATTCTTTCCTACCTGACCCATCCTAACACTTAACAGTTCTCCACTACTAAGAATGTCTTGTTTTATGTCTCAGTTAAATCTCTTGAATTGCTACTTAAGTCTGTTTTGGGGGGAGGTGCTTTGTTATACCAGCTGGACAATATGCTCTTGCTCTTTCTCTCACAGTCACTCTCTGGTCTAGGTTGCTTCAAACTGAGGGTGAAAATAAACTTTCATCTTAACATAGCAGGGTATCTTGAGAACAAAATAAACAACTCCAGTTTGCAAGCTAACTTTAGACAACTTGCAGCGTTAGTTATTGTCTTTTAATGTGGAAATTCTGCAGCAAAACGTCCCTATGGCTCTGGCTGTGGGACGGTATTATTACCATCCAAACCATAAGCTTAGTGCTACGTGATTTTTTAAATGACAGATGTTTACTATTGATTCTTTCCTATCTTATATAATGATAAACAATCACATATTTAGGGACACAGAAGATCTTATTTACTGGAAACAAATGGTTAGGTCTTACACACAGGTTCTTGTAGAAAATATGATTGATATAAACAGATATATTGTAAAATAGTTTTTATACAAATATTAAATACTGTAATATAAGAAATTCATGAAATATAGATAATATATATTTAGATTTTATATTAAATAATAATACACTTTTGTTAGTGTGTTAGTATTCAACCTAAAGTTCCCTGCTCCTAGGAGCTGATGCTAATAGGAGGCTGCTGGGGAGAAATCTTCCAGGGGAGAGATACACTACAAACAACTCATAGTCAATCCAGAGCATAAGATCTAAATATGCTATGTGTTGTCCTATTAAAATTCTCTGCTTTCCTGTAGACCATTTATGTGACTACCCTTAAAATCCTTCGTAGTGTGTGGGTGGTCAAAGAATTTCTGAGCTAATCCCTATTGCTCTCAGATTATTGAACCAATTTGGGTCTAGTTAATAACTCTATTAACTGGATAATGGTTACTGTCCTTTTATCAACTCAGTAACACTATGTCTGCATTATAAACAACTGATCAGTGACACAAACCTCTTTATATAGTAATACACAAAATACTTTGTCTCTTAAGGGCAGTCTCACAGAAAAAATAACCAGTACTGCATCTTTCATTGGCAAGAGCTGCCTCAGGCCTCTGTGTGGCTGCAACTAGGTAGCATCTTCTAAATCTCTTCTCTGCAGTTGAGCAGATGGCAGCTTTCAGATTGGAAACTTGATTCACTGCTGCATTTAGTGTGGTTAAAACAAATGATGGGCCTGGAGCAGGGTCTATACAGCCCTATAGAACAGTTGGCAAGTGGAAAATGAGGGTAACCAGTTTATTTGTCTACACAACACTAAAGAAATGGCTTGATGAATTTTCCCGTACTAGAATGACTGATTTTTTTTCCCTCATCAAATGAATTGAATTGACCAACTGTATTGGCGTCCTGTAGACACAGCCTGAAAAGTCTCCTGCTCTAACAGGCTTCAAACTAGTGGGGGTCTGTAGTGACACAGCAGGTGTGGAGAGATCTAAGCCCTTAAATGCAACGTATATGCAGAGCTCTGCAGACAGCCCCGTGGAGCTACCACATAAGATGGTTTTTCATGTGTAAATGAGAAGGTCTTTCATTTTTCAAGCTATTGCATTATATCCCCTTCTGTTGAAAGACAAACACAGGAAATAAGCCTGCACCGACTTAATTACAGAAGGGTAGCCAATACCATGGACAGGATTGCAGGCTTCAGTCATGAGGCTTAACTACATGGTAGATTTTGTACTTTGGTACTCAGAGTTCAAGTCACATTGGGAATTCATGGCTTTCGTAAGAATTGCTCCCTGGGAAATGAGCTCTGGGAGTATATTGATTTTGAATGAAATGCTTACCATGATGGGGGTCAGGATGGGGAAAAGTCTTAGAACAAAGAGTTAGGAAGAGCTAAATAGCTGATTTACAAAGTGAGAAACTACCTGGCCAGGTGATTTAGTAGAGACTTCCCTGCCCCCAGATTTGAAGTCTCCTAGGATTAATAGAAATAAATGTGAATAAAAAATATGTTCAGTGACTCCAAGTGATTTTTCTTACTCATGGAATTAACAACTTTATTTCAAATTATTGTAAACGATGTTTTATTTTAAAAATTTTCAATATTTATATTGTTTAGTTTTTGAAGGAGTCATAGTTTGAGGTTGTTACATATTTATGATTTCTTCATATTTTATTTAATAATTTTGGCCCTATAAATACGACGTCTTTAAAATATTTTAAAAACTAGTTTTTCATGCTACATAGTTATGCATATACTTCTAAATTTGCATACACATACACACATCTTTGTGATTCATAGAGATACATATTTATGCACAAACACAGTTGTTTCTGTACTCTTCTCTCTAAAACACTTAAATTTTATTTATCATGACTTTAGTGATGACCAAGTAATGAATGTTAAAATTTCTCATGGAGTATCCTCTCTGACAGACATTGAAACTTGAAGTTTGAATAATGCCATTAGCTCCATTTTCTTAGTGATACAGCTGATTCAGAGAGGTTAGGTAATTTTCCAAGGTTACAAAGCTCATAAATGACAGAGCCAAGAATTTTAACCTAGGTCAAAAGTCTCTGAATACTGCTATGCATCTTCTCTTGTTGAATAGCTATTTCAAGGTAAATGCTTGAAGTATATTTCAGCATATTCTACAAAATGACTAGTATGTATACATATTCTTGAAATTTTCCTGTTGAACATTAATTTAATGAATTAATATTGTAAGGCAGATTTCTAATGTAGGCCATGTTAAAATCTGGTTTTCTTGGCCAAAGAAGAGATGAGACATATTCTTGTTTTCTTTAGTGCATTCATCTCTTGGAGTTTGTCTCTTTTATATGGTTTACGGTCATGTTTTAAGTTTAGCCTCAAAATTTTGATATTAAAAACATAGTTTCAAGACACTTTTTGGTTTCTTTGCCATCGTTAGTGGAGAATAGGATTTGGGTCTCTTCCATATAGCATCTCCATATGATGCTGCTCTCCTATGAGGCAGGTGGCATTTTTTTCTTTGTTGGTAGAAGGACCTGAGGTAAAATCTACACTACAAATATTTAATATTTATAAAAACAAAGACATCTCTGAAAAAGTCCATTGTTAAGGTCTCATGTAGCCTCACACTTATATGATTAATAGAGCTCTCCCAAATCTAGAAGATGTATCTTGGGAGACTTCAGATGGGCTCAGACCCTGCTACTTTATGCTTGTTGCAGTGAAGCTCTGTTGTGCAGTGTAGTTCAGTTCAGTCGCTAAGTCGTGTCCGGCTCTTTGTGACCCCATGAATTGCAGGACGCCAGGCCTCCCTGTCCATCACCAACTCCAGGAGTTCACTTAAACTCACGTCCATCAAGTCAGTGATGCCATCCAGCCATCTCATCCTCTGTGGTCCCCTTCTCCTCCTGCCCCAAATCCCTCCCAGCATCAGAGTCTTTTCCAAGGAGTCAACTCTTCGCATGAGATGGCCAAAGTACTGGAGTTTCAGCTTTAGCATCATTCCTTCCAAAGAAATCCCAGGGCTGATCTCCTTCAGAATGGACTGGTTGGATCTCCTTGCAGTCCAAGGGACTCTCAAGAGTCTTCGCCAACGCCATAGTTCAAAAGCATCAATTCTTCGGCACTCAGCTTTCTTCACAGTCCAACTCTCACATCCATACATGACCACAGGAAAAACCATAGCCTTGATTAGACGAACCTTTGTTGGCAAAGTAATGTCTCTGCTTTTCAATATGCTGTCTAGGTTGGTCGTAACTTTTCTTCCAAGGAGTAAGTGTCTTTTAATTTCACGGCTGCAGTCACCATCTTCAGTGATTTTGGAGCCCAAAAAAATAAAGTCTGACACTGTTTCCACTGTTTCCCCATCTATTTCCCATGAAGTGATGGGACCAGATGCCATGATCTTAGTTTTCTGAATGTTTAGCTTCAAGCCAACTTTTTCACTCTCCTCTTTCACTTTCATCAAGAGGCTTTTGAGTTCCTCTTCATCCTTTCTGCCATAAGGGTGGTGTCATCTGCATATCTGAGGTTATTGAGATTTCTCCTGGCAATCTTGATTCCAGCTTGTACTTCTTCTAGTCCAGTATTTCTCATGATATACTCTGCATATAAGTTAAATTATCAGGGTGACAATATACAGCCTTGACATACTCCTTTTCCTATTTGGAACCAGTATGTTGTTCCATGTCCAGTTCTAACTGTTGCTTCCTGACCTGCATATAGGTTTCTCAAGAAGCAGGTCAGGTGGTCTGGTATTCCCATCTCTTGAAGAATTTTCCACAGTCTGTTGTGATCCACACAGTCAAAAGCTTTGGCATAGTCAATAAAGCAGAAATAGATTCTGGAACTCTCCTGCTTTTTCCATGATCCAGCGGATGTTGGCAATTTGATCTCTGGTTCCTCTGCCTTTTCTAAAACCAGCTTGAACATCTGGAAGTTCACAGTTCATATATTGCTGAAGCCTGGCTTGGAGAATTTTGAGCATTACTTTACTAGCGTGTAAGATGAGTGCAATTGTGCGGTAGTTTGAGCATTCTTTGGCATTGCCTTTCCTTGGGATTGGAATGAAAACTGACCCTTTCCAGTCCTGTGGCCACTGCTGAGTTTTCCAAATTTGCTGGCATATTGAGTGCAGCACTTTCACAGCATCATTTTTCAGGATTTGAAATAGCTCAACTGGAATGCCATCACCTCCACTAGCTTTTTTCGTAGTGATGCTTTCTAAGGCCCACTTGACTTCACATTCCAGGATGTCTGGCTCTAGGTCAGTGATCACACCATCGTGATTATCTAGGTCAAGAAGATCTTTTTAATTTCTGAGCACAAAAGGGACTAATGATAGGATAACAGGCATGCTGTAGAGGACAACTTTGACACAATCTTTCCAGCTGTTCAGCAAGTGTCTTCTGTCGGGTCTGCTCTATCACTGACAGCTGGGGGATTGATGTGTGCAAGACAACTGTAATGCTAATGGAGCGGCATGTGTTCAGTTCTGCTGCACGGACCAAGGACGGATTCCAGTGCTGAGTGTGACACCTCAGTGAAAAGCAAGTTGGGATTGATTTTGCTAAAATTACAATCCTGGACCTTTTACAAGACAAATTGGCCTTTCCCTCCACCCCCACTGGTGTTTGTTGGAAAAGGAAAGATGTAGGGAAAAAAAATAGGTGTTGGTGGTGATTTACTACCATCATTAGAAAAAGGCATTTTTCAAAATACACAAGTATTGTTAATTGTTGTTCTAGTGATTATCTGTGCATGATCTCATTTATTCAGGTAAAAGTGAGAAATTTAATAAACTCTCCAGATGTTTCTAAATATCTTATTTCTTATAAGAAAGCAAGCAAGATGACTAGATTTTTTAAATCTTTTAAAAATGTATTTAATCATTAATTTCATTAATGATGATTTGAGTCATGATACTGATAGGGAGCCATGCACTGTAGTTTGGTATTTTTGATTCTTTAAAGACTTTTCCTAAGTATTTTCATTACTTTTTTCTGCCTTATACTGAAATAATTCTTTGGCAGAACTATCTAACATTGAAAAGCATAAGAACTGTTTCTTTATGAAGGGAAAGATTGGAGTAATTTTCTCATGTTTCCTGAAATTTTTAATTCATGTTTATATATCTGTTGAATGCCTGCTCTGTACCAGGTATACTTCTAGTGGCTGGAAGTGGAAGAGTGAACAACATAGCAAGTCATGCTTTTATGAAGACTGTCTTTTAGTGTGAGAAGGCAGAAAATAAATGCAACCAAATTATTACATAATATGTCTGGTAGTAATAAGCGCCATGGAGGAATACAGAGCAGGGTGGTGGGGAAGGCGAGCGATGGTGGATGGGGCTGCTGGTTTGTACGTGGTGATGAGAGCTCAGGTGGCATTAGAGGTAAAGAGTTACAGGCTAAATGCTTACCATTCTTATGTGAATGACTAGACCTTGAGGAATATGGAAATAGGTAACCTCTATTACTTTATAAAGACTAGAATGACATCTCACAAAGTGACAGGATGTGGCCTCTTTCTCTCATCTGTCCAATATGGGATGACTTTGAGAGATGCAGCCTTGAACGTGGAAACCTGTCACCAGGTGATTATATTTGATAAAGGAAATACTTGGAAAGACTGAGTTTCAGAATAATTCACATGGTTGAGGAAAGGCAGGATGGATTTTGCTATCACCCCATTTAGCTCAGAAGCAATATTGCCTTTGGGATTCTTGAGAGATTTTGACCTCTCCTTTGCCCGTTCTCTATGCTTTCTCCTCCCCTCTCTCTCAGGTAGATGCAACAGTCATTCTTTATAGAATCAGTACAGTGTGCCCTCCCTCAGAGAAATCTCCCCTGACCAGTCCTGTCATTCCCTGATCACTCTCTAGTTTTGCCCACCTACTTTCTTCACAGTTGGGAGTGGGAAGGAAAGAGAATGCAAATGAAATCCATGATATACTTTAGATGCAGACATTTCAAGAAACACATTAAAAAATAAACTTCACGCCACTGAGATACCTTTAACATGTGGCCAAATTATTCCATTTTTAAATTACAGGCTTGCTGATCAAGATTATCAGAAAACTGCCAGCAGTCAGAGTTGGGCAGATAATGCACCCATTTATCATTGCATTCCTCTTACTGATTACCCAGCCTGCAGAAAAAATAAATTATTACCTTTCATACATTTAAAATTTGATGACATCAATACCTAATGTTCATTGAAAAGTGGAAATGCTAGTCACTCAGTTGTGTCTGACTCTTTGCAACCCCATTGACTGTAGCCTGCTAGACTCCTCCATCCATGGGATTTTCCAGGCAAGAATACTGGAATGGGTTGCCAGTTCCTTCTCCAGGGGGTCTTCCAGACCCAAGGATCAAACCCAGGTCTCCCACATTGCAGGCAGATGCTTTACCACTTGAGCTACCAGGGAAGCCCAATGTTTATGGAGCACACACAATTGCCAGTCATCATGCCAAGAGGTTCAGACTGCATCACACCATTTATGTGAATTGCAGCTCTATGAAGGAGATACTGTTATCATGTCTATGGTGAGAGAACTAAGGCTGGAAATATTAAGTAACTTGCCTCAATAGGTCTAATAAGTGTCAAATCTAGAATGAAGACTGAGGCAGTGTGAATCCATACTGTACAGAAAGCCACAGCATTCAGATACCATTTCCAGGATTAGGGAAGAGAAAATGGAATCCCAGTTCCAAGATCTATAGTCAACCACTGCTAGCTCCAGAACTTAGTAAGTATTTGGAAGCTGTACATAGTTTTTTTTTTTTTTTACAAAGCATTTAAAAATGATGTTAATGAAAAACTGCTTTGACATTTCACCAGTAAAATGTGGAACTTTGAGTACCCTTCTAACAGGAAACATTCAGAAGTATGTCAGTTGTGGAGCCCTGCCATGAGTTTGAAGTTTGCCCAGAAAAGGGGACTGCATTAGAATTAAGACTTGATAAAATCTAAGAGCAGAGAATGGATACATGTGTGTATATATGGCTGAGTCCCTTTACTCTCCACCTGACACAATCATAACATTATTAATCAGCTAAACCCCAATACAAAATTAAAAGTTAAAAAAAAAATCTAGGTGCAAATGTCTGTTTCTTTTGGAAATAGCATCCCAAGGATCATCTTTGTATGAAGTGCCAGAATTAGACTCTTCTTTCTTTAATTAGCAGTCAGACACAGAAGACTGTGAGTGAACACAAATCTAGCTGTATTGCTCTTTCCTCAGCTCCCCCAGGCTCACCGCAGTGTCATGATTCATGGCTAGTTCACCGTTCACTGAGGAGCTTCCTCTTGTCAGGCATTGGTATAGGTGGTAGGACCACAATCAGGAGCAAAGCATGAAATCCATGCCTTCAATAGAGCTCACATTTTAGTAGGAGTAGACAGATAATGATCTAAAAAAGTAGAATTGATCATTACAATGGTGAAAATATATCAGGAAAGGAAGATAACTGTAATTTAAATAGAGTGTCAGAGAGGGCCTCATTGAGAAGGTTACTTCTGATTAAAGATGTTCTTCCAGTTAGGAAATATTTTACATGAGAAGATGAATGAAACATGGGATTCCTCTCTCTGTCATTCTAACTCACAGTGTCTCATTCCCTCCATCTTCTGCTTGGCCTACCTACTGTTTCAGCAAGGTCTGGCATGTTGTGGCATCAATTATTTCGAATTCAGCGCCAAGTTGTGGAGTTAGCAGGCTAGTATTCTGCACGTGCCCGCCCATCCGAAGCATTTTTGTCTATTCTCCCTATAGTTAAAACATAGGATCACTTTCTTCATCCACGTCTATAAGAAATAACATAATCTCCTCATAAATGATTAAATGATTTCAAGTTTTGTAGGAATTTGTTCTTTGGTCAGGAATGTGTAAAGCATGTTGTACGAGTGGTTTTTCTTTGATGAACAGGCAAGCATGGAGCTTGAGCCTTCAGAATAGTTAGGAGACTGGAGCCATATGCTATAAGCCATGTACCTGACATAAGACTCTCAGTGGAAGCAATGTTGTCCTTATTTTACTAGTGAAGTGATTGAAGCTGAAATGAGCAGTCTTCCTCCAAATGCAGCATTCTGAAGGGTTATTGGAATTGTTCAGATTCAGGTATCAAGCCCTCAGGCACCTAATTTTATTTTTCTGGACTTTCATGGTGTGTGCTCCTGTGTACGTGGGTGTGTCTGTATGTCATAGTTACATTGCAGATGACACAGGGTATAATGATAGGACCTTTCTTAATACACTATATTCCAGTTTTTGTTTTTAAAGTTCTCATTGAAATGTTTGAATTTGCTATTATGTTCTGGTATCAATGGAATGTTGAATAACATCACAGAAAATAACAAGCTTTGTGCAGCATAAAATAAAATTCTCTTTCATTCTATCTATTAATCTTTATCCTGCAGTAAATTTATACGTTCAAGCAATCCTATTTTAAAATTGCTTGTTTGCCAATCAAGGTCACTAGAAAAATGGACCATAATCATAGTTGGACAGCCAATGAATGCACTTATCATTACATTTTTCTCATCTTTTTAAAAAATGGGATTTGCAAAATTATTACTGTTCATACGTTTAAAATATACTAAAAATATAGTAATTACTGAGCACATGCTATGATAAAATTTGATGTGAAGAGCTTTGTGTACATCATATCACTTCATCATCATGACAGTCTAGTAATGAAGATGCTGTCACTGTGCCTGTGTTAAAGATGGTAAAAAATATGGCTTGATCAGACAAGAAAACTTGTTTAAAGTTATGTAACTAGGGGTGGGTTTAAGATTTAAGCAGGCCAACTCCAGGACTTACACTTACCTACCATACCATCTATACTTCCAGAGATTAGTAGAAAAAACATGAAATTGAGAGTTTATAAGTTCATCGTTTTAGTGCCTACGTGATTTCATATTTTGTTAACTTTGACTCATAATGCAGGGATGTTCTGTGGAAAAAATTGTACAGTATATGTGAAAGTGCTTTCAAAATTTTGATACTACCCAAATAAATATAACTTATTCTTTCCTTAAATAAAATTTCTTAATTGTTAGTTGCTAGTAAGGCAAAACTATTGGAGAAGGAAATGGCAACCCACTCTGGTGTTCTTGCCTGGAGAATCCCAGGGACGGGAGAGCCTGGTGGACTGCCGTCCATGGGGTCGCACAGAGTCGGACACGACTGAAGCAACTTAGCAGCAGCAGCAGCAGTAAGGCAAAACTATAGAGACAGTACAAACATCAGTGGTTGTCAGAGGCTGAGGGAGGGTGTAGGGACAAGAGATAAATAGTATAAAAGGCAAGTAGAGAGGATTTACAGGGTGCTGAAACTAGTCTTTATGATACTGTAATGATAGATACCTGTCGTACATTTATCCAAACCTATAGAATGTGCATTGCCTATTAAGAGTGAACCCTAATGTAGACTGTAGACTTTGGGTGACAATGATGTCAATGTAGGTTCATCAGTTTTTAACAAATGTCCCACTCTGGTGAAGGATGTTAATAATGGTGGAGGCCGTACGTCTACTGGGGCAGGGGGCATTTGGGAAATCTCTCTACATTTCACACAGGTTTTCTGTGGCCTAAGACTCTAAACCATAAAGGCTTTCAAAACAAAGACTAGCCAGATTTTCTGTCTGATGCACTGTGCTTCAATCTAAAAACTAAGTGAAAAGTTACTTAAAATTTCTTAAAAGGAACTCATAGCTCCTAAAAACAGCATTGCAGATTTCATAGCTTTTATGCAAGGTAGATGTTTGTGTTTTAATATCCATGTAACAGAGAGGTACTTATAGAGAATTTAGACAGTTGGTCTTAAAAATAGTGTACAATATCATGTAGGGCAAATTATTTTCTATCAGCTTATCTGTAGGAATATAACTATTGTGATTAAAAACATGGCAGATTTTGGGTCAAAGTTTTGTGATATGGCGATGGCAGACATTCCTCTTTCTATATTTCAATGAAAATACCCAATTAAATATATTAGAAGTTACAAATTCCAAACAGATTGCCCTGAAACCCAAGAGAGAACACTGAAAAGCTAATAGAATTTATATGAATTTCCAGCAAATGACAAATTTAAAAATAAATACATAATTTAGTTGTATTCATATATAATATGTAAATCAAAACAGATTAATATATTTAGAAAAAATATTATATTCAAATTGACAGAAAAATATAAAAGTGGCTAGAAGTCAAGTGAATAACCTAAACCTTTCACAAGATATTAATCTTGACTATGTGGATCAATTGAGAAATAAACAAAGTTCCTGATATAAATTAGAAATGCAATGATCACAAACTAGTCTGAGAAGACTTTGATGAAAGCTCATTAATATTCTGATAACTTAGTGGGATGTCCACACTTTTGTTGTTTAAATATTTTATAAAGAGCTTTATTGAGGTATAAATAACATACAATAAGCTGAATATATTTAGTGTATAATTTTATGTTTTCCTGTATATATATATATATTATATATATGCATGTGTGTATGTATATATACACAAATATGACCATCACTAGAGTCAAGATAGTAAACACATTCATCAAACCCCAGTTTCCCATGCCTTTTGTAATACTTATCACCCTTATTTCTCTGCCATCACCCACTTCCCCAAGCAAAAACTTATCTATCTTTTGAATACTTTTTATTTTCTGGAATTCTATATAAACAGAATGATACAGCATGAACTCTTTTGCGAATATGGCTTCTGTCACTCACCATAATTATTTTAAGACTCAACTATGTTGTTTGAGGGCTTAGATGTGGAGACCTGGGTTCAATCCCTGGGTTGGAAAGATCCCCTGGAGGAGGGGATGGCAACCTACTCCAGCGTTCTTGCCTGGAGAATCCCCATGGACAGAGGAGCCTGACAGGCTACAGTCGCTCGGGTTGCAAAGAATTGGACATGACTGAGCAGCTAAACACATGTTGTTTATATCAGTAGTTCATTCTGTTATTGCTGAGTAGTATTGCACTTTAAGAATATAGCAAAATTTGTTTATCCATTACCTGTTAATAGATATCTAGATTGTTTCCAGATCTTGACTGATACATTTGAATATAAGTGAAAACTTAAGACTTGGGTGAGTAAGATACACTTCTCCATTGGTGATAAGTATTATATTGATGGTGGTGACAGTAATAATGACAACTACCATTAAGTAAGCATATGTTACAGATAAGATATTGTGTCATATTGTATATATCAGATATGTTTTACATGTGTAACTGTAACAAGATAAAATTAACCTTTCAGCTTAGGCACCAAACACCAAAATTGTTGAGTCCTCTGGTAAATGTGAGACCACCTTAGAGAAATCATAAAATTAGATATATGAGAATTGCTTCCATGGCTCTGGTGAACATTTCTTCCTATAGCAAAGGGTTGAGAGAAAATCATCTCTCTACTTTGACAGGTATAGAGCTTCAACTGGACTTTAAATATATCAACTGAACTTCCCTTGATATTCATTCCCTGCAGTTGAAGGACCACATGGGGGAGGGATAAAGCCAAATTTGGCTGAGCAAAGTAAGGAAGTAGGAAGTGAAAATCCCTCATTTGTGTCTGACTCTTTGCGAGCCCATGGACTATACAACCCATGGGATTCTCCAGGCCAGAATACTGGAGTGGGTAGCCTTTCTCTTCTCCAGGGGATCTTCCCAACCCAGGGATCAAACCCAGGTCTCCCACATTGCAGGTAGATTCTTTACCAGCTGAGCCACCAGGGAAGCCAACAAAGTAGGAGGCTGCTGTCAGAAAGTAGCCAAATTTATACTGAGTACAGTACAGAGGGATGTGAACTGAAGTTTAGTCTTGCCCAGGGCACCAGAGCACTCCAATAGCATGTGGAGGTTGCAGACAACCCAGGAACCAGGGTTGCGCCTGAAGGAGTAGCCAGAGAGGCAGACCAGGGGACACTGAGGGGCTCTTGGAGGAATGTGCATGGCTCTGCTATCTTCCTGGCCCAGAGAACAAGCAAGAAAGCATTTTCCTGCCCTGACTTCTCTTGGCCGCCAATGTTTGACCTTAGGGAGCTTCAAAATACAGCAGTGGATTTGAGAAAGAGGTGGAAAAACAGAGCAGAAAAAGAAAGGAGTCCATCAACTATACCTTTGCCCTGAAGGCAAACAGGCTAGCTACAGGTCTTAGCTCCAGAGAAAGAAAATATGTAAAAAATCATTAAACTGTTGATAAATTGAATTGGGCATGTTTAATTACTGAAGTAAGACTAGGCTTTGTAAGTTAAAGTTTTTATAGAATTCTCCATATGAAAATGTATAGGGAGCTTCTTTCTCCACTGGATACATTTTATACGGACAATAGGAGGCAAAAATAAACTTACATTTGACTAAATCGTATATGTCATTTCTTTTCAATGTTTTGGTTACATGTGAATCATTAGCTTATTATAAAGCATGGCTTCCGAAATTTTTCTTGCTGAATATAAAAATCTTAAGCACAAATGTTCCTGTGAGAGGCAAGAAATGTAGCTATTAGGTGAGAAATTCAGAAGAAAATAATTCTTGCCCCCCAAATTGCCATGCAACCACTATCACACACAGCTTAGTGCTGACCTGCCTCGGGAGATGAAAAACTAGTTCATATCTCAAAGAGCAAGATTTTAGAAAGGTCTTTGCAGATAAAAATTTAAGATATGAATCCTTTGAGAACTGTTCATTCCATTTCTGAAAATGCCACTGTTCTAGTTCAGGTTCATATCAGTTAGCTGCATGTCTTTCTCTGGAGCTTGCTGTTTGTTTTTAAGCAGGAGACATGAAAAATGAGGGTTCTATATTGAGATGTAACTTGGTCACAGTAGAATGATCTCCATCTAGTTATATCACAGAGCTAGCAGAGCTGTAAGAAACTAGAGACAGAGCTTTGAAATGACAATTGCAAGTATAATGAAACAGTCACTCTACCCAAAGCTTATGAGTAAAAAATATTTCCCTGGCAGTTTTATCTTTATATTAACCACCAGCCAAACACACACTCTACACACACACCCTATAAATACACACATACATATGCAAACACCTTTTCTCTGTCTCTCTCACAATTTTGAGGCATGTATATGGTATGTGTGTGTGGTAGATTTAGCAGTTGGTAAAGAATTTATCTTTAAATGGAACCTAATCTTGGCCAGGTTTACCCTAAACTGTGTAGTAGGATTTTGTATTGTCTATTCTGAAAATGAAAATGATGAAGTTATTCTAGCACATCTTTTATCTGAGTTGCAATCCAAATTAAGTTCAGTAAATTGACTTATTTACATTTAAAATGTGTTCAGTACTTTTTTATCCTATATGTATTCTAAGAAAATTCCCAGCAAACATTTTCCATTCTAACTCCCAGTATCAGATGATCATAAAGTGAATTTTAAGAAATCTTTTGCATAAAATAGTTAGGATTATAACCATTTGGGAAAAAATTGTGTGTGTGAGGATTCACCCACATTTCCTAACACACTTAGATAGGAGAAACTTCAGCATACTTATCTTGAATATTTTTGTGGAAAAATCTTATATTGCCCTTGTTTCCAGTTTTATTTGACTTCCTTAAGTTTTTAATGAGTTGACATTAATTTTATACTAAAAGTAGCTATAAATGTCACAACTGGTCAACATGTTTGATTGTGATAACTAAAACATTTAACTAGCCAAGGGCTAAAAAATTTACATTTTTAATTGGATAAATATTTGAAATCAGGGGAAAATAATTATAAGACAAATTGGATACTCCAAACTCATTGTTTTCCAAATAGGTGAACTGAGATCTAGAGCAGTAGAATAGTAGAGTCTATAATTCTCTTATGTTAAGGTATTGTTCATTCTTCTAAACCATGTTAATTATACTATTTATTGTTTTATTATTGCAGCACGGGTTTCAAATCATTATGAAGGAGTTAGATGATGAATTTTGATAAGCATCTGTTCATATGAATAATCCTTTGATATTAGTGATGTGGTATAATGTGAATGCCCACTTCCAAAGTAGAGTCATTTATTTTTTAGCAGGAAATATTTTCTTAAATTTTCTCCATTCTTCAGCACTTAGGACTATCTTGTGTAAAATCGATTCTCAATTTGTATTTATTGAGTCAAATTAATTTGGACCTAAGAAATGCTTTTTATGAATGGTATGGGATGGAAGTCAGGGTTATGAATGATACGGATTGAAGATATGGGACAAGACTAAACCAAGTTTTTTAATGCATGTAGTACTTAATGCTGAAATAGCTGACTGATGCAGTAACTTTTTCAATTCACCAATATAACTTAGCTTTAATGATTTAGGATTATATTAAGTCAATACATTTGAAGTTTGTGAACATAAAGTTAGTTTTTGTGTAGTGTTTACAGATGATATGTACCCAAGGGAAATAGAATGGCATATATAAACGCATATGCACATATAATATTTTTATAATTAAATAAGTATTATATAGTTATAATACTTATACATACTTATTGAATACTTTCTGAGCATTATCTCATTTGAATCAAAAACAATGCTCTGAGGTAGAGTATTATCAGCATGTTATCCTTAAGAAAACTGAAGCTCAATGAGGTTAAACAACCTGCATGATTTCACACCATTTGTAAGATTCAGGATTTTAGCTGATGTCTGCTTATTCCCAAAGTTCTGTGCTCTTTTTCATTGACTTTCTGTTTAATAAATCAAGCAACTCAGAAGGATTCTGGCACATTAATAAGCAACTGGCAAATATATATGAGCTTAATCTGTTTGTTAGAAAATTATGAACAGTCTTAGTCCTTGATAGAATCTGAGCTTTAATCATCAAGAAGCAGCTTGTCTGTAGCTGGTTGATGGGAAGAAGGTACCATAAAAGGGCAATCTGCTTGAAGGAATTATGAGAGTAAGGTGGCGAATTTTGATAACGATCTCTAGCTTTGCTAATTGTAATATTTAAATCGGTAACTTATGCCCAGTAGGAATGACACACAAAAACTACTGTACTCTGAGTATCACTGTGGTGAGCAAACAGCTAAGACACATTTCCTTGAGACAGAATTTTTTCCTGTATACAAATAATATCCTCCTTTATTTGAATGAGAACAGATGGATGAAGCCTCAATATAAATACTTATTGCCCATAGTAATGGATGATTTTATGAGACATTTAAATTGGGCCCAAACAAGGGTGTGAGTTAGTAGATGTGCTTAGCTTGGTATTTTTATTCTCACAATAAGAATTTCTATAAGAAAAGGTGAAGCTGAAAGGGCAACTGAGACTCCTTTGAGTGAATTAGTATTCCTATTGCATTACCCATGTGGATAATATTCTTTACCTCTGATGTGACCCTTACAAATTTAATTAAGTATGATGGCTGGCCAGCATGTAGATTAATTCTGCTATGGAGAAATCTTGAATGTTTTCTGGCTATGAACAAAATACCTATGGAAGTTCCTGTTAATTTATGTCACTCACCCAAATTTTCTAACTTTAGGTATGGAGTTGAGGGATAAATTATTTGTTTCCTTGATGTTATGTGATGCATGTCTATTAATGGTTAATCAGAAAAATGGAATAGACTCGATGGACATGAGTTTGAGTGAACTCCGGGAGTTGGTGATGGACAGGGAGGCCTGGCATGCTGTGATTCATGGGGTCGCATAGAGTCAGACACAACAGAGTGACTGAACTGAACTGAACTGAAGGTATGGTTGGGGCTTCCCAGGTGGCTCAGTGGTAGAGAATCCTCCTACCATTGCAGAAGACTCAGGAGATGAGGATTCAGTTGCTGGGTCAAGCAGATCCCCTGGAGTAGGAAATGGTAACCCACTCCAGTATTTTTGCCTGGGAAATCCCATGAACAGGAGCCTAGTGGGATGCAGTCCATAGGGTTGCAAAAGAGTCAGACACAAATTAGCAACTAACAACAAAGGTATGGTCAAGTTACTGAAGATATTTCATAAAATGTACTTTTAAAGATGTTTGATTTCAAGCAAACTTGATATATAAAACTTAGATGGAAATTTTATTTATTTTTTAATTTAATGTATTTCTCTCTGTGTGTGTATATATGTATACAAAGTTAGGAATCATGTTCCCCAAAGTAAACTTAAGAAGAACCACATTCAATCCATGCAATAAACTACATTTTTACTAAGACATCATATTGACTATTTTCTGTTGAAAACTTAGCTCTAGTAAATAGCTGATTTTCTCTTCTGAGCAAATCCTATTCTTTTCAGCATCTTGATACAAAATATTTCACACATGTTACATTTAAGTGCATTTTGTGATTTTGAGATATTACCTCTTTCTGAACCAAACCTTCCTACTGTCAGAGAAAACTCTAAATGGAGCTTTTATTCTAGGAGCATATTGAGAAGTAGAATAGTGGGGTTAGAGGCATGGTGCAGTGGGATTAGCATTTCAAAATTAAGCATATTGCTTTATGAAATTATGGCTCTATAGAAACAAGCCAGGGCTTCTGTGTCTCCATTCCCTCATCTGTGAATTGTAATTGACAACACCTTCACCGCGATGACTGACAAGCAGTGTATTTACAAAGGCATTGTAAACTTCAGTTTTTGCAATGTTATTGTTGGAGTATTGACAAAGCCTACTAATTAATGGTGGGAAGAGAAAGAAGAGAGATACTAGAAAAGAGTTCGTGTACCACAGTCGAAACAACAGTGATTCACTGAAAAGCATGATGCAGTGTGATAAGAACAAAGGACTGCTGCTGCTAAGTCACTTCAGTCGTGTCCGACTCTGTGTGACCCCATAGACGGCAGCCCACCAGGCTCCCCCGTCCCTGGGATTCTCCAGGCAAGAACACTGGAGTGGGTTGCCATTTCCTTCTCCAATGCATGAAAGTGAAAAGTGAAAGTGAAGTCGCTCAGTCGTGTCCAACTCTTCATGACACCATGGGCTGCAGCCTTCCAGGCTCCTCCATCCATGGGATTTTCCAGGCAAGAGCACTGGAGTGGGGTGCCATTGCCTTCTCCGAACAAAGGACTACACCGCACCAAAAGTATCTGCTGTCTGCTTAGACTATTTGATTTCATCTTTATACCCACCTGCTCTAGACCCACTGACTGCCCTGCTGTCTCTAAAATACAGCAATCATCCTTGCATACCTACATGCCTCACTCCCTTACTTCCTTCAGATCTCTGCTCAAATAAGATTTCATCAAAGAGGTTTATTCCCAAGATCCAACATGAAATGACCCAACCTTGTCAACTCCATCAGTTTTCATCCCTTTGGTCTGCTTTATTTTGCTTTACTGTCACATGACATGCTGATCGTTTATTTTCTTCTCATTGAAGCATAAGATCCATGAGAGCTAGAATTTTGTCTGTTTTATTGCTACATCCCCATAACCTGTAAAATATGATTGTAAGTGAATGAATAAATTAGGCTAGGGGCAGAATGCCTGGGTCCTAGTCCTTACTCACTGTGTTAACATGGAACATCTTCTCAGTTATTTTTGCATTTCATTTTTGTTGCTTGTACGGTAGTGGCTGATGACCCTTTTGTTTTTCACTCAAGAGTTGTGATATTTAGGGGAAGAAGCTTTTACTTATGAAACCTCCTACTGAGCATGCACTGCTACAGGTAATTTGCATAAATTGTCTAAACCCCAGGCCAACTTGATAGATATTATTATTTTACAATTAAGAAATCAAGGCTGAAAAAATTTGTGACTCTTGTAAAAATTCAGTGTAATGTTGTTTAGTCACTAAGTCATGTCTGACTCTTTGTGACCCCATATACTCTATCTCCTGTAGTTTGCTTAAATTCATGTCCGTTGAGTTGGTGATATCATCCAACCATCTCATCCTCTGTCACATCCTTCTCCTCCCACCCTCAATCTTTCCCAGCATCAGGGTCTTTTCCAATGAGTCAGCTCTTTGTATCAGGTGGCCAAAGTATTGGAGCTTCAGCATCAGTCCTTCCAATGAATATTCAGGGTTGATTTCCTTTAGGATTGACTGGTTTGATCTCCTTGCTGTCCAAGGGACTCTCAAGAGTCTTCTCCAACACCACAGTTCAAAAGCATCAATACAATACACATGTGTGAAATGGACATTAAAGTATAATGCAATATATTGTATTTGTACTCATCAAACTAACAAACTAATGAATAACTATTTTTATTTTGGTTATGCCACATTGCTGCTGCTGCTGTTGCTTCAGTCATGTCCGACTCTGTGCAACCCCATAGACGGCAGCCCACCAGGCTCCCCCGTCCCTGGGATTCTCCAGGCAAGAACACTGGAATGGATTGTAATTTCCTTCTCCAATGCAAGAAAGTGAAAAGTGAAAGGGAAGTCACTCAGTCGTGCCCGACTCGCAGCGACCCGACTCCTCCATCCATGGGATTTTCCAGGCAAGAGTACTGGAATGGGTTGCCATTGCCTTCTCCATGTGCCACACTGCTTGTGGGATATTCCCTGACTGGGGTGGAACGTGGGCCATGGCAGTGAAAGCCTGGAATCCTAACCATTAAGCCACCAAGGAACTCCTAGAATACCTATTTTTAATAAAATCATCATTATATGCTTTTCTAGATGGAAATAATTTATGGTTATGTTAGTTTCTCCATTTTATGAAAACTTTAAGCATGGACAAGGAGTAAGTAAAGCAAAAGTAATCCATTTGGATATATTACCATTGACACTTTCTGCTAAAAGGTTTATGGTTTCTACTTTTTATACAGGTCTATACCAACTCCAGAGCAGTTATTCCCTAAACATTTCACACTTTTTTATAATAGATATTTTTTCAGATCTACTTAATATTTTTTTTCAGCAAAGAAGAAAGTAGGATCAAATACCATTTTTAATTTGATAGTGCTTTGAAATTAGTTTCTATTTTGTACATTACTGCATAACTAAAATAAAAATTAGAATGTATAGTGTAGGACATAAACTATATTCAGGGTACAGATAACCTTTGATAAACATATTGATGTAAAGGCCTCTTGTAGTAACTTAAAAGCCTTCTAATATCTATAGCACAAGATTTGGCAAATGTTCAAGAAACTATATGCAGAAAGCCTTTTTGGCCAACTCAGGTACATAAGAGGTCTCAAAATTCTTTTAGCCAAAGAAGAAGTCATAGAAAGCTCTCGGAAGAAAATTTTAGTGTAAAGTGGAAGAGAAAACGTGAAAAAAAGATTTATCCTTGGGAAGCCATTTGAATAACAACCTATCTGAATTAGTCTCTCCCAAAGGATTATTGGATAGAAAAGGGAAAATAGGGAAAAGAAAAACAGAATTATTTCTCATCCTAAGTGCTTTGTACTTTACATTTCCATGTTAATAATTGGAGGAAATAATCTTAACTGGGCTTAGAGCCATTTAGAAAAATTGAATAATTAATTTCTGATGTTGTTTGCTTTTCTATACCAGGCCAAAATGTTTTACTGCATTCACCTACATGGCTTTAGGCCAAGTAAGCAATATACTAAATGAAAAGTTTGTCATGTGGAAAAATCTTTAAAAATTAAGCAATTTTTCTCATCTTAGTAATTTTAACAGACGTAGGGAAGATCTTGTTTTAGGTAGATTGATAAAACTGAATTACTTTTTAGTTTTGATTCTCCACTGTTAAAATGTATGGAAAAGTTCAATAGAAATGCACATATGATTTGCATTGATTAAATTGAGGGTATTGAAATGCTTTTTAGTTCCTTTGTTACTGATCTTAGGTCTGTCACCTTGGACATGCTGTTTCAGATCCTCTGGGGGCAGTTTAAATGAAATTGGCCAAGTGAAAATGACAAGAGGAAAAATTTCTTACTATCCTCTAGAGTTATTAAAAAAAAGTGATAGAGGCATGAGATGAATGAAGGAAATGAGTATCAGGCATCAGGCAGAGGATGGGTGCAAATACACTGTGTGGCTTTTCTGATGGAACAAATCAGTCATAAAAGGAGCTTTTGGCACCAGTCCACTATTTTACTTAATTATTCTCTTGACAAAGACAGTGTGAAATCATATTTAATAAAGATGAAAAAATACCATATCTGCTAAGTGAAAAGGAAAGTTGAAATTTGCCAATTGTTTTCTATTTATTGAAATATTTGTTCTCATGTTTATTAGACATGCTTAGCTACAGGTATGTGTGTGTGTGTGTGTGTGCTGTGCTGAGTTACTTCAGTTGTGTCTGACTCTTTGCAACTGTGGATACTTTGCAACCCTATGGATACTGAATATTAATTTAAGAGGAAGCATTAAGAAGAGGGCAAGGTAGGAGATGAGTATGTCTGTGTGTGTTATGTTTGTAGAAGCAAGTGATTTAAACTGTAGTGGTAGAGGCTTAAAAGGGTAGTGTGTCCAGGTACATATGTCCCTGTTTACTATACAATGATAATGTATTGAAAGCTTAAATAGATGAAACTTATACTGGAGAGAGCATTTTAATGTAGACCTGTGAGCTTTACCTGATCTGTGGACTAATCAGTATTATTACCATTATGATTTGAAAGAAAAAAGTATGCTTGATTTCCAAGGATGATTTAGAAAACAAACCTAAAGAAAAATGAAAAGGAAGTTCAGATTTTTTCCTATCATGGATTGCTTTTGTCATGAGCAGCAGTATCCTAGCAGTTTTTATCTGAAACATTAGCCTGGCCCAGTAGGTGTCAGATTAGATATACATTACTCCATTATCTTGGTATACTACTTCGCATCAAAGGATCTATGGACTTGGAAACTGAAAGGGAAAGAGAATAAATAAAGGATATCTCTTTTCAGTTTTAGAGTAGCGCTTTTAACATTAAGAAAAATCAATAACTGGATTGACTGCATTCAGTAGGGAGCACTATTGTTTCCCATAATGTATCTAATGCATATCATTACCAGAGTAATCACATTATTATCTGCCTCTGCCTAGCTGCTTGCTTGGTTAGATATGAAGCCAGAGCTATTTGTAAAGTAAGGGGTTTTTTTGTTGTTGTTCTCTTTTGCAAAATTGCTGCAAATTGTATTCTTCCCATTTTCTTTATTCATTGTTTGAACTAGCCAGAACCTCTGAATTCAGATTAAGTGGGTTGGTTTGTTGTGGTGGTGGTGATTTTTTTCCCCTTCAGGATTATTTTTTGTTTGTTTCTATCAAATTAATCTCACCTTTAGGAAATGGGGCAAATTATGTGTGTGTCATTGTATCCTCTGGCATGGAGGTTGGGTCGCATAGACTACTTGGAAGTTGGTTTTATGTTTCTGAGATATCTGTTTAAAGTCATCAGTTGCAGAGTGATGCTGGAATATATTTCAAACAGCGTTACATCCCAACAATCCAGTGGAGGGGCTCAGTCTAAAACAAGGAAGTATATGTAAAATCTAGAATAGTCAATTCCTTGTCAGTCTCTGATTATAAAAGGGTTAATAGATGTGTCTGTTAATATTTAAAGGGACATTTACCTTAGATCTTTCACTCACGAGCATCATGATTTTTAGCTAGTCAAACAGTATGAGCCTTTGTTCTCGCTTGTACAAGTAAAGTCACACTAAATTCTTGGCACAGATTTTTGGTGGAGATTCAGGACCGTGTATGTAAGACAGCTAGCCAAGAACACTGTAGTGCTGCTCTTCCAACTGACAGTATAATAAAAGTGGTGGCTATTCCAAGCGGCAGTATAATAAAAGAGGGTCACTGGAGCAGAAAAACTGCCCAGAAGATGACTGAAATGAGTACATATGGAATCTGTTTCTCCCAAGAATTCTTTATATCTCAATGCTGAAGTTGCTGACGATGTTTAATTAAAGGGGTATACAGTGGGAAAGAAAAACGAGTAGACATTTTAAAAACACGAAACTTTGACTGCACAGGAAACAATTAGAGCTTCTCAACTGCTGAGCAGTGCAGTCAGACTAAGATCATTTTCCATTAGATAAGGAATGAGCCGCATGTGCAGCTGAACTAACTTATGAGCCTGACTGAACGGCTGCAGAGGATGACAAGATGGCATTTGGGGTAAAAATAATTCTTCTCAGGAAAAATTTGTGCTTTTCCTCTGGACCTTTGAGCCTCCATCTCATCTTACTTGCATACTGAAGACATCATTACTAAAAGGGAGATTTCAGAGTTTTCTAATCAGAAAAGTAAATCACACATATTTTTCTTTATTTTTTTGCAGGCCTAGTCAATCAAGAGTGTGGGTAATAATTAATCTAAAAGCCCCATTTGAAAGAAATTTGAACTTTGGCAGACAATCTGTTTTATGCTCACTTGGAAATACTTCTTTGGTTAAAACCATTTGTCCATTCAATTTGTGGAGGCAGATTAAGTCACAAAGCTGAAAATATGTTCCATACCCAGTTTTCCATCTACATTAAAGAAAGGAACTCAAAGTACTTGAAAACCTCTTTGATTCCAGAATTCAAGTGCATTATTCAGTTTAGAACTGCACTTAGTAATTCAAAATTTTTATAGATTATACTCCATTTAAAGTTATTATGAAATATTGGCCACATTCCTTATACTGTGTGATGTGTCCTTGCAGCTTATTGACTTTATACATAGTTGTCCTTGCTCAGTCACTAAGTAGTGTCCCACTCTATGCGACCCCACGGATTGTAGCACGCCAGACTCCTCTGTCCTCCACTATCCCCTGGAGTTTGCTCACATTCATGTCCATCGAGTCGGTGATGCCATCCAACCATCTCATCCTCTACCACCCCCTTATCTTTTTGCCTTCAGTCTTTCTCAGCATCAGGGTCTTTTCCAGTGAGCTGGCTCTTCTCATCAGGTGGCCAGAGTATTGGAGCTTCAGCATTGGTTGTTCCAAAGAATATTCAGGGTTGATTTCCTTTAGGATTGACTAGTTTGATCTCCTGGCTGTCCAAGGGACTTTCAAGAGTCTTCTCCAAAGCCACAATTCAAAAGCATCAATTCTTCTACACTCAGTGTTCTTTATGGTCCTCTCACATCCGTATATGACTAGTGGAAAAACCATATCTTTGACTATATGGACCTTTGTCAGCAAAGTGACGTCTCTGTTTTTTAATATTCCGTCTAGGTTTGTCATAGCTTTTCTTCCAAGGAGTAAGCGTCTTTTAATTTCATGACTGCAGTCACCATCTGCAGTGATTTTGCAGCCCAAGAAAATAAAGCAGCCCCTGTTTCCACTTTTTCCCCTTCTATTTGCCAAGCAGTTGCCATGATCTTAGGTTTTTGAATGTTCAGTTTCAAGCCAGATTTTTCACTCTCTTCTTTTACCCTTCATCAAGAGGCTGTTCTGTTCCTCTTTGCTTTCTGCTATTAGAGTGATGTCATCTGCATATCTGAGAATGTTGATATTTCTCCTGACAATCTTGATTCTAGCTTGTGATTCATCCAGCCTGGCATTTCACATGATGTACTCTGCGTATAAGTTAAATAAATGGGGTGACAATATCCAGCTTTGTTGTACTCCTCTCCCAGTTTTGAACCATTCCATTGTTCCATGTCTGGTCCTAACTTCGCTTCTTGATCTGCATACAAGATTCTCAGGAGACAGATAAGGTGGTCTGGTACTCTCATCTCTCTAAGAATTTTCCATAGTTTAATGTGATCCACACAGTCAAATATTTAGCATGGTCAATTAATTAGAAGTAGATGTTTTTCTGGAATTCCCTGCTTTCTCTATGATCCAACGAATGTTGGCAATTTGATCTCTGGTTCCTTGGCCTTTTCTAAAACCACGCTTATACATCTGCAGGTTCCCGGTTCGTGTACTGCTGAAGTAGCAACCTTTCTCTTCTCCAGGGGATCTTCCCAACCCAGGGATTGAACCCATGGCTCCAGCATTGCAGGCAGATTCTTTAACAGCTGAGACCAAAAGAAGCCCATAGTACATAGCAGTTTTTACCTTTTAATCCCCTACCCTAATATTCCCTCTCTTACTCCTATCTTGCTTCTCCTCCCTTCCATTTCTCCACTTGAAACCACTAATTTGTTTTCTGTATCTGTGACCTTTGTTCAGTTTTATATATTCGTTTTATATTTTAGATTCCACATATAAGTGATAATATACCATATTTGTCATTCTCTGATTTAATTCCACTTAGTACTGTCCAGTTCCATCTATGTTATTTCAAATGGCCAAATTTTATTCTTTTTATGTCTGAGTTAGGTTGCTTTCATATTTTGGCTTTTGTAAATCTTATTTTGCTGTGAACACTGGGATGTATGTATCTTTTTGAGTGGTTTCATATCCTTTAGATATATAGCCAGAAATGGAATTACTGGATCATGTAGCTGTGGTAGTTCTATTTTTAGTTTTTGAGGAAACTCCATACTGTTTTTCATAGTGGCTTCACCACTTTACATCCCCACAGTATACACGGGTTCCTTTTTCTCCGTATCATTGCAAACATTTATTATTTGTGATCTTTTGATTATAGCCATTCTGACAGGTGTGAGGTGAAATTTCATTGTGATTTTGATTTGCATTTCCCTTGTGATTAGCAGTGTTGAGCATCTTTTTGTGTGCCTGTTGGCCATTTCCATTTCTCTATGGAAAATATTAATTCAGGTTCTGCCCATTTTTAATTGAACTGTTTGTTTTTGATGTTGATTTTTATGAGCTTTTTAAAATACATTTTAGATTATTGTTAATATCATTTGCCAGTATTTCTATCATTTAGTAGACCATCTTTTCATTTTCATGATTTCCTTGGGTGTGCAAAAGCTTTTCAGTTTAGGTAAGTTCCATTTGTTTATTTTTCCTTTTATTTTCTTTTCTTTAGGAGACAGATCCAAAAACAATGTTGCTTTGACTTAGGCAAAGAGTATTCTGCCTATATTTTTCTCTAGGTGTTTTGTAGTATCCATTCTTACATGTAGGTCCTTAATCTATTCCAGCATTTTTTTAATTGTGTGGGAAATGTTCTAATTTAATTTTTTTTTCAGGTAACTGTCCAGTTTTCCCAGCACCACTTATTGAAGAGACTATCTTTGCTCAATCATCTATTCTTATTTTTTTTTGTTGGAGGTTAACTTATCATACTAACTCACATGCTAGTAAAGTAATGCTCAAAATTCTCCAAGCCAGGCTTCAGCAATACGTGAACCGTGAACTTCCAGATGTTCAAGCTGGTTTTAGAAAAGGCAGAGGAACCAGAGATCAAATTGCCAACATCCACTGGATCATCGAAAAAGCAAGAGAGTTCCAGAAAAACAT
>NW_011494898.1:2768960-2773603 GCF_000754665.1 Bison bison bison
GTAGAGTACATCATGAGAAATGCTGGACTGGAAGAAGCACAAGCTGGAATCAAGATTGCTGGGAGAAATTTCAATAACCTGAGATATGCAGATGACACCACCCTTATGGCAGAAAGTGAAGAACTAAAGAGCCTCTTGATGAAAGTGAAAGAGGAGAGTGAAAAATTTGGCTTAAAGCTCAACATTCAGAAAACCAAGTTTATGGCATCTGGTCCCATCACTTCATGGGAAATAGATGGGGAAAGAGTGGAAACAGTGGCTGACTTTATTTTTTTGGGCTCCAAAATCACTGCAGATGGTGACTACAGCCGTGAAATTAAAAGATGCTTGCTCCTTGGAAAAAAAGTTATGACCAACCTAGACAGCCTGTTAAAAAGCAAAGACATTATTTTGTCAACAAAGGTCCATCTAGTCAAGGCTATGGTTTTTCAAGTAGTCATGGATGGAGGTGAGAGTTGGGCTGTGAAGAAAGCTGAGTGCTGAAGAATTGATGCTTTTGAACTGTGGTGCTGAAGACTCTTGAGAATCCCTTGGACTGCAAGGAGATCTAACCAATCCATCTTAAAGGAGATCAGTCCTGAGTGTTCATTGAAAGGACTGATGTTGAAGCTGAAACTCCAATACTTTGGCTACCTGATGCGAAGGACTGACTCATTTGAAAAGTCCCTGATTCTGGGAAAGATTGAAGGCAGGAGGAGAAGGGCACGAGAGAGGATGAGATGGTTGGATGTCATCACTGACTTGATGGATATGAATTTGGGTAAACTCCAAGAGTTGGTGATGGACAGGGAGGCCTGGCATGCTGCCGTCCATGGGGTCACAAAGAGTCAGGCATGACTGAGTGAGTGAACTGACTGAACTTCCGGTAAGTTTATGAGTTTCTCTCTGGGTTCTCTTTTCTGTTCTGTTGATCTGTGTGTTATTTTGCGCCAGTTCTATTCTGTTTTGATTGCTGAACTTTTGTAGTATAGTCTGAAGTCAGGGAGCATGATTCCATCAGCTTTATTCTTCTTATACAAGATTGTTTTGGCTGTTCAGGGTCTTTTATATTTCCATACAAATTTTAGAATTATTTTTCTAATTCTGTGAAAAACACCATATATATATTTTCTAAGGATTGTATTGAATCTACAGATTACTTTGGGTAATATTAGTAACATTAATGTTTTAGATTCATGAACATGGTATATTTTTCCATCTGTTTATGTCATCTTCAATACTTGTCTTTTACCTCTTTAGGTAGATTTATTCCTAGATATCATATTCTTTTTTGTGCAATGGTAAATGGGATTGGTTCTATTGTATAAGAATCCAGCAGATTAAAAAGATAGTTCTTCTGGGGTTTGATCTTGTTCCTTTATTTGGAACATGTCCTGTGCTCCATTTTGCCTACTTTGCTGTTTTAATTTCTGTGTTCTAGTAGATTGTTTGTTTCCCAACCTTGGAAAAGTGTCCTTTTGCAGAAGATGTCCTCTGTGTCCCAGCCGTACACTCCCCTCTGGTTACTGGAGTTGTTTGCTCTCAGGGTGCCTCCTCTGTGGGCTGTGTGGGTCCTTCTCTTGTGGCTAGTTGACCACTATGTGCAGTCTTTGAGGTGTGGCTGACCCCTGGTCTGGTTGGTTGTCAGGCCCTGCCTTGTGTGGAGGTGCCTGCCACTGGTTGGTGGTTGGCACTGTGTCACAGGCTGGCTGGTTGTGGAATCCTGGGGGGAATCCCAAGGCTAGTGATCACCAACCGTGGGCAAAGCTGTATGCAGTTGCTGGGCAGTTATGTGGCTGAAGTTTTTGGATCTGGTGTTGGTCTCCTCATGGGTAAGGGTCAGTTTCTGACATAACTGGCTGTGGGTTCTGATGTGTGCCAAAGCTCATGTTGGCCCAGTGGTGAATGAGATTGGATCCCAGTGTGGTGAAGGGTCCAAGGGGTCTTTGATCGGAATTTGGCCTCTGGTGAATGGGAATAGGTCCTGAGGTTGCTGGCTTTGAGGCCCAAGTTGTTCCAGAGCTGTGTCTGCCTGCTGGAGGACAGGGTTGGGGCCCAGGGGATTCTAGAGCTGGGCCTACCCACTGGCAGACACAGCCAGGTCCTGGGATCTATGACTGTAGGGACCCTGGGTCTAAGAGCTGGTATTGGACTGTTCGTGAGTGGGGCTGGGTTCTTCTATGACAGGTGTGGGGCTGCAGTGATCTTGGGGCTGGTGTCTATCTGTGATCAGTAGAGCCATGGCCTAAGGGTTCTTGGGGATAGTACCTGCCCACTCATGTGTGAGGCTATTCCAGGGCTGGGGCTGGTCCTCTTGTCTGTGGAGCTGGATCCCAAAGTTCATGCATCTGCATTCTGGTGGGCAGGACTGGAGTCCAAGGGTTTAGGGACTGATTCCTGTCACCAGTGGGCAGAATTGAATCCCAGAGTCTCTGGCTGCAAGGTCCTGGGGCTTGGGGCTATTGTGGTGTGCTGGTGTGGGGGGCCTGGACCTGGGCCCACCAGACTTGGATGTATCCTGAGATGGCTGTGGTCTCAGAGGGTCTTAAGGCAGCCTGCTTGCTGGTGGCTGAGGTTCTGTCCCCCTCTGGCTAGTTGCTGGGTGGGTCCTGGTGCTTGTGCTCACAGGCAGGTAGGTGTCCTGGTACTTCTGCCTACAGGCTGGTAGTTGGAGTGAGTCCCAGTGGTGATGAACTAGATGGAGTACTTCAAAGTGGCTCTTCCAGCACCAGTGGCCATGGTACAACAAGCTCCCCGGGTGGCTGTCATTAGTGTCTATGTCCCAGGGTGATCTCCTGTAGCCTCCTGCTTCTTCAGGAAACATTCAAAGATCAGCAAATGGATCTGACCCAGGGTCTTCCAAATTATTGCTTCTGCCCTGGGTCCTGGAGCATGTAATGTTTTGTGTATGCCCTGTAAAAGTGGAGTATCCATTTCCCACAGTACTCTGGCTCTCTGGAAAGTAAGCCCCACTGGCCTTCAAAGCCAGATGCTTGGGGGTTCTTCTTTCCAATGTGAGATAGGTGGGCTGGGGAGCCCAAGATGGGGCTTGGACCCATTGCTCCTTGGGGTAAACCTCCTTAATTATAATTATCTTCTTGTTTATGGGTCACCCTGAATGTATGGGGTCTTGACTGTACCTTGATTCTACCCCTCCTACCCATTTCATTACTGATTTTTCTTTATATATTTAGTTGTAGAAAATCTTTCTGCTCATTTTCCAGTCTATCTCATCAATAGTGTCTCTGTAAATAATTGTCATTTTGGTGTGCCCACGGAAGGAGGTGAGCTCAGGATCTTCATACTCTGCCATTTTGGCCTAGTGTCTATCCTTAACTTTTAACCTATGTTCTTAAGTAGCTTTGTAGTGTGGGTATATTTATTTGTTTATACTATTATTGCATAGCAAACATATAAAATATATTTAGTTTATACACACACACATATAAAACTAAAAATGCAGTTGTAAGAAAAGGACATTTTGCAGTTTCTCAAGGAAACAAGTTTGAGATATATGTTAAGATGAAAATATTGGAGAATTACTTTCTGTGTGTTTGTGTACTCTTACCTTTTTAAAAATTTTATTTCCCTAAGAAACATATTTTAACAGATGTCATAGCGGGTTGATAGTAAGTGATCTTTCAACCCAGAACAAAAATGAAGCAGGTACCTCTAATCAAATAAACTCTTAATAGCTTCTGGTCAGTGAGAAAATTCAGTTATTTAGTCAAGTTTAAAAATATGCAGTGGTCACTCTAAATTTGAGTATAGATATAAACCAACATACTTGAACATATTCTTAAGATCAGAAAGTCTTTCAGTTGAACATAAATATGTCAGAATCTAGGAGAAAAAAAATGAATCAAAACCTCAAAGAGAATTAGGATGTTACATGGTAGGTACATAAAGCTTACTCAGAAAAATAATGAAAAAGTTAATAAATAAAAAAAGTAACAAAGGATTACAGCTATTCAGTAAGTTGGTCTCAATATTCTTATACTTAGGAATGATATATTTGTTTTGTATTTGCCTATTGTATCTAAATGTGTATCATTCAGTGAAAATCATCCCTGGTATAGGAACTCCATTGTTTAAAGGTGTTTTCATCTAAGATTCTCAGAACCAGAGGCCTCTAGAGGCCATGTCAGTGGTTAAAAACTTGAATTTTGCCATCAGGCAGTGTATATCCAAACCCTGACTCAGTCACTCTGCTCTAAGACAAATACCCTTTTCTTTTAGAACCTCAATTTTACTGGTTTGCAATGGGGCTATTCATAGTATATACTTCATATTAGTATTTAATTATCCTTGTATGATAATTATCCTTATCAGTTCAGTTCAGTCGCTCAGTCATGTCCGACTCTTTGTGACCCCAAGAATTGCAGCACACCAGGCCTCCCTGTCCATCACCAACTCCCGGAGTTCACCCAGACTCACGTCCATCAAGTCAGTGATGCCATCCAGCCATCTCATCCTCTGTCATCCCCTTTTCCTCCTGACCCCAATCCCTCCCAGCATCAGAGTCTTTTCCAATCAGTCAACTCTTCGCATGAAGTGGCCAAAGTATTGGAGTTTCAGCTTCAGCATCATTCCTTCCAATGAACACCCAGGACTGATCTCCTTTAGAATGGACTGGTTGGATCTCCTTGCAGTCCAAGGGACTC
>NW_011494898.1:2773703-2786380 GCF_000754665.1 Bison bison bison
CAACTCTTCGCATGAAGTGGCCAAAGTATTGGAGTTTCAGCTTCAGCATCATTCCTTCCAATGAACACCCAGGACTGATCTCCTTTAGAATGGACTGGTTGGATCTCCTTGCAGTCCAAGGGACTCTCAAGAGTCTTCTCCAACACCACAGTTCAAAAGCATCAATTCTTCAGTGCTCAGCTTTCTTTACAGTCCAACTCTCACATCCATACATGACCACTGGAAAAACCATAGCCTTGACTAGACAGACCTTTGTTGGCAAAGTAATGTCTCTGCTTTTCAATATGCTATCTAGGTTGGTCATAACTTTAAGGACTGTGTGCTTGCTTTCTCATCACTTCAGTCATGTCCAACTCTGCAACCCTATGGACTGTAGCCCGCCAGGCTTCTCTGTCCATAGGATTCTCCAAGGCAAGAATATGGAGTGGGTTGCCATGCTCTCCTCCAGGGCATCTTCCCCACCCAGCGATCAAACCCCACAGCATCTACTGAGTTTTCTGCATCTCAGGCAGATCCTTTACCTATAGGATATTTAAAACATCACAACTAATGTATATAGTGCCTAGAACAGAGCAACTGTTGAATATTCCTATTATAGTATAATATATAATGGCTAATATAGCTATTATGACTCCATGTTTTGCTTTGGACTGGTTAAGTCATTTGTTAGACTAATACTGAGGTTACAGCTTTATAATGATTCATAAAATCTACATGTTTTATGAAGCATCTATTATAGGTAAGATACTATTTTTGTAAAATAGGAAAATTGATATGATATCACTTTTCTTAAGTAGCTTATAGTCAAGCAGGGGATACAAAGGGAGATACTGCTGACTTAGTGGGAGGTGATCAATAGACTATATAGTTATTGTATTTAAAATAACTAAATACAGAGCACTCTTGCAGAGTCAAATAGGTTTTTAAAAATACAATGGTATCACAAAATGATTTATTAAGTCTGTTAGAAGCATCCACATGAAATTTTTTGTTAAAAACAAATAGAAAGGAAAGTAGAATAAAACCTACTGTAAAAAGTTAAGACTGAATGAATATATTGTGCTTAAGGCAAGTAGACCTCATTGAGAAGATATCTGTGGCTGATTAAAATATGAGCTATCCTATTAATCACACAATACATTAGATAATAAATTTTGGTTGTTAACTTGATATGCACCATTGAACATGGAGAAAAATATCACGTAGGCAGACAAGTGCACCAGTGTATGACAGTGTAATAGCTTGTGGATATTTCTTTTTGTAAATACGTCTGCAGTTTTCCTAGTATCTTACTGAGCTGTACTGTAATTCTTTAAGTCACAGAGATTAATGCTACAGATTTTTCAACACTGTAAAATAAATCATACATTTGAATGAAAGGGTGAGATAGAAATTAACTTTTTTCACTCAGACTGAGTCATTCTAATATTTCATTCAGTTTTCTAAAGAAACTCTGAAGATGTTAGATTAAAAAAATATTTTGAAAAAGGAAAAACCAGTGACAGATTCCACTGACAGGTAATTATGTGAACTAATTTTGAGACTAGTTTAAACTGTAATCAAGGATTTTTAACCGTCTGTGCTGAACCTAGCCTGAAAATTTGCCAACAGCACAAATAGGAAAAAAATAAAAGTGCTGTATTCTGTAGGTGAAGTAATACTTTTTACAGAAGATCATAACAGATTTCTGTGAATTTTGTTTTAATAAATATGAAAATTAAACATTTAACTGATTACTAAACATAATTTTGGTTAGGTCTTGGGTTTCCATCTTGCCGGACAGGGTAACATATATTCAGTAACTTATACCAAAATTTCGCTCTGAATATTATCTTTGCTGGTACTGTTCAATAATGGCAGCCACTAGCCATATGTGGCTATTGAGTACTTGAAATTGTGGCTAGTCTGAATCAATAGAGACTATAAGTACCAAAAACACACCAGATGAAATGCCTTAAATAAAAAAATAAAAGACGGTACAATATCTCATTGGGATATTTCAGGTTTAATAAAAATATATGAATTATGCCTTTTTTTACTTTTCTCATATGGAGATACGAAAATTTTAAATTCTGTTTATGGTTTGCATTGTTTATCTGTTGGACAGTGATGTTTTAGGGAACCCATGAAGTAAACCACTGATAAAGAAAATAAAATTCTAAACAAAGAATTTTGACCTCTTCAGAACTATATTAAATTGGGTCACATTCTGAGCATAAAATTAGTTGTTTTAAGTCGTGTGTATATGGTTGTACATAAACCATGTAATTCAAAATACATTATGCATTAGAAAAAGGCACCAGAAAAATAGACTACAATTATGTATGTGTGGAAGATAATATTGCACAAGATAAAATGTCAAAATACCCATTTTGTTACCCATTTCTTATCTGTGGAGTAGATCCTACCTGTACTTTCTGCAACCATATTAATATAGATGTAATTACAGAGGAAGCTCTTCCTCTTGGTAATCTGAAAGTTTCTGGAAAATTTATTTTCTCACTAAAGGCTTTTAATTGACATCAATTACATTATAATTGACTTATGCAAAATTGCACAAGAATCTTTGCCCAAGCTCTTCTATTCACCTTGCAATAAGACAAAACAGTACTCCTTCCACAAAAAGGCCATATAAACCACCTCCTTCTTTTCTTTTAAGGCATATATTTGTCAACAAATAGGATCCATAAGAGGGGAGAAAGCCCCAAATGCAGTCATAAGCTAGAGCAACACAATAAGTGACTCTCAGGATTTATTGCTTCAGGGTACTACAACAGTCTACCTTTGAGTTAATAAGTTAATAAATCAATCTTCTTTTTAATAAATCTGTATTGCCTGAAATAATTTATGTGTATTCTGAAGTAAGTCATTTACACTTTCATTTGCATTTTCCAAGATTAGCCCTTCATTTGTATTTTTAAAATACTATGTCTTTTCTAAAAATTATCTCCAAATTCAGAATGCAATACTTAGTCCCTGAGCAGGGAGCTCTCACATGCCAGGAGTCACCATCAGATGGGAATGTGTTCTGAAGTGTCTCTCCTCTATAGGTGTGTATGTGGGGGGTGCCTGTTGCCTAAAAAGGTCTCCTGTGAAAGGTGTCTCTAAGGGCCACCATTGGGCTTTCGGTGTGGGTCAGATATGAGGTTTGATCTTCAAAGTTCTGGAAAAAAGTTCAATTTTTGAAAGCCTTAAGCAGAAACAATTAGTGGAAGCTAAACCTGTGCTCACCAATATGGTTGCCACTTACCGTGTGTGGACTGGTTAACACTTGGAATATAGCCAATGTGACTGAGAATGAGACTTTTACTCATCTTCAACTTTATGATAAATTTAAAAGCTGACACTGGATTATGTGATTGGAAAAGTTTTAAGCATGCTTGGAACAATTTTGGGTCTTCTTTTTCAACTGTACACTTTATGATATATAAATGCAGATCACGTATCTCCAATTAAAAACTTTCGATTTGAGATGTACTGAAGGTATAAAATATTCAATACCAGACAAATTTTGAGTACTTAGTACCTAAAAGAATAATTAAAATAGCTCAGTATTTAATTTTATATATATATATAGCTTATACATTGAAATGATATCAGTTTGGATATTTGAGTTAGAGTACATAAATTAATTTCATCTATTTTAAAACTTTTTCTTAATGTGGCTAGTATAAAGTTTAAAATTATGTATTGTTGTTCAGTCACTAAATTGTGTCTGTCTTTGTGAACCCATGGACTGCAGTATGCCAGCTTCCCTGTCTGTCACTATCTCCTAGAGTTTGCTTAAACTCATTTCCATCAAATCGGTGATGTCATCCAACCATCTCATCCTCTGTTGTCCCCTTCTCCTCTTGCCTTCAATCTTTCCCAGCATCAGGGTCTTTTCCAGTGAATCGGCTCTTTGCATCAGGTGGCCAAAGTATTGGAGCTTCAGTTTCAACATCAGTCCTTCCAATGAATATTCAAGGTTGATTTCCTTTAGGATTGATTGGTTTGATCTCCTTGCTGCCCAAGAGACTCTCAAGAGTCTTCTCCAGCACCACAGTTTGAAAGCATCAATTCTTTGGCACTCAGCCTTCTTTAGGGTACAGTTCTCACATCCATACATGACTACTGGAAGAATCATAGCTTTGACTGTACGGAGCTTTGTCGGCAAAGTGAGGTCTCGGCTTTTTAATACTCAGCCTAGGTTTGTCGTAACTTTTCTTCTAAGGAGCAAGCGCCTTTTAATTTTATGGCTGCAGTCACCATCCTCAGTGATTTTGGAGCCCAAGAAAATAAAGTCTGCTACTGTTGCCCTTTTTGCCACATCTATTTGCCATGGAATGATGGAACAATATGCCATGATCTTATTTTTTTGAATGTTGAGTTTTAATTCAGCTTTGTAACTCTCTTCTTTTACCTTCATCAAGAAGCTCTTTAGTTCTTCTTCGCTTTCTGCCTTTAGGGTGGTATCATCTGCATATCCAAGTTTGTTGATATTTCTCCTGGCACTCTTGATTCCAGCTTGTGCTTCATCCAGCCTGGAATTTTGCATGATGTACTCTCCAAATAAATTAAATAAGCAGGGTGACAATATACAGCCTTAACATATTCCTTTCCCAATTTTAAACCAGTCCATTTTTCCATACCTGATTCTAGCTGTTGCTTTTTGACTTGCATACAGGTTTCTCAGGAGTCAGGTAAGGTGGTCTGGTATTCCCATCTCTTTAAGACTTTTCCACAGTTTTTGTGGTCCACACAATTAAAGGCTTTAGTGTAGTTAGTGAAGCAGAAGTAAATTTTTTTTTTCTGGCATTCTCTTGCTTTTTCTATGATCCAACAAATGTTGACAATTTGATTTCTGGTTCCTCTGCCTTTTCTAAATCCAGCTTGTATATCTGGAATTTCCAGTTCATGTCCTGCACAATTGTATGGTAGTTTGAACATTCTTTGGCATTATCCTTATTTGGAATTGGAGTGAAAGCTGACCTTTTCTAGTCCTGTGGCCATTGCTGAGCTTTCCAAATTTGCTGGCATATTGAATGCAGCGCTTTAACAGCATCATCTGTTAGGATTTGAAATAGCTCAGCTGGAATTCTATCACCTTCACAAGCTTTGTTTGCAGTAATATTTCCTAAGGCCGACTCAAGTAACAATACCTGAAGGGTTAAGTCAACTGAATGCCCAGCTTTGGTTTCTCAACAAGGAATCACACTCCAGAATGTCTGGTTCTTGGTGAGTGACCCCACACCATTGTGGTTATCCAGGTCATTAAGTCCTTTTTTGTAAGTTCTTCTGTGTATTCTTGCCACCTTTTTTAAAGTTCTTCTGCTTCTGTTAGGTCCATACCATTTCTGTCCTTTATTGTGCCCCTCATCGCATGAAATGTTCTCTTGCTATCTCTGATTCTCTTGGCGAGAATCTCTAATCTTTCCCATTCTTTTTCCTCTATTTCTTTGCATTGTTCACATAAGCAGGCTTTCTTATCTCTCCTTGCTATTCTCTGGAACTCTGCATTCAGATGGGTTTATCTTTCTTTTTCTCCTTTGCTTTTCACTTCTCTTCTCTTCTCAGCTATTTGTAAGGCCTCCTCAGACCACCATTTTGTCTTTTTGCATTTCTTCTTCTTGGGGATGGTTTTGATCACTGCCTCCTGTACAGTGTTATGAACCTCCATCCGCAGTTCTTCAGGCACTGTGTCCATCAGATCTAATCCCTTGAATCTATTTGTCACTTCTGCCGTATAATCATAAGGGATTTGATTTGGGGGCATACCTGAATGGTCTACTGCTCTTCCCTATTTTCTTCAATTTGTCTGAATTTTGCAATAAGCAGTTCATGATCTGAGCCACAGTCAGCTCCCGGTCTTGTTTTTGCTGACTGTATAGAGCTTCTCTATCTTTGACTACAAAGAATATAATTGATCTGTTTTCAGTATTGACCATCTGGTGATGTCCATGTGTAGAGTTGTCTCTTGTGTTGTTGGAAGAGGGTTTTTTTTTGCTATGATCAGTGCATTCTCTTGGCAAAACTGTTAGCCTTTGCCCTGCTTCATTTTGTGCTCCAAGGCCAAACTTGCCTGTTACTCCAGGTGTCTCTTGCCTTTTTTTAAAAATTATTTTTCCAGTCCCCTGTGATGAAAAGGACATATTTTTCTGGTATTAGTTCTATAAGGTGTTGTAGGTCTTCATAGAACCAGTAGATTTCAGCTTCTTCCACATTAGTGGTTGGGGCATAGATGTGGATTATTGTGATGCTGAATGGTTTATCTTGGAAATGAACTGAGATCATTATGTCATTTTTGAGACTGCATCCTAGTACTGCATTTCAGGCTCTTTTGTTGACTATGAGGGCTACTCCATTTCTTCTAAGGGATTCTTGTCCACGGTTGTAGATATATTGGTCATCTGTATTAAATTTACCCATTCCCATCCATTTTAGTTCACTGGTTCCTAAAATGCTGATATTCACTTATTTACATTCTATTTCTATTAGACAGTGCTGTCTAAAACAAAGAGGAAAACACATGGGAATTACCTTATCATAAATGGGATCAGGTTACAAAAGTGAGAATCTAATGACAAGATCGTAAGAGTAGGTGGCAAATAAAAGAGAAGCAGGTCCTTACTGACCTTAGTGTGAGCAGATGAGTAGTGAGTAATGCCTGAGCTGGCTCATGGCTTAGAATTAAAAACACGACTTCAACTTTTTGTAGCCTTATTATCAACATAAGGGCCTCCCTTATGGCTCAGCAGGTAAAGAATCCCCCTGCAGTGCAGGAGATACAGGTGATGCGGATTCAACCCATGGGTTGGAAAGATCCTCTGTAGGAGTAAATGGCAACCCAGTCTAGTATTCCCTCTTGAAAAACAGAGAAACCTGGTGGGCTGCATTCCACAGAGTTGCAAAGAGTCAGACGTGACTGAGTGACTAAGCACGCACATCAGTGATAAATAGGTTGTTGCTTTAGTAATAATAATTTTAATACCATTTTTATTTTTTAAAATGTCACTGCACTCCATCTCCTTTTAAGTCTCCCACATGGTATTGAGTACATTACATACAGTCATTGGAAGGATTTTGCCCCATTAAGCTTTTGAGACAAAATATACTAGAATTATAGGATAAGAAAAAGAATGTTAAACCAAATTTCATTTCCATGGGTAGAAATTTAATGAAGCAGTAACCCAGGCTACTTTGTTATGTAAAATCTATTTCATCAAATAAGTACTGGATTAAATTATTTCATTGGACAGTTTGTAACAAATTGTATTAAACCATATTTGCTTTGAAGTCTTATTGCCCTCAAGTTTAAGTCAAATAGCCTTTCTCCCTACATAAGTAAGATGCAAGCTCATTGTGGAAAAATCAGAAACACCAACAAGCAAAAAAAAAAAAAAGAGAGAGAGAAAAAATAATAATCACTGGTAACCTACACTACCCAGAGATAATGACTGTAAATTTCCCTTGCATTTTCTTTCAAGAAAATGCAGCCAGTTTTTATACAGGGTTCAGTATGTCTTAATAAGCTCTGCATCACAAACTCTGTGTTTAATATTTTTCAACCTTTTATTTGAACTCTCTTTAGACTGTTTTCATAGCCCAGAACTGATAACTGAGGTTATCAGGTATAGAAACAACAACTTAATAAATGATGCCCTATTGGCCTGAAAGTATTATTCACATAGATTTCCAAAGTGCCAAAGATAAAACCAGGAAGTGTTTTATTCACTAGAAAAATCTTGTTGAACATTTTCTGACACTATTAGTAAGATAAAGAGAGTGTGGATGGAAAAGAAAATATGAATTCTGAGTCTGAAGAGCCCATGATTATTAGTACTTTCAGCAGAAATCATGAAGGGCTATCTCATCAGGCAGAATGATGAAGCCCCGTTAGGTAGGAAAACCTCTGCCTCACAGAAAGCCCATAATGGTCCAAAGTGATGCTTGACAAACGTGCCTGCCTGCCAGTGCTGCCCTGTGATTGGAAGTCATTTGTATTTGTTTTCTCTGTAAGGGGAAGATGTGCAAGCAGATGTAATATTGCTTGGTGATTTTAGTAGTGCTGAATCTGGGAATGCAAACCCAAGAACCTGAAGTTATGTAAGCTCCTTGAGATGAAGTGGAGGGCAAGGTGTCATTCTTTTCCTCAGAAATTTACTTCCATTCTCTGGCTTTACTCTCACTACTATAGTTTTACTCAGTCTTTCTGCAACCTATTTTTAGGTGAGTTGAAAAATTAAAATATGCATGTTGAAGTTAGGAAAAGCAGATGCTCAGGGTAATGTTCCAGAAACTTCTGTGTTCATTAACACTAATATTATTAGGTAATTAAATATTATTAGGTAATTAAATATTAATATCTTTACTGCCCCTTACCCAATGCCCACCTTATTCCTATAATCAGGATAACTCAGGGGAATATGCTGCAGTCTCCTGATCTCTGAGATAAGTTCCCAATTTAGATCAATACCAAAAGTCATGAAGACTATTAGAAAGTTTGAGAGTTCTTCAGATTTCTGGTCCAGTCGGCAGTTAAGACAGGCTGGTGGGACAAAGCCCGTTGAACTGCCCTTAGGTATAAATGGAACTGCTGTGAACTTCCTATAGGTGCCCTTGAGCTCAGTTTCATGCTAGGAACCTGTGCACTTGATTTGGGAACTTAGCCCAAATTGCTTAGCCAAATTGCTTACTCCAATTTGACCTAAGTTCCATGGAATTTATTAGCTCCAAACAGTGTTCATGTAGCCAGTATTCTATGGCAGTGTTGTCCATCAAGCTGCAAGGGCTTTTAAAGATACGCACTGAGTCTTCCACAGGCAATATAACAGACTAAGTATATATGGTAGTATTAAGAATATCTAGTGCCTTGTTGTTGTCGTTTAGTTACCAAGTCATGTCCGGCTCTTCACAACCCCATGGACTGTAGCACACCAGGTTTCCCTGTCCTTCACCACCTCCCAGCTGCTGCTGCTAAGTCACTTCTGTCGTGTCTGACTCTGTGCGACCCCATAGATGGCATCCCACCAGGCTCCCCTGTCCCTGGGATTCTCCAGGCAAGAACACTAGAGTGGGTTGCCATTGCCTTCTCCCCCACCTCCCAGAGTTTGCCTAAATTCATGTCCATTGAATTAGTGACACTGTCCAACCATCTCATCCTCTGTTGCCCTCCTCCTTCCGCCTTCAATCTTTCCAGCATCAGGGTCTTTTCCAATGAGTCAGCTGTTCACATCAGGTGGCCAAAGTTTTGGATCTTCAGCTTCAGCATCAGTCCTTCCATTGAGTATTCAGGGTAGATTTCCTTTAGGATTGACCGGTGGTTTGATCTCCTTGCTGTCTAAGGGACTCTCAAGAGTCTTCTACAGGACCACAGTTCAAAAGCATCCATTCTTTGGTGTTCTGCCTTCTTTAGGGTCCAGTTCTCACATCCGTACATGACTACTGGAAAGACTATAGCCTTGACTGTACTGACCTTTGTCAGCAAAGTAATGTCTCTGCTTTTTAATACATTGTCTAGGTTTATCATGGCTTTTCTGCCAAGAAGCAATTGTCTTCTAACTTCATGGCTGCAGTCACTATCCACAGTGTATTTAGAGCCCGAGAAGAGGAAATTTGTCAGAGCTTCCACATTTTCCCCTTCTGTTTGTCATGAAGTGATGGGACCCAATGCCATGATCTTAGTTTTTTTAATGTTGAGTCTTAAGCCAGTTTTATGCAGTTTCAAATAACAGCATTAATCAATTTATATATTTATATTTTCATCTAGCTAATACTCAGTTTTAGTACCACTTATTAACAATGATCTCTGTGAACAAGTATACATGATTTCTAACCTCTTGGAATCAGACATTGATTCATACTTATATGAAATTCCTCAATTAAGGGGCATTTAAGCTGATGCAATTTTGTGATACATTGTTAGGAGTAAAGAATATGAAGATAGCATGGGGAATATGGGATAGCATGGGTATATGAAGATAGCATAGTCCCTGTTGCTGGGGATTTCGTGTCTAGGAAAGAGACATGCAAACCTATAATAGCTGTCCTTTGTGAAAAGTGCTTTATAGAAGCAAAAGAGTTTTAATGGCTCCTGAAGGTTGTGAGTGATTAATGCTGTCTGACCATCTCAGAAAATACTTTATGAGATGATTTCAGATGCTGGTTTTGAAGGCTGGGGAAGACTATCAGGCAATCAAGAAAAGAATTGAGCAAGTATTGGCTAGGAGTATGAAAAAGCCAAGTATGTTTGGCAGACCCTAGGTAAAGAGGAAGGCCTAGGAATGCATTTTGCCAAAGGTGAGATTATATAGAGTCGGATGGTAAAATTTTAGCCATGTAGAATGTTGTATGAAGAAGTTTACACTTTTAGGAGTCATTGGAGTACTTTACTTAGGAGTTTGAAATAAATTTGTGTTTCAAGACTGATTGTTCTGATTGCAAAAGGAAGGACGGCTTTGGCTTTTCAAGAGTCTGGACTCAGGAGGCTAATTAGAAAGCCATGGCCATAAGCCCTTAGAAAGGAGGGAAGGGCTTCAACTGCAGCAGTAGCTAGGGTGATTTAAGAGATATTTAGGAGTAAAAATCAATGCTAATTAAAGAGACTTCCTGGAATAGATGAAAGAGAGAGGATCCCAGAATACACTGAGATTTCTACCTTTTGGGTAATATACGGTATCCATGGAGCCAGTGCTGGCTAGTGGAAAAGCTTCAGATTGGGTTTTGAATCCTGGCTCCTTTGCTTACCAAGTCACCACTTGGAAGAAATTAAACTTGCTGAGGCAATGGCACCCCACTCCAGTACTCTTGCCTGGAGAGTCTCATGGACGGAGGAGCCTAGTAGGCTGCAGTCCATGGGGTCGTGAAGAGTCGCACATGACTGAGCGACTTCATTTTCACTTTTCACTTTAATGCATTGGAAAAGGAAATGGCAACCCACTCCAGTGTTCTTGCCTGGAGAATCCCAGGAACACGGGAGCCTGGTGGGCTGCAGTCTATAGGGTCGCACAGAGTCGGACACAACTGAAGCGACTTAGCAGCAGCAGAGCCTCCTCTAAACAAAAAATTATTTAAAGTAATTTTGTGGGATCTGTGAGAAGGTAATTATAAAAATGCTCAGTAATCTAGTTTGTCTATAACCTACATGCAACACATATTTTCTTCAGGAGGACTAAAGGACACTCTGGATAAGGATAAATTGCATAGAATCAGAAATGGTTCAAAATAATTAGTTCAGCTTTAGCCATCCTGAGTTTAAAATTGATATTTTAGGTCTAGATAGATATATCCAGTATGTATTCAGAAATTGACTTGCAGAACTTGGGGAGGGCAAATAACTGTCTAAGAATTTGGAGATGCAATTACTAAATGATGGTTAAAGTCACATGGGTGGATGAGATTCTATAGGTATGGAGTAAGAAAAAAATTGAAGTCAGTTCTCTGGTGTTCTATTTCTAAATAAGTAGGCAGATGAGGAAGAGGAGCCCTCCCTCTCCCACCAAAGCAACTAAAGCATGGTTTGAAAAATAGGAACAAAACCTTTGACATCACAAAACCTGCCAAGTACAGAGGGGTAGTTTAAGAAGGACCTCATTAGCACCCTGGTAAGTCTTAGAATTGACGAGCAACTTGAGGAATAAAGAGAACTCTTTTGGTAGATTTTATTCTTATTTTTCTGGGGCTACAAAGATGAGTTCTCTTTTTCCTTTTGGTCTAAACCCAAACAAGTTTGTACTTGTCTTGATGACTTGAGTCATGCATTTTGTTTTTCTATTAAGATTTTCTTAATTCTCTATAAACAAATTATTCCACTGGAGACTAAAGAAAACTGACTGTAACAAATGAGGGGTGAGTGACAACCATAGAGCAATTTCCATTTGGTGGCGAGGAGCAAAATATAGATTGTGGTGAATTGAGAGGAAGACAAGAATAAATAAATAATGCTTTTTAAGAAGTTTGGCATGGAGATTAGAAATGGACAAAGGATGAAGAAGCTTTAATATATAGTAATAGACACTAAAAGTAAAGACTTAGTATTGAAGAAGAAAAGGGAAATAAATGATGGGAGATAAATAATGAAGGAATATTCCAGAAGAGGCTGCAGATCAGGAAATGTAAATCCAAAAGAAAGCATTTGCCTCAGGTGGAAGAAGGTACGACCTCCCTTTGAGTCAGGAAGTAAGGGAGTGAAGTTAAAAAAACTATTAATAAATAGAAATTAAGAAACTTTTGGTGTTAACCCAGCTACTGTTTTATGCTGTTAGATCCTGTTAGTTGGCTTTTATTTTTTATATTCTAATAATTTATGTTTTGAGTAACTTAATTTGATTGGCTACCATCTTTAATGTTATCTCCAGATAAAATGAATTATTGAATTTTCATTCAGCAAAAGTTCTGACCTCTTTTTCCTGAAAAAAAAAAACAAAAAACAAACAAACAACTCAGAAAATACTGAGTCTTGATAAGGGAACCCCCAACATTCAGAAAACTAAGATCATGGCATCCAGTCCCATCACTTTAAGGCAAATAGATGGGAAAACAGTGTCAAACTTTATTTTTCTGGGTTCCAAAATCACTGCAGATGGTGATTGCAGCCATGAAATTAAAAGACGCTTACTCCTTGGAAGGAAAGTTATGACCAACCTAGACAGCATATTGAAAAGCAGAGACATTACTTTGTCAACAAAGGTCCGTCTAGT
>NW_011494898.1:2786541-2789318 GCF_000754665.1 Bison bison bison
CTGATGCTGGGAGGGATTGGGGGCAGGAGGAGAAGGGGACAACAGAGGATAAGATGGTTGAATGGCATCACCGACTCAATGGACATGGGTTTGGGTCGACTCCGGGAGTTGGTGATGGACAGGGAAGCCTGGTGTGCTACGATTCATGGGGTCACAAAGAATCGAAGATGACTGAGCAACTGAACTGAACTGAACAAGAATAGTGAAACGTCAGAAATTGTACCATTTGCATCAGGTTGGCAGACTCAAAGAAATGCGTTCTCCTATGATTTGTATATCCTAGGGAAATGTTCAAAATAAACTCATGTAGGGTTGACATCAGGACATTGGATTATGTGTTAGTTCTTAAAGAATAATTGTTGCAGTAATCAAATTATTTGTATTCTTTCACTAAGCTATAAATGAGGTTTGAGTGGAGAATTTGCTTGTTGAAAAGGTGATTTTACAGATCCTTTAAAAAATATATATTAATGGTTAGCTCAAAATTAAATTGACCTGTCACTGATTGAATGGACATGAACTTGGGCAAACTCCAGGAGATAGTAAAGGACAGGGAGGCCTGGTGTGCTGCAGTCCATGAAGTTACAAAGAGTCAGACACACTTAGACACTGAACAACAACAAGCTTAAATTAGGATTGTAAGCAATTAATTTTGTATTTTACACTTGAAATCAAGTACCATAGGACCTTTCCTAGTAGATGAACATATAATTCAATTAGATAATCTTCATTTCATCATATTGTAAACACATAAAATCACAAACAACCAGCCTCTCCTTGTGTTCATGATTCTAGAAATGAAAACAGACTGTGGATCTATATTATAAAGTAGTTTCAGTAAATTGTGCACATGGAAGGGTCAGAAATTTGAAACACATAGTCATAGATGATGGGAATTCAGCCCAAAGCCAGCATCTCAAAAGTTTTCCAAGGAGTAAGACGATAGAAAACAGGTTGGATTCTTAGGCATTTTAATATTTGTATCTGAATATTCAGTTCAGTTCAGTTCAGTTGCTCAGTTGTGTCCGACTATTTGCGACCCCATGAATCGCAGCACACCAGGCCTCCCTGTCCATCACGACCTCCCGGAGTTCACCCAGACTCACGTCCATCGAGTCAGTGATGCCATCCAGCCATCTCATCCTCTGTCATCCCCTTTTCCTCCTGCCCCCAATCCCTCCCAGCATCAGAGTCTTTTCCAATGAGTCAACTCTTCGCATGAGGTGGCCAAAGTACTGGAGTTTCAGCTTTAGCATCATTCCTTCCAAAGAAATTCCAGGGCTGATCTCCTTCAGAATGGACTGGTTGGATCTCCTTGCAGTCTAAGGGACTCTCAAGATTATAGATGTCTTAATAACATAATAATTGCTGGCTGCTTCTCTTAGCCCACTTAAAGCTGTATTTTAATTTTACTATCATGCAGGGATCTTTGGTATTCTATCCTTGGTTTTTATCACTTCTCTACCTTTTTATCTGGATGATCTTCTCAGTCGTATTTTCAGGTTCACTACTTACTTTGTTCAAGTGCTTTAAAATGTGTTTCATTAGCTTTGATCTTATTGCTATGTTCATATATATAAATCCAAACACTTGAATAGATGTCTGTTTTTGGCCCCAACAAGGTTCATATTTACTTTCAAAACTAAATTTCAGCCCTTTTCTTCAAAACTGTTTTTCCTTCTGTATTTCTTTGAATTTCCCTCTGGATTCAGCAGTAAAGAATCCACCTGCCAATGCAGGAGATGAAGGTTCAATCCCTGGGTGGAGAAGATCCCTTGGGGAAGGAAACGCCAACCCACTCCAGTATTCTTGCCTTGGAAACCCCGTGGACAGAGGAGCTTGGCGGGCTACAGTCCATGGGGTCGCAAAAGAGCTGGACATGATTTAGTGACTAAGCAGCAACAACCACTTACTTACTTTAGTGAAGGAACAACCAAGCACCATGCACTTAAGGTGGGAGGAAACCAGAGTTTCACCGTTTGGGTAAAAATCAAAGGCAGCATGTTATATCTCATTTCAGGTTTTTCCTTAAGCATTTTTCTGTAGTGTTCATACTGTTTTAAAATTTCTTTAAAGAACTTTGGCAACCTGGTTATTTTTTTCTTCCTTCGTCATTATTGTTAATTTGTGCTTTTATTAAAATATGTATTTTATCCAAGTTTTGTATGTTATTGCCATTTAGTTGTTTTAAAGAGTCTCTTAAGATAAAAATAAATTCTGCTGTAGCTTTGATTCTCTTATTTCTAACTTTTTAATGTATCTTCTAAAAATTTTGTTAAGTGTTTGGATGAAGACTTTTATTAGCATCTGCTATTGTCTCTTTAATTTCTGCCTTTTGTTTCATTCAGATACAGTCTAACTTCCCTCTTTGTACATGTTTTGAGTTTACTATATACTTTTCCTAGCTACTTAGAATGCCCTATTCAGTATTTTTATATTCTGTATGATATATGAATAGACAGTCTCAAATGCATATAATTAGCCACTCTTCACAAGATTTGATAAGTAATGTTTTGTGATTGTTATTGTTATGTGTTCAACCTTACTGGACTCAGGGAAGCCCAGATAGCTGGCAAAACATTGTACCTGGGTTTGTCTGACAGGGTGTTTTTGGAAGAGATTAACATTTAAATCAGTAGACTAAGTAAAAAATATCTGTCCTCACCAAAGTATGTAGCATCATTCACTCCATTGAGGGCTATTGGAAGAAAGGCACATTTTCTCCCTTCCTGTCTCCCTCCCCTCTCTTTCCATCTGTCTCTCTCTCACACCACACA
>NW_011494898.1:2789418-2828300 GCF_000754665.1 Bison bison bison
CCACACCACACACACACACACACACACACACACACACAATCAACAGACTGTGACATCTGTTATTTCCTGCCCTCAGCCAGGGGATCTCCTAGGTTCTTGGGCTTTAGAACTCTTGAACTCATACCAGATTCCTCCTGGTTCTCAGACATTCGACTCTAAGTGAATTATGACACTGGGTCTCCAACCTGTAGACTGTATATGATGGCATTATTTACACTGACTAAAAAAAAGCTAATGAAAAGAATACCCAAATAGAGGAATGTTAGAATAATTATGGCACCATCATGCTATGGTATTGTGCACAACCACCAAAATGTGAATAGACTTTGATATCAGTTAGCTTAATTGTCCCAAAATATGTAACTATGAAAATCAATATGCAGAACTGTGTATAATTCTTAATAACAAGCAATTACGTGTATAAATGTATTTATATGTTTGTGTGTGTATCTGTTTGCTTATAACCAATTAGATTTTGATAAAATAATGAAAGATATATCCTTGTTAACCAAGGTTTTCTAAAAGAGAGTAATGAGAATGGAGTAGAAGAGGAGTGGGAGGAAACAACAAGAAATTCAAAAGGCTGCACGAAAGCAACACACAAAATCTGGCAAATATGTGATCCTATTAATATAATTTTCTATAATGAAAAGCCTTCCTCAGTGATCTACACAAAAAAAAATAGAGGAAAACAATAGAATGTGAAAGACTAGAGATTTCTTCAAGAAAATTAGAGATTCCAAGGGAACATTTCATGCAAAGATGAGCACAATAAAGGACAGAAATGGTATGGACCTAACAAAAGCAGAAGATATTAAGAGGAGGAGGCAAGAATATACAGAACTATCAAAAAATGATCTTCACAACCCAGATAATCACGATGGTGTGATCACTTGCCTAGAGCCAGACATCCTGGAATGCAGTCAGTGGGCCTTAGGAAGCATCACTACGAACAAAGCTAGTGGAGGTGATGAAATTCCAGTTAAGCTATTTCAAATGCTTAAAGATGATGCTGTGAAAGTGCTGCACTCAATATGCCAGCTTATTTGGAAAACTCAGCAGTGGCCACAGGTCTGGAAAAGGTCAGTTTTCATTCCAATCCCAAAGAAAGGGATTAATGTTTAAACTACCTCACAGTTGCACTCATCTCACACAATAGTAAAGTAATGCTCAAAATTCTCCAAGCCAGGCTTCAACAGTCTGTGAACTGTGAACTTCCAGATGTTCAAGCTGGATTTGGATAGGCAGAGGAATCAAAGACCAAATTGACAACATCCGTTGGATTATTGAAAAAGCAAGAGAATTCCAGAAAAAACATCTACTTCTGCTTTACTGACTATGCCAAAGCCTTTGACTATGTGGATCAGAACAAACTGTGGAAAATTCTGAAAGAGATGGGAATACCAGACCACCTAACCTGCCTCTTGAGAAATCTATATGCAGGTCAGGAAGCAACAGTTAGAACTGGACATGGAACACAAGACTGGTTCCAAATCAAGAAAGGAGTAAGTCAAGGCTGTATATTGTCCCTCTAGTTATTTAACTTATATGCACAGTACATCATGTGAAATGCCTGGCTGGATGAAGCACAAGCTGGAATCAAGACTACCAGGAGAAATATCAATAACCTTAGATATGCAGATGACACCACCCTTATGGCAGAAAGTGAAAAAGAACTAAAGAGCGTCTTGATGAAAGTGAAAGAGGAGAGTGAAAAAGTTGGCTTAAAATTCAACATTCAGAAAACTAAGACATGGCATCTGGTCCCATCACTTCATGGCAAATAGATGGGGAAGCAGTAGAAACAGTGAGACTAATTTTTTGGTTCCAAATCACTGCAGATGGTGACTGCAGCCATGAAATTAAAAGATGCTTACTCCTTGGAAGAAAAGTGATTCCCAAAGCATTTTAAAAAGCAGACACATTATTTTGCCAACAAAGGTCTGTCTGGTCGAGGCTATGGTTTTCCCAGTAGTCATGTATGGATATGAGAGTTGGACTATAAAGAAAGCTGAGGGCTGAAGAATTGCTACATTTGAACTGTGGTGTTGCAGAAGACTCTTGAGAGTCCCTTGGACTGCAAGGAGATTCAACCAGTCCATCCTAAAGGAAATCAATCCGGAGCATTCTTTGGAAGGACTGATGCTGAAGCTGAAATTCCAATACTTTGGCCACCTGATGTGAAAAACTGATTTTTGAAAAGACCTAGATGCTGGGAAAGATTAAAGGCGGGAGGAGAAGCAGACGATAGAGATTGAGATGGTTGGATTGCATCACTGAATTTATGGACATGAGTTTGAGTAAACTCCAAGAGTTGGTGGTGGACAGAGAGTTGGTGGCGGACAGGGACCCTGAAGTGCTGTACTCCATGGGGTCGCAAAGAGTAGGACACGACTGAGCAACTGAATTGAACTGAACTGAAAGCAATATAAACACAGTAATTTAATAAAGACCATGAATGAAGTTAGTATGTTTCAAGAATTTTTGGTGAGATAAAGCTTAAGTTATTGAGAAATCATAGATGCCAATGATACGCTTATCCTGTAATTTTTAACAAGAAGTTCAAATTTAGAAACTGAGAGATATTAATGTTCAGGTCTTCCTGAAATATATTCAGATTCATTCAATATTTCATTATTATAGCAGCAACAACAAACAAGCACTCACAGATCTACAGTGGGTGAAAAATTTGCAAATTATTTCTCCCTACCATTAAGGAATCAACCTGCCAGTGTGGGAGAGACAGGAGGCACAGGTTCAATCTCTGTGTAAGGAAGATTCCCTGGAGGAGTAAATGGCAACCCATTCCAATATTCTTGCCTGGAAAATCCCATGGACAAAGGAGCCTGGTGGGCTATAGACCAGAGAGTCACAGAGAAGTGGACACAGCTGAGAAACTGAGCATGCACACATGTGCCACTGAAGCAGGACCTATTTTCCTACCATTAAACTGTAGTGTTATTCTTTCGAAATAAGCTTCCAGAATAGAACAAAACAAAACAGAGTGGAAAGTTCATGTGTTTTAGAGTTAGCCAGGCCTCAGTTTTATTCTGATACGACTGAGCAACTTCGCTTTCACTTTTCAGTTTCATGCATTGGAGAAGGAAGCGGCAACCCACTCCAGTGTTCTTGCCTGGAGAATCCCAGGGATGGGGAGCCTGGTGGGCTGACGTCCATGGGATCGCACAGAGTCGGACATGACTGAAATGACTTAGCAGCAGCAGCAGCAGCAGCAGCAGTTTGTTTGTTTGTTTGTTTTTTTGCAGCAGCAGCAGTTTTATTCCAGGTTTTGCCACCATTGTCTATAATCAAGAATATGTTGACAGTAAACCCACACTTACCATCTTTCCATTTATCTCCATGATTATAGATGTCAGTTTCAATCAGATGGTATGAGTAAGGTTAGCCAGCAGGGGAGTTTGTCATAGCCTAAATTACTTGTTGTGGGACCTTGAGTTAGATATTTTCCTGTTTCCTCATTCATAGTGCTGAGGTCAATAACAATATTACTCAAAAGATTATTGTGAGAGTTCAGTTTGATAGTAGATGTAAAACACTAATTAAGATTTAATATACACATTAGAAGTGTTTAATAAGAACATCTAGACTAAGACAATATCCAACTCAATCATAGAACATAGATTTATGGAAAATGATTGGGACAAATCTCAACTCAGAACCCATATTTTGGACTTGTGTGTGTGTGTGTGATATCATGATGAAGATTAAATGCTATGTAATGTCAAAGAAAATTTCCTGCATTGAACCTACTGATAAATATGGAAACAGTTACTAAATGAAAGATGGAAATAAAACAGCCCTAGACATTTGAAAGTGATCTTGATTAAAGACATTAATGAGAGTTACCAACCATGCATTCTTTTTAAAAATGTGATTACAAAGAACTTTATTTATAGTAAGTTGAACATGGGTTGACATCATAGAAAAAAACAAGTTTAGAAAAATGACAAGTTCTGTTCTGCAAGCATAAATTTTTCATCTATTTCATCATTATCCTAAATGGAGTCTATACTGTCAGAAAATTGATTCCACTTCTTTTTTTTTTTTTGCCTTTTTTTTCAACAAAAGAACCAAAACCATACTTAAAATTTTGTTGGTAATAGTTACACACATTAAGTCCATTGTTTGGATGCTTAGACTGATAGACTGAGAAATAAAAGCACGTCTTTATTACCTTTTCTGTGGAATCTTAGATTACCATCCGCTCTTTGTTATTATGCAGGGTATCATCTTTCATGTGTGTTGCTACATACCAGCATTGCTTTCTGTCCAACTTCCAGTAAAATGTTTGCTTGCGTTGCCCTCAGGATATCAGAAAGGATCTTTACCAGAGAAACTAAGTTCAGTTTTAGAATACTTTGACTTTATGACTGCAAAAGAGCTTAATTCCTGATTTTCTACTCGGAGTCAACACATAAGAGAATTATGAAAGACCTCCTGCCTGTGTCTATGTATTTATTCTCTGCCTCTGAAATCTTTCTCCTTCTCATCCTTTATCCCCATTAATTCTTCAAGTTTCTTCTCCAAGTATGTCTTTAATGACCTTCGTATTGCCTTCATTTTCCTCTGGTGAGAGATGCAAAAATGGAATCTAGAGAAATAAGATAATCCCAAATTAAATATTAGTAGCCCAGTTCTTTAAAAAATTGTAACTATTTTTTTCTTCCTTTTTTGAATTCCTCTACAAGCATTTTTCTCATACTTTATCACATTTCCTCCATTTCCTATGTTCCAACTTTTATCCCATCAAACTTTTATGTTTCATACCTATTAGTAAGATATCCCAAAGTTTGAGATGACTTCTTTCCCCTTATTTCCATTGGAAGAAGGGGGAAGATTGGGCAGTCTCTTTGCCAAAGAAATGCTTGACCCAGTGTGTGTTTGAAAGCAGGAAAACTCACAGTAGCAAAACACCTCCCAATATTACACCTTCTGCTAATAATATCAGAAATAGTCCAATTTCTCGACTCTCAGCCTTCTTTGGATCATCCTCTGGAGGAAAAAAGGGGAAAACATGAGCTGGAGGGGAAAATTAGTAACTTGAGAGCTTTATCCATAAACCTCTCAATTTTTAACCTTAAAAATTGCTCTGTTCACCATTTATATCTTGTTCCCTGGTTATTCTGCTCTTTCTTAGACTCCTAGGCTCTACAAAACATTTTCCCCTACTACCCCCAGCCTAATTTCTCTACCTTTAGTACACTTTTTCATTTCTAAGCTCTTCAGTTACCTAGTGCCCAATAATTCATTCTGGCACAAATTTTGTCCAGCATCTTAGCTCTTATTTGTAGCATTAGCATGGCCTACATAGAAAATGATCAACAACTATTTGTTGACTAGATCAATGAGAAACTCCTTGATCCCTGGCCTTTCAAAGTGCTACACAACAATCTTTGTTACCTTCACAATATTCTCCTCTGAAACATCGAGAGGTGATGCGAAGACATGTCCAACAATCCAGGATAGGACCTTCAGTCACGACTGATGGAGAGAAGAAGGAAGATAGTTGGAAGGGGGCCACAGCATGGAGTTTCCTTAGCTTAGACACCAGTATGAATTAGATCTTGGGCATTTCCACTGGTTACATTGTTGTAACTTTCTTCTTCCCCTAGCCCTCAATTTTAGAGATTGATCAAAACTTTAAGCCCAGTCTCTGGGAAGAAGTGGGAAAATGATGCCTCAGCTTATTTTGGGGCTATGGATTAAAAACTCTGGTATAGAAGGCCTCTGAGCACGTCAAATTATATGGAGTGATTGAGATTTCGTAAGCTAGATTTTGTTGTCACAGATCGTTGACATTCCCCCTTGTAGCTGAGAGCTTTAGGAAGTATGTTCTCAGTGTGACAAGTAGAGGAGATAAAGGAGACGGGAAAATATGCTCTGAAACCTCCAGGCACTACATATACTGTACTTACCACAATCTTCAGAACAAGCTAAAAGAGAATCAGAAAGATCTAATGAGCTTAGGATCAACTTAAAGTGTGTCATATTTATACTCAAGTTGTATTTATTTGGTTACCCATTACTTTCCAGCTACCCCTCCACCCATTCTGGATTATTTTAATATGAATCCCTATTCCTCCTCTCACCCCTCATTTCCTATTCCTTTCACATAATTTCAGTGGTGTTAGATATACATCTGATATTACCAACTTCAGAGAATTTCTTTAATAGTTTTTCCAGTTTGGAGTCCAAGTTTTTGCGGATATCGAGAAGCCTGCCTTGAAGGATAAAGACACCTGAAAAGGGGTGGAATGGACATCAGAAAAAAGAGGTGGCCTTTCCCTTCATAATTTAATCCTAATTGTTTTGCCTTGTTTCCCCCAGTGAATTGTTCTCAAACTTGCTTGGGCAACACATTCTTTTAACATTGAAACAGTACCTCACCTTTCCATTTTTCCTTGCTCAGTTTATCAAGTTCGATCTTCAGCCATGTTCTCAAATCGACAACCTTTTGAACAGCTAGAGAGGAGAGGTAAAGGAACATGTGGGGGTTAATTACATTTACAGAGCAAATTATGTGGCCCCAGGTACTCTCTTCCCTACCTCCCTTCTCCCTTTAGCTCCCAAAATTCTTAGGGGCTTAGGCTTCCCTCACCCAACACCCGAAGCATCTTGTCCCTGTGGGAGACCTTGAAGCTTAAACGGATCATCTCCTTCATCTGCCGTTCAAGCATATGAGTTCGGCCAGGGACTTCTGGGGGTACCAGCTTTCCAAGCAAGGATTTAACTTCCTCGATGAATTTGGGATCACATTCCAAACAGCCTTTGACCCCATGGAAGGCTGCCAGGGACAGGGGCAGGAGCAGGAGCAGCCACAGGTCTCCCATATCCTTGCCCCGACTGCCCTTGCCCCAACAGCAGGTTGTCCTGGCAACTGGTTCACCTAGCTCCCCTTCCTTCAAAACTCCAGCAGTGAGAGCCTTGTCTTGGGTAGTCTGACCCCACCTTTCCCTCTGTTTCCATCCCACTGCTAGGCAATCTCATTTTTCTAAGGATCTTTGGTTGGTTTCTGACTTTTGTCCTTCATTCCAGAGAGAGGGAACTACCAGCTGGGGAGTAGATACCTGAGTTCTGAGTGTGGAACCCAGAATGAGAGAGAGAAGTCTTGAGCTCACACAAGCAGAGTTCTGTGCAGGGAGACAGCTCAGAAAACAGTCGTTAACCCTTTCTCTTATTTGTATTCTTAGTAAATGCCCACACCCCTCCTGATCATTTAAGTAGTATCATATCAGTGGATGTTGAAAGAGATATCTTAGGACCTTAGTTTGTTTAACCCAAGCTCTGCTTTAATAGAAGAGGTAAGAAAACCCAGAATATTGATGTGCTTAGGGCCCCAATCCTTTATGGTAGCAGTATTGTTGAAAAATATTGTTGAAAATTGAAATGGGAGTCTACATATAATTATCATAGATACTAATGGTTTTGATACAAATGAAAATCTCAGAAATTTAGACTACATTTGTCAGCAGGAATATTTCTCCAGACTCGCTATATAACCTATTTAGATATTGCTGTTCTTTTAGAGAACCTGGAACCAGAAGACTAGGAACGTCAGTTGAGGAATACATGGTGATAAGTGAGACTCCAATAAAATTCATGGTCCTTTAAACAGGCACCTTTTGAATGTGCTCGTGATAAAGCATGTAACTTATAAGAATACAACCACAATTACCATGGGCTCTGTTCTCCAGCCATTGCCATGGAAAATGACCTAATAAACATGTTTTTCCTTTGGTTTAAAGCTTTTTGAATAAGAATTTTCTTTCTTATATGAAGAAATTAATGTTGCTTTGCAGACTTCCCAGACTAGTTACCTCTTCTAATATATTGCATGTATGGCTGTGACTCCCTGGAAACTAGGAAACCCTGGGATCCTCAAGGGTTGGTAGCAGACTTGAAACCTAAGGTATGGCAAAGTCCTGGAGTAGAAGATTGTGAAGGAAGTTAAAAGAACTACCACTAATAATGTGCCTTCCATGTGCCCAACTTTGTGCTGGAAACTCTTTAGATAGAATCTCCCAAGTCCTCATGGCACAGCAAGACTCTGAGAAATTATTCCCATTTTATAGATAAGAAACTGAGGATCAAAATAATTGAGTGATTAGGGATCTGAATTCAAACTCATTCTGCTTAACTTCAAACTCTATATACATTAACTATCGCCTCTCAAAATTTTCTGGAATAATACAGAAAGCAGTCTCTTGGAATTTGATAAATTGGAAGATGGGGGGTGTTTAATTCAAATTCTTTCATGTTCAAAAACTGGCCCTTCTTTGATCTGGCTTTATGTTCCCTTGGCTCAATGATCTCATCTTTCGATGACCCACAAAAGATGTTCAAAGGCTGAGGTCTGAAGGTATGTGTGTTAATGGGATTAAAGTAACTTTGGAAACCAAAGTTGGAGACTAAAAAGGTTAAGAAACTTGGCAGGCAGGTGGCCAAGAAAAAGCTATTATTCAAAAGAGAAAAATACATATTATAGTTATCTTCCAGTTAACATTACAGGCTTTTCATTTTGGATTGGATTCGTAATGCTCTATCATACTACTGAATAACTCTACCTCATTCCATGGCATATTTTCTTGACTCTGACCTAGTAGCCCATCTACCATTTTATTTTTGCTTTACCTTTCCAGCTTAATTTGCAATCTAAGACTTTTAGGATGAGAGAAAAAAATAATTTGGCTTTTGTGTAGTCTTGGGAAGTCTGGAAATAGCAAGCCATTTCCTAAAAAAGACAGGCAGAGATTGTAATTGAAGGGTAAATATAGAAGGTAAAATAGTGGAGGAAGTATCACCCTCATGAAGTAAACAGTAGGCAGATGACAACAGTGTGTGCTAAAGGTGAAGATTACACACTAAGGGCAGGGGAAGACAGAAGAGCACTGAGTCTGGAGCAATTTTTTATAGACAGACTGAGTCCAGATGCATAATAGCATATGCATTCATAATAATTTACCGAATATATATTTGCCTGTTGGTGGTTCTTACACAGATAAAGTATTCATGGTCAGTGTTGTGTATTTTTTGGTTTTGATCACACAGCACTATCAGTTGGAGCTGTGGCCCCAACCCGTTTGGCACCAGAGACTGGTTTCATAGATGGCAATTTTTCCATGGAAGCTGGGAGAGGGAGATTTAGGTGGTAATGGGTGCGATGAGGAGCAACAGATGAAGCTTCCCTCCCTAGCACGCTGTTTACCTCCTGCTGTGTGGCATGGTTCCTACAAGCTGCAGACCACTTCCTGTCTGAGGCTTGGGGCTGGGGGACCCCTGAATTAGACAGTCCCTCTTGTAAGGGCTAGGATCAGTGGTGTTGTAACATTTGGCCTTGGTGTTGTAACATAATGCCCTGAGGTTTAAAATCTGAAGAACAGATTGCATAAAGAAGAGCAAGAAGCTGTTACAGTAATTTGCCCACATTCTCTGGTAGATCCCAGATCCATACAAAAAATAAAAATAACAAATCTCCGGAGAAGGCAATGGCACCCTACTCCAGTACTCTTGCCTGGAAAATCCCATGGATGGAGGAGCCTGGAAGGCTGCAGTTCATGGGATTGCTGAGGGTTGGACACGGCTGAGCGACTTCACTTTCACTTTTCACTTTCATGCATTGGAGAAGGAAATGGCAACCCACTCCAGTGTTCTTGCCTGGAGAATCCCAGGGACAGAGGAGACTGGTGGGCTGCCATCTATGGGGTCGCACAGAGTCAGACACGACTGAAGTGAGTTAGCAGCATAGAGTATATTTAAAAAATAAAATTGGACAATGGCATTTTGCAAAGGAAAAAAAAATAACAAATCTCTGTGGCTCAAGCATCCTGCAGAGTTTATCTGTCCAGCTGTGCCCTGCTGCATTGCTTTTCTTATCACTTCACAGGACTTTTTACAAGTTTGGCAAATGACCTGGGTATTTCTCACTGTCAGGCAATATTAACCTCTTTCCTGATTGAAAACTGAGACTTGGAAGCTATTAATTGCTCTTTGGCTATGTTGTAAAGTATCTTTCTAGGTAGTGTAATAATCATAGGTTTAAATGTTTAAATAATTACTATGTGCCACATATTTCACAGTAAAATAATTTCATTATTTTCTGTATTCCTGTTCATTTATATTCCATTGTTATTAAGCCAATGTTTCCATATTCCGCTCATCATTTAGGAAGAGTCATAAGGTTTGATCCTAGAAGTCTTTGAAGAAATCTCTACTTGGTAGGAAAAATATAGTTGATCCGATTAATAGGGATTGTGGGAAGGAGGGGAGAGAAGTAAAGGAAGCAGAGGATGTCTGTCACAATGTCTTCTCTCTGGGCAGGTCCCAGAAGGGAAGCTATGTTCGGTTAAAGGAAATAATGAGAGGAGTTTTTGCCCTGCACCCTTTAAGGGCTCTGAAAGCTATACCATTGCCCACACGTGGACAGTAGTAGCTAAGGAAAAGCCTGTAGGACTGGGTAATAGAAGGTACTCCTGGGACAGTGCCATTTCCCATATGGCATGCAAAAAGGAGTATGTTCCTACTGGCTACTAGGCAAGGGTATATAAGTGAACTCAGGATCTGGGGGAATCTGTTAGTATCATTAAAGCTCTAGGTAAAGGGTCCCTTGTCTAAGATCTGGAGAGCAAGCTACCAGGTCAGAAAAGGAAGAAGAATCTGCACCAAGCCCTCTGGCCTTGCTGGGACAAAATTGTTAGGAAAAGCCACTAGACCCCGAGGAAATAGAGAACAGACTCAAAGTGTTCCACATGCAGTTTCTCAGCTAACACTACAAGCAGATCAGAAGTGGGGTGGTACCAACCTTACATAAAGATACCAAAACATTGTCAGAGAATGGAGCAGATATCCTCAAAGTTCAAAAAAAAAAAAAATCATGCAAGAGAATACACATCAGAGAAAAATATCTGTGTCTACTTCACTAAGAAGGAAAATGCAGGGGTTTTAAGTACTAGAAATAGTTCATTTTAATGTATTGGGCAAGATGGATTGAGTCCATAGTTAAACTCATAGTTTGTTAAAACAGGCTGGATTTTCAATGATTAGGAAGGTATTTTTCAGTTTAATTTATTTTTTTACATGGAGGATAATTGCCTTACAATGTTGTGTTAGTTGGATCTTCCTGACCCAGGGATTGAACCCAGGTCTCCTGCATTGGAGGTAGATGCTTTAACCTCTGAACCACCAGGGAAGCCCTGTACAACAATAGGAATCAACTATAAGTGCACATACTTCCCCTCCCTCTTGAACCTCCCTCAGCTCCTCGGCCCACCCGTCTAGGTCTTCACAGAGCATGGAGTTGAGCTTCATGCGCGTTGCAGCAGCTTCCCACTGCTGTCTGTTTTGCACATGATAGTGTGTATATGGCAATGATACTCTCTCAGTTCGTCCCCCCACTCCTTACCCTGCTGTGTCCATAAGTCCATTCTCTACATCTGTATCTCCATTCTTGCCCTGCAAATAGGTTCATCAGTACCATTTTTCAAGATTCCATATATGTTTGCTAGCATACAAGATTTAATTTTCTTTTTATGACCTCTTCACCATGTTTGATAGAGTCTAGATTCACCTACATCACTACCAATGACCCAATTTCATTCTTCTTAAGGCTTAGTAATATTCCATTGTATATATGTACCAAAACTTCTTTATCTATTCATCTGTTGATGGACATCTAAGTTACCTACAGGTCCTGATTATTGTAAATAGTGCTGCTATGAACATTGGCATAGCTTCCTGGGAAGCTCAGCTGGTAAAGAATCTGCCTATAATGCAGGAGACCCTGGTTCAATTCCTGGGTTGCTAAGTTCCCCTGGAGAAGGGATAGTATACCCACTCCAGTATTCTTGGGTTTCCTTGGTGGCTCAGACAGTAAAGAATCCACCTGCCATGTGGGAGCCCTGGGTTTGATCCCTGGGTTGGGAGGATCCCCTGGAGGATGGCATAGAAACCCACTCTAGTATTCTTGCCTGGAGAATCCGCATGGACAGAGGAATCTGGTAGGCTACATTCCACAGGGTTGCAAAGAGTCAGACACGACTAAGCACACACATGAACACTGAGGTGCATGTATCTTTTCAAATTAGTGCTTTTGGTTTTTTTGGATACGTACCCAGGAGTAGAATTGCAGGGTCATATGGTAATTCTTCTTTTAGTTTTTTTTTTTTTTTTTGAGAAACCTCCATACTGTTTTTTACAGTGACTGCACCAGTTGGCATTCCTACCAACAGAAGAATCCACACCCTCACCAATATTTGTTATTTGTAGTCCTTTTGATGATAGCCATTCTGACAAGTGAGAGGTGACATCTTATTGTGGTTTTGATTTGCATTTCCCTGATGATTAACAGTGTTAAGTATATTTTCATGTGGCCATCTGTTGGGCATCTCCATGACCTCTTTAGGAAAATGTTCTTTCGGATCTTCTGTTTTTCACTCAGGTTTTTTTTTTTTTTTCTTTGACGTCAACTTGTATGAGCTGTTTATATATATTAACCCCTTATAGGTCGTATTATTTGCAAATACTTTCTTCCATTCAGTAGGATTTTTAAATTTGTCAATTGTTTCCATTGTTGAGCAAAAGCTTTTGAGTTTAATTAGATCCTACTTATTTATTTTTGCTTTTATTTCCTTTGCTTTAGGAGACAGATTCAAAAAAATATTTCTATGATTTAGATCAAAAAGTGTTTTGCCTATGTTTTCTTCTAGGAATTTTATGGTTTGTGGTTTTACATTTAGGCCTTTAATCCACTTGGAGTTTATTGTATATGATGTGAGACAATGTTCTAATTGTATTCTTTTACATGTAGCTGTCCAGTTTTCCTAGCACCACTTATTGAAGAGACTATCTTTTCCCCATTGTATAGTCTGGCTTCCATTGTTGTAGATTAATTGAAGATAAGTGTGTGCATTGTCCCATGTACACTTGAAAAGAAGGTGTCATCTGCTGCTTTCTGGTGGAATGCTTTCTGTATATCAATTAAGCCCCCTGCTCTAATGTGTCATTTAAGGCCAATATTTTCATACTGATTTTCTGTCTGGATGATCAGTCCTTTGATATAAATGGGATGTTAAAGTCTACCACTATTATGATGTTACTGTTAATATCTCCATTTATTTCTGTTAATGTTTATATTATATATTCAGGTGCTCTTGTGTTGGGTGCTAAATATTTATAATTGTTGTATCTTCTTGGATTGATCCCTTGATCACATTTAGTGTCCTTTGTCTCTTTTAAGTCTTTGTTTTAATATCTATTTCCTGTGATATAATGGCCACCTCATGTGAAGAGTTGACTCACTGAAAAAGACCCTGATGCTGGGAGGGATTGGGGGCAAGAGGAGAAGGGGACGATAGAGGATGAGATGGCTGGATGGCATCACCGACTTGATGGACATGAGTTTGGGTAAACTCCAAGAGCTGGTGATGGATAGGGAGGCCTGGCATACTGTGATTCATGGGGTTGCAAAGACTCAGTCAGACATGACTGAGTGACTGGACTGAACTGAACTGAAGTATTGCTCTTCAGGCTTTCTTTTGATATCCATTTGTACTGAATAATTTTTTCATCACCTCACTTTCAGTCTATGTGTGTTTTTAGATCTGAAGTGAATCTCTTGTAGGCAGCCTGTATATGGGTCTTGTTTTTGTATTCATTTGGCTACTCTTTTTTTCCCCTCTTATTCTCTTCCCTTGTGATTTGATGACTATCTTTAATGTTATGTTTGGATTCCTTTTCCTTTTTAGTGTATGTGTGTGTGTGTGTATCTATATCTATATTATAAATTTTGTTTTTGAGTACCATGAGGTTTTTATGTAGCATTCTCTCTGTAAATGTGATTGTTTTAAATTGCTTATCTCTTAATTTCAAATTCATTTTCAAAACCCTCAATTTACACTATCCTCCCCTTGTCATTACTGTCTTTTTCTGTCATCTATTACTCTACTTGTTTTATATATCCCTTAATTGCTTATTGTGGATATAGATGATTTTACTACTTTTGTCTTTATGCTTTCTGTTAGCTTTGTATGTGGATGACTTTCTACCTTTAGTATAGGTTTGCCTTTATGTATGTTGTTGTCATTCAGTTGCTCAGTCATTTCCTATTCTTTGCAACCCCATGGACTGCAGCATGCCAGGCTTCCCTGTCCTTCACCATCTCCCAGAGCTTGCTCAAACTCATGTCCATTGAGTCAGTGATGCCATCCAACCATCTCATCCTCTGTCATCCCTGTCTTCTACTGCCTTCTATGTTTCCCAGAATCAGGGTCTTTTCCAATGAGTCAGTTCTTCGCATCAGATGGCCAAAGTATTGGAGCTCTAGCTTCAGCATCAGTCCTTCCAATGAGTATTCAGGGTTGATTTTTCTTTAGGATTGACTGGTTTGATCTCCTCACAACCCATGGGATTCTCAAGAGTCTTCTACAACACACAGTTGAAAAGCAACAATTCTTCAGTGCTCAGCTTTCTTTATGGTCCAACTCTCATATCTATACATGACTACTGGAGAAACCATAGCTTTGACTATGTGGACTTTTGTTGGCAAAGTAATGTCTCTGCTTTTTAATATGCTGTCTAGGTTGGTCACAACTTTTCTTCCAAGGAGCAAGCATCTTTTAATTTCATGGCTACAATCACCATCTGCCCATTTTGGAGCCAAAGAAAATAAAGTCTGTCACTGTTTCCACTGTTTCCCCATCTATATGCCATGAAGTGATGGAACTGGATACTATGAACTTAGTTTCTTGAACATTGAGTTTTAAGCCAGCTTTTTCACTCTCCTTTTTCACCTTCATCAAGAGGCAAAACTAATACAATTATGTAAAGTTTAAAAATAAAATAAAATTTAAAAAAATAAATAAATAAATAAAAAATAAAAAAAATAAAAGTAAACTACCAAAAAAAAATTTTAACCATTTAAAAAAAAAAAAAGGCTTCTGGCAATCTTGATTCCAGCTTGTGCTTCATCCAGCATGCCATTTTGCATGATTAACTCTGCATGTAAGTTGAATAAACTGGGTGAGAGTATACAGCCTTGATGGACTCCTTTCCCAATTTTGAACCAGTCTGTTGTTCCATGTTCAGTTCTAACTGTTGTTTCTTAACCTACATACAGGTTTTTCAGAAGGCAGGTAACGTGATCTGGTATTCCATTCTCTTAAGAGAAATTCTTAAGAATTCTTTAAGAATCTTCCACAGTTTGTTGTGATACACACAGTCAAAGGCTTTAACATAGTCAATGAAGCAGAACTAGATTTTTTTTTTTTAATTCTCTTGTTTTTCTGTGATTGAATGGATGTTGGGAATTTGATCTCTGGTTCCTCTGCTTTTTCTAAATCCAGCTTCTACATCTGGAAGTTCTCAGTACATGTACTGTTGAAGCCTAGCTTGGAGGATTTTGAGCATGACCTTGCTAGCATGTGAAAAGAAAGTGAAGTAAAGATTTGCCTTTACTGATGAGGATTTTTATTTTCTAATTGTTTCTTGTTGTTGCCTTTTCTTTTTCATGTTGAAGTTCCTTTAGCATTTGTTTTAAAGTTCATTTGGTAGTGCTGAACTGTTTCAGCTTGTGCTTTTCTGTAAAACTTTTTCTCTCTCCACCAAAATGAATGAGAACCTTGCTGTGTAGAGTATTCTAGGTTGTAGGTTTCCCCCTTCCATCATTTTAAATACATTGTTCCAGTTGCTCTGGTCTGCAGAATTTCTGCTGAAAAGTCAGCTGATAGCCTTATGGGAGCTTTCTTTTATGTTATTTTTTGATTTTTCACTGATGCTTTTAATAGTCTCTCTTTATTGTTAATTTTTTTCCTTTTAATTACAATGTGTTTTGGTGTGTTCCTCTTTTGGTTAATCCTATATGGGACTCTCTATACTTCCTGGACTTGACTGTTTTCTTTCCCAGATTAGGGATATTTTCAGCTATTATATCTTCAGTATGTTCTCAGACCCTTTTTCTCTTCTGACTTCTGAGACCCCTGTAATATGAATATTGGTGTGCTCTTGATATTGTTGTAGAGGTCCCTTAAGCTGTCTTCATTTCTGTTCATTCTTTTTTTTCTCCTTTCAGCTTCAGTGATTTACTATTACTCTATCATTTAGGTCACTGATCATTCCTCTTTATCATTTACTTTAGTCTTGATTCCTCATTTCATTTATTGTATTCTTCATCTCTGTTTGGTTGTTCTTTATATTTTCTAACTCTTTGTTAGAAACTTTTAACTTCTCATGCATGTTTTGAATGTTTGCATGTTTTCTTCTCTTGAGTTCTTTGGTTATCTTATCATTACCCTGAACTCTTTCTCAGGTAGATTGTCTGTCTCCATTTCACTTAGTTTTATCCTGTTCCTTTGTCTGGAACATGTTTCTCTTCTGCCTCATTTTGACTAAGTTGGTTTTGTATTTTTCCATCTTTGGTATGTTAGTTAAATTTCCTGAACTTGGAGAAATGGTTTTATCTAGGAGTCATCCTATGTGTTTCTGCAGGGGACTCCTCTCTTTGTTCACTAGAGCTATGTACTCTAGGGGTTCTACTATTAAGGGCTGCATTGGTCTGTTTGTTGTAACGAACATGCTATTTAGATCGTCTTGTAGGCTCATTTGACTCCCAGTCTGGCTGGTTGCCAGACTCTGCCTTATGTGGAACTGCTCGCCACTGTTTGGCAGGGTCTAGTCATGAGACGGCTCACTTCAGAAGCCTGTGGAGCACTGGGGCTAGTGCTGGTTTGCTGGGTGGAGTCAGGGTCCAGAAGACTCTAGAGTTGTTTCCTGCTTACTAATGGGAGAAGTTAGGTATTGGAATTAGTGCTGAACTACTGACAGGCAGAGTCTACTGACAAAATTACTAACATTTTGTGGGTGAGGCCTTGTGACCTAATGTATGACACCATGCTCAGGTCTAATTCTGACACTCATAGAAACAGATTTCTCTTAAAAGTATAAGGAAGGGGGCAACTCTTAGTGAATTTACCTACATGATCACTACCCTTTAATCTTATTGTTGATAATTCCTTTTCATTAAACTCCCTCTAATTAATATCAAAATTACATTTGAACCTTTCTCAGTTTGCACAGTTAGAGAAGGAAAGGGCAATGCACTCCAGTGATCTTTTCTGGAGAATCCCAGGGATGGAGGAGCCTGGTAGGGTGCCATCTATGGGGTCATATGGAGTCGGACACGACTGAAGTGACTTAGCAGTAGCGGCAGCAGCTATTTGCACAGCACTGTTTGTCATCTTGAAATGAGTGAATTTCTCTTAATTTTTTAATAATATGCTAAGTAATTATTTTCTGCTTAAATGCAGCCTCACTTAACTATTTTAGTTCTATTGGGTTATTGATTCTCTTACCAGAAATTTAATAAGTTCTGTTATATCTGGCAGGGTCTTCTGAAAAAGAGTCTCAAAAAGTTTACTGTCCACTTATTGACTACCTAAAACTATGATCAGAGAAAACTAACCAATCTGATCACATAGACCACAACCTTGTCTAACTGAATGGAACTATGAGCCATGCCATGTAGGTTCACCCAAGACGGATGGGTCATGGTGGAGAGTTCTGACAAAACATGGTCCACTGGAGAAGGGAATGGCAAACCATTTCAGTATTCTTGCCTTGAGAACGCCATGAACAGTATGAAAAAGCAAAATTGTAGGACACTGAAAGATGAACTCCCAGGTCAACAGGTGCCCAATATGCTACTGGAGATCAGTGGAGAAATAACTCCAAGAAGGCTGAAGAGATGAAGCCAAAGCAAAAACAATACCCAGTTGTGGATGTGACTGGTGATGGAAGTAAGGTCTGATGCTGTAAAGAGCAAGATTGCATAGGGACCTGGAATGTTAGGTTCATGAATCAAGGCAGATTGGAAGTGGTCAAAAGGAGATGGCAAGAGTAAACATCAACATTTTAGGGAATCAGTGAAATAAAATGGACTGGAATGGGTGAATTTAACTCCGATGACCATTATATCTACTAGTGTGGGCATGAATCCCTTAGAAAATATGGAGTAGCCATCATAGTCAACAAAATAATCCAAAATGCAGTACTTGGATGCTATCTCAAAAACCACAGAATGATCTCTGTTTGTTTCCAAGGCAAACCATTCAAAATCACAGTAATCCAAGTCTATGCCCCAACCAGGAATGATGAAGAAGCTAAGTTGAATGGTTCTATGAAGACCTATAAGACCTTCTAGAACTAACACCCAAAAAACATGTCCTTTTCATTTTAAGGGACTGGAATGAAAAAGTAGGAAGTCAAGAAATACCTGGAGTAACAGGCAAATTTGGCCTTGGAGTACAGAATGAAGCAGGGCAAAGGCTAATAGAGTTTTGCCAAGAGAAGGCACTGGTCATAGCAAACATCCTCTTCCACAAGAGAAGACTCTACACATGGACATCATCAGATGGTCAATATGAAAATCAGATTGATTATATTCTTTGCAGCTAAAGATGGAGAAGCTCTATACAGTCAGCAAAAACAAGACCAGGAGCTGATTGTGGCTCACATTGTGAACTCCTTATTGCAAAGTTCAGACTTAAGTTGAAGAAGGTAGGGAAAACCACTTGACCTTAATCAAATCCCTAATGATTATACAGTGGAAGAGAGAAATAAATTCAAGGGATCAGATCTGATAGACAGAGTTCCTGAGGAATATGGATGGAGGTTTGTGACATTGAACAGGAGGCAGGGATCAAGACCATCCCCAAGAAAAAGAAATGCAAAAGGCAAAGTGGTTTTTGAGATGGCCTTACAAATAGCTGTGAAGAAAAGCAACAGGCAAAGGAGAAAAGGAAAGATATACCCATTTGAATGCAGAGTTCCAACGAATAGCAAGGAGAGATAAGACAACCTTCTTAAGTGAACAATGCAAAGAAATAGAGGAAAACAATAGAATGGGAAACACTAGAGATCTCTTCAAGAAAAGTAAAGATCCCAAGGGACCATTTCACACAAAGATGGGCACAATAAAAGACAGAAGTGCTATGGACACAACAGAAGCAGAAGATATTAAGAAGTGGCAAGAATACACAGAAATATACAGAAAAGATCTTCATGACCCAGATAATCATGATGGTATGATCACTCGTCTAGAGCCAGACATGCTAGAATACGAAGTTAAGTGGGCCTTAGAAAGCATCACTACAAAAAAAACTAGTGGATGTGATGGGATTCCAGTTGAGCTATTTCAAATCCTAAAAGATGATGCTGTGAAAGTGCTACACTCAATATGCCAGCAAATTGGGAAAACTTAGCAGTGGCCACGGGACTGGAAAAGGTTAGTTTTCATTCCAATTCCAACGAAAGGCAATGCCAAAGAGTGGTCAAACTACTGCACAATTGCATTCATCTCACACGCTAGCAAAGTAATGCTCAAAATTCTCCAAGCCAGTCTTCAATAGTCTGTGAACTGTGAACTTCCAGATGTTCCAGCTGGATTTAGAAAACCAGAGTAACCAGACATCAAATTGCCAACATCCGTTGGGTCATCGAAAAAGCAAGAGAGTTCCAGAAAACATCTACTTTATTGACTATGCCAAAGCCTTTATATGGATCAGAACAAACTGGAAAATTCTTAAAGAGACGGGAATACCAGATCACCTGACCTGTCTCTTGAGAAATCTGTATGCAGGTCAGGAAGCAACAGTCAGAACTGGACATGGAACAACAGACTGGTTCCAAATCAGGAAAGGAGTATGTCAAGGGACCTGTATATTGTCACCCTGCTTATTTAACTTATATGCAGAGTACATCATGGGAAATGCTGGCCTGGATGAAGCACAAGCTGGAATCAAGATTGCCAGGAAAAATCTCAATAACCTCAGATATGCAGATGACACCACCCTTATGGCAGAAAGTAAAGAACTAAAGAGCCTCTTGATGAAAGTGAAAGAGGAGAGTGAAAAAGTTGGCTTAAAACTCAACATTCAGAAAACTAAGATCATGGCATTTGGTCCCATCACTTCATGACAAAGAGATGGGGAAATAGTGGAAACAGGAACAGACTTTATTTTCCTGGGCTCCAAAATCACTGCGGATGGTGACTGCAGCCATGAGATTAAAAGATGCTTTCTTCTTGGAAGAAAAGTGATGACCAACCTAGGCAGAATGTTAAAAAGCAGAGACATTACTTTGCCAACAAAGGTCCATCTAGTCAAAGGTGTGGTGTTTCTAGTAATCGTGTTTGGATGTGAGAGTTGGACTATAAAAAAAGATGAGTGCCAAAGAATTGATGCTTTTGCACTGTGATGTTAGAGAAGACTCTTGAGGGTCCCTTGGATAGCAAGGAAATCCAACCTGTCCATCCTAAAGGAGATCAGTCCTGAATATTCATTGGAAGGACTGATGTTGAAGTTGAAGCTCCAATACTTTGGCCACCTGATGTGAAGAAATGACCCATTTGAAAAGACCCTGATGCTGGAAAAGATTGAAGGTGGGGGGAGAAGGAGACAACAGATTGAGATGAATGGATGGCATCACCAACTCAATGGACATGAGTTTGAGTAAACTCTGGGAGTTGGTGATGGACAGGGAGGCCTGCTGTGCTGCAGTCTATGGGATCACAAAGAGTCAGACACAACTGAGTGACTGAACTTAACTGACATAAAAGGAAACTGAATGTGTCTGACCTAAGGCAGGAAAGTTTTAATTCAGTGGAAGAAAGAAGAACTTTGTGAAATAGTTATTAACTTTAGCTATGGAAATGAGCTACCAAAGAAGGTTGGAATCTTCTTTCCTGGAGATTAGTGGTCACCTTTGTTTATATTGGCAGTCTTGCCTAGGGGTGTGGGCTTAACTGAATGGGTTCTTCCAAGCTGACATAGCTGCTATCATAAACAGAGAATGATAACTTGAATAGTACATTTCATATTAATTTTTCCTTAAATTTAGTGCAAGTTTAACAGCAGATATTTGTTCAGTTTCTTTTTCAAAGAATAGGAAGTATAGTATTACTTGTAGTAAATGGGAAAAGAGTGTTGGATTCTGTAGTCTATAAATTCTCATCATTTTTTGGCATAAATATATTCACCAGGATGGATTCTAGAAACTACCCCAAATTGGTTTTTAGCTGGTAAAGGAAATAGTTTAGAGAGAAATATAAAATGTTTTTCAACTGCAGCTATTTGAGTATTTTACCATTTCATTTTCTTTCTGGAGTAAGGAAAGACCTTGACAAAATGTGCATTGACCACTTTTCATTTATGCCAGGTTTAGCTCTATGTCTGAAGGGCAAATGCAATAAATTGGTCATACATTATCTCATTTATAGTCTGAGTTTTATGAGCTCCCGTAAAACAATTAGCATATATACATTTTACAATAAATGAGCAAGCAAAGTGGCTGCAAACAATATGGAAATGTCAATAATTAATTTTAGATTTCCAAATGTAGCCAAGACGCTGGAGCTTTCTTTCTCTTCGTTTCAGAAGAGATGGTTCCTTTGTTAGGAATATGCAAGCATGTTAATTCATTACTCTGCGGTTTCTCTTTTTCCAAAGCTTGTCGAAGGCCTAATTTATGTGCAAGACTGAAAGCTGTTTAAACAGATAATATGCCTCCTTCATGAGAAATACCACCCCTTTATGCTCCATTAAATTCAGACGTTGACTCTATAAGCTATGTACCAATTATTTCTTTCCAGAAACAGCAGCATAGTTTTTTTTTTCCCCACAAAGGACAACAGATTATTGCAGGCTGCTATTAATCTCTGCATAGTCCACAAAATACACAGGACACTAGGGAGAAAACAATTGACTAGTTATTTTAATATTTGCAAAAGTACTGTATGGAGAGAAACTAAAAAGAAGATGCTTGTCTATTTGCTGCTTGTAAAATATTTCAGTTCTCCTCAAAAAGATAGAAAATGCCCTAAAATTAGTCAACAATGACCTGCTGATGTTTGTAGCAGTACCTATGGATGAACACAGATGGGTCTTTATCTGGCAGATCTTTATATTCTCCAACATCCTGTATAGTCCTCCTATATGCTCCATTAGTTGGGATGGTACAGTAGTGAAATACCTATTAACATCCTAAAATGGGTTCCTTTATGATAACAGCATTGTTTGGTGCGTGATAATGGGGCCAGTTTTCATAGTTAAAATGAGAAAAATACACTAGTACCTCAGCATAACCCTTCAAGGGCTAGAATTTAATACGACTGAATCATTTAGGAAGATATGAATTACTCTAAGTGACAGGACCATTTACAAAACTAGTGACATTGATACAACTGCATGTATCAAAGTCCAAGGACTATTTTAATAGAGAAAAGCCAAGTTATTTGTATAAAGATTTTAACTTTTCTCCTTCATACAGTCAAAAATATTGGAGTTCCTCCAATTTAACTTTCATTCAACAAGTGTTCATTGAACACTTATCAGTAGTATCAACAAAAATAAAGTGAGGACAGAAATGCCTCTGTATTTATAGAGCTTGCATTCAAGTATAGTGCTGATGTTTTAGTCTAAAGGGATTTTCTTTTATGTTCCCTGTTGGCATTATTTATTTATTTATTTTGGTTTTCTTCCTTCCATCTATCTTCCCATCTTTTTTTTTTTCAATTAATGATTCCCTTGTTTCTGAATGAGGATTTTACTCTTCTGTGTCCAAATGGAGAAATATTTGGGTGGTATGGTTCACAGAGCAGTGAGCTCCAGACTAGCTTCAACTAATTAATATATTTCAGTCCCCCAGAAATGTCACTGGTAAATAAACCAATCAGAGTTCATGAGATACTAGCAAACTAGTGTAAGGCTTTGGGGAGAAAGCCTTTCTTTTTTCTCAGAAACTACCTGAAGAAACTTTATACCCCAAGACTTAGTGATATAAAAATATGAATACTGGGCTACAACTAACAGAGAGGAGATGGCCCTGGCCCTTAACTGCCTCCTGAGAGCTGATTGTATAACCTAACCTGCATTCAATGACATCACACTAATAGCTTGAAATGGCCATGGCCCTCTTGGGAGTGTTTGTACCATAGATATCACAAATACAAATGAAGTTTTTTTTTTTTCTCTCTTTTCCTTTAATATTTCCCTTTATTCCTCCCTCCTTTCTCTTCCCTTCTTTCCCCTTCTTTGCTCACCCTCCTCTTCACTCCCTCCCTTCCTTTCTTTCTCTTTTTTTCCAGAGGTAGCTTCAGAGGGTCGATAGTGTAGAGACAGGGAGACAGTCTGAGGCCAGTGGAGAGTTGAGAGAAAATGAGTACTGGTGATATAATTTGAACTATAGATCAAGCTTTACTTGAAACCTACCGTACTTTTGGAGTTTTGATGTAAAAAGCCACTAGGGAAGCTCATAACATGCCCACAAAATAGCAAAGAAATTTTTTCTTTTGAACCACGAAACTTTTTTCCTGGTCAGTGCATAGTATATTACTTTCTGAAAGTAGAGCATTCTAAATTAACATTATTCAAAGTATGTTCTTAGATGCTAATTGAGATTTCATAAAAATGGAATATGCATACTGGGACACTTCAGAGAGGAGTTGAAAAATTTGAATATGTAACTCTACTTCTTAAGATACACCTAGTAAGCTCAGGAGGTTGATAATTTGGAAGAGACAGTTTAAGTGTTGAAGACATGTGTTGTCTGCAGAGGTAAATGTCAAGTAATTAAACAATATGTGTTAATGACCTAATTAGCACTGATTTCAATGATCAGATCTACTCCACTAAAATTTGTAAGTTATATTTGTTAAGTATTACTCAGGTACAATTTTCAAATCCACATCTGTAACTATGCACTAGTTACTGTCTGTCTAGGCAGTGTATTGAAGAGCTGAAACTAAAGGAACAGAAAAATATAAATAGTAGGGTGGTTAAATTAAAATTTCTATTTTAATATGACCAGGAAGCAGTGGAATCACTTGATTCTACCCAGACTAAAAGAAAATATTTAGTGAGTCTCAATAATGAACAAATAACTTCTATCACATTTTTGCTAACTAATTAAAAGTCAGAAGTAAAGAAACTATACTTAAAGTGTGATACAACAGATTATAAATAGGGAAACACTCGTATACTCCCTCAAGCTAATTTTTGTTTGATTTTTCTGTGTATTTATTGGCAATATTAGCAATGGAGAGTTAGATCCTAAGTATTTAATGAAGTCCTGATATGTGTCAAACATTTTCATTTTCATGACAATCTGATAGACAAAAGTCTGATGTTCCGCATTTATTAAGTAAAGAAAAATGACCTGTCAAAGCTTATGTGTCCTGTGAGGGCAAGAGGTGGGGTCTAATTCTGGCGTCCATACCTAGCTGCATTAGATTACGTAAATAACTATCTTGATGCAAATTTAATCTTAACCCAATCAAAAAAATAAATGGATGCAGGAGGAATGAAAAGTGGAGGGGAAAGCACTTTTACTTTCATGTGAGTGATGGAGAATATGAAACAAAAGTGTACACCACTGAGATGGTTGAACTAATTCTCACATGTATTTAAGTTGAGTTATAAAGCAACATTTTATGACAGTGCTGATAGGAATTTGGAAGTTTGTTCTTTGGTGTGAACTGGTACTTGGAAAATATGGGTAAGGTAGATGAAAAGCTTGAACATGTGATACTTACCTGGCCTTTAATTTTGTGGAATAAATAAGAAAGGTTTTGTTAGGAAGAAATAATCAAATGAGTATTTCCATCTCACAGCATCAAACAGATATGCTGCAAAGATGAGATAAAATGATTTAATAAACTATCACAGAGACTGGCATATGATTGGTTAACCTGCACTCTCATTGATGTAGGTGTTTGTTATTATGTGGGCTTCCCTGGTGGCTCAGATGGTAAAGAATCTGCCTCTAATGACGGAGACCAGGCTTAGTCTATGGGCCGGGAAGATCCCCTGGAGAAGAGAATGGCTACCCACTCCAGTATTCTTGCCTGGAGAATTCCATGGACAGAAGAACCCGGTGGGCTACAGTCCATGGGGTCACAGTCAGACGTGACTAAGCGACTCACACTTTCATTATATGATAAAGGTATTCACATGGTGATACGACAAGAGAAAGGACATTGGATGTGAAATGTCACAGAAGACTTGTAAATAGAAACATAGTCTATATATTGATGCTTGAAAGATGAATATGGATTAGAAAATCAAGAAAAATTGGGAAATAAAAGCCAAGGGTTAGTGCAATGGCTGGAAGTGCACAATGAACATTTGCTAAGTCGCTTCAGTCGTGTCTGACTCTGTGCGACCCTGTAGATGGCAGCCCACCAGGCTCCCCCATCCCTGGGATTCTCCAGGCAAGAACACTGGAGTGGGTTGCCATTTCCTTCTCCAATGCGTGAAAATGAAAAGTGAAAGTGAAGTCGCTCAGTCGTGTCCAACCCTCAGCGACCCCATGGACTGCAGCCTTCCAGGCTCCTCCGTCCATGGGATTTTCCAGGCAAGAGTACTGGAGTGGGGTGCCATTGCCTTCTCCGAATGAACATTTGGTATGCTACAAAAAATTCCATGTATTTGGGGAAAAATATTAAAGTGTGGATATGGGAAAGTCAAACTATAGAGCAACTTGTGTGGGACTAGGGTACTGGCAAACCACCTATTTCATCTTTTCTTGAGTCTTGGCTATGTGTTATGTGATACTGAAATGTCCTTCCAATGAATTAATATGTGGGGTGTGTGTGTGTTAGTTGCTCAGTCATCTCTGATTCTTGCAGCGCTTTGGACTACAGCCCACCAGATTCTGTCCATGGAATTCTCCAGGCAAGAATACTGGAATGGGTTGCCATTCCCTTCTCCAGGGGATCTCTTTGACCTAGGGATTGAACCTAGGTTCCTGCATTGCAGGCAGATTCTTGATCATCTGAGCCACCAGGGAAGCCCAAACACATGTTCTTAATTTCAGCAATCCAGTGATTGTGTTGCTTGTAATAAAAATGAAAACAATCCTAACTATTTATACCTTTGTGTTAATGGAAAGAGTTAAAATTTAGCTTGTAAGTGAGTGCCAATTTTCCAAGCCTCTTATTTTTAAGAAATTGAATGTAAGAAATCTCTGTTTCTTAGAAATGGCACAGCCATTGCCCTCTCTGTTGCTCTTATATTTAAGAGGTTCAAAAGGTGAGCCAGAGAAATACCCAGTTCTTCCTGGATAGAAGCCTGGGCATCTTTGACTTTCTTTGCATTTTTTTCATGTTTTAATATATAGATAAAGGGAGTCTGATATAACTCATAGGTCAAGGGGCATATTTATATGCTCAGGATTGTAAAGAATCTTTCCTTCTGGCTTGTTCTTTCTCTGCATTTAGTCTAGGCAAAAATGCCTGCCTACATGAAACTAGCTTAGATCAGCTAGGGTATATATACTGGAGTAGGAATCCAAGGTCCAGCTATTAATAGCATATTCTTTTTGTTATTTACTGATGGTATGACAGTATGTTTATGCTTTTCCAGTGGTAGCAGGGGTAGCTGCTTGTGGACTAAGCTCTGTTCCAGGGCTTCTGGGTCTCTGCCATCTCCCTTTGTAAAAATATATCAAAAGACACCACCATTTTGACATGATCTCTGATGAACTACCTCAGATGCTTACTGTGAGGATTGAATTGAGCTATCATCTGTGAAATTTCCTATGAAGTTGACTCAGAGATGGTTGGTAATGTCCATTCATTCTGACCTGTCTTACTGAATGGGATAAAGGGAAAGGATATATAGGATCTGAATTGCCTTTCACTTATCACCATTGTAAATGTGGGAACATGTGGTGGAATGAAACCTTAGATGTACTTTTTCTCCATCTCCATTGAGTTTTTATGAAAAACACAAGTGTACTATTAAATAAAATCTGTACATTGCCCAGGAAAGTTATGCTGTTTTCAATATAAGATTATTTATTCATGATGAAACGATTCCATTCTAAGTTTTTTTTTTTCCTCTAATTTTTTTCTTGAGGCAGTTTTCCTTCAGGCAGAACTTGACATCTTTACTGAAAATGAACAAATTACACCAAGAACATAACTTGTGATCAATGAGATCTTTGGGGGGAGGGTAGACTTCTTTTTATTGAGGGATTTTCTGTGAAGGCGATCACATTGGATGTGAGGAATAGGAAACACTGAACTTTTTCCACATTGCTTGAAAATTTGGAAGCTTCACTTTTTTTTTTTCTCTTTGTAAAGAAATGAAGTTATGCTTGAAGTGAACGTTGATAGCCTCACTTGAGACTAATGAAAATGCTGCTGCTGCTGCTGCTGCTGCTAAGTCGCTTCAGTCGTGTCCGACTCTGTGCAACCCCATAGACGGCAGCCCACCAGGCTCCCCCGTCCCTGGGATTCTCCAGGCAAGAACACTGGAGTGGGTTGCCATTTCCTTTTCCAATGCATGAAAGTGAAAAGTGAAAGTGAAGTTGCTTAGTCATGTCCGACTCTTAGCGACCCCATGGACTGCAGCCCACCAGGCTCCTCCATTACGACTTTTAACATAAGCTCAAATTTGCAGAATCAGTGATTCTGTTGTGGTCTGTGTTCACCAGAGTTCACAGAAGATGAGTAATTCTGTGAATGTGTGTGCTGCTAGATCCTGTTCTTTGTTGTTAAAATTTTCCTTCTATGAACCACTTGATAGCTCTTTTCTCACATCAGTATATGCTCGTAATGTTTTCTCTTTAATTGGATAAAATAATGAACTTAGGCTCAAGTGGCATAGGGATAAAAGGACAAGTAAAAATAAACTAAAACGTTGGCCTAAAGCTACTTTTAGGCAATAACTACTACCTTTACTGAAGATTTATGTGTCTATACTCTGTTACCCCTAAAAAGTCAAACCCAGAGTCTGCTGCATTCTATACATTTGTGCCAGACTTATCCTGCCTACATCTCAAAGTCAGCAGGAGTCCCTTATCAGTGACTAGATTTCTTCTTTCTATAGTTACTGACCTACTGGAAAATAGAACATTAACCCCATCTTCCATAGAAATCTGTTTCTTTTTGTTTATTTATTTATTCCTCTAATATTTATTGTCTGTCTACAGTGTGTTGGGCTTCTAGTTGGTGCTAGTGGCAAAGAACCCATCTGCCAATGCAGGAGATGTAAGAGACATGAGTTCGATCCCTGGGTCAGGAAGATGCCATGGCAACCTTCCAGTATTCTTGTCTGGAGAATCCTATGGACAGAGGAGGCTGGTGGCCTACAGTCCTTGGGATTGCAAAAGAGTTAGACATGACTGAAGTGACTTAGCATGCACACACACACCTACAGCATGTTAGATGGTCTAGGTGCTGGCATTATTATACTGAAAGGTCTGACAAAGATTTGGCCTTCATTATAATGAGGTGACAGCTATAAAATGAGCAAACACATGATATTATGTTAGGAAATGGTAGGTGCTGTGAAGGAAATGACCAAAATAAAATTAGCTTCTTTGCTATTTTGATAATGGCATTTGATAACTTTATACTGCCAGCATTTTTTACTTCTTTAGAAATTCACCTTTTACTACCTCTTCAGAGGTAGTTCAGTGAGTTTAGAAGTATAGCAGCTAGCCAAAGTCATTGAACTGGAATTCCCTGTTCATCCTCTTTCTATCAGTGGTGCTATCCTTCTTCTGATCTGTTGGATATTTGATTCAGCCTCTTTGGTTTTCTTTGAGTATCTCCTTTATTTCTCTTCTCTCACTTGCTGCAGGTAGGATTTCTTTGGCTCAGTCCACAGAATAGCTGGATACCAATAGTCTAAGACTTTTATTTGTTATATCATGAATCACTTTGAAAGGAAGGGATTTTGGCAGTGGTTTGTTGAAAAATAAACCTTGATTTGTGGAATTTCCTGATTTCCATGTATAAGTCCATCACATCCAATTTCAAGCTACCAAAATGTTATCATGGAACACAGAGGTGGAAAAAAATATCAGATCTTAAGTGTTTATTTCTTAAATATGCATCTCTACACAAATGTAGCTGTACCTCATTCAAGATATAGAATATGTTCATTTCTTTAGAAAGTGCCTTTGTGTCCTTTCTAATTAGTACCTCACCCGAATGCCAAGACAGCCACTGGTCTGATTCGCATCATCATGGGTTAGTTTTGCCTGTTACTGAACTTCATCTGAACACAATCAGGGCTTACAGACTTTTTTTTTTTTTTTGTATCTGGTTTCTTTTGCTAAGCATGGTTTTGAAATTCGTACATATTGTTGCATATCTCAGTAGTTCATTTTTTTGGTCTGAGTGAAGGCAATGGCACCCCACTCCAGTACTCTTGCCTGGAAAATCCCATGGGTGGAGGAGCCTGGTAGGCTGAAGTCCATGGGGTCGCTAAGAGTCGGACACGACTGAGCGACTTCACTTTCACTTTTCACTTTCATGCACTGGAGAAGGAAATGGTAACCCACTCCGGTGTTCTTGCCTGGAGAATCCCAGGGATGGGGGAGCCTGGTGGACAGCCGTCTATGGGGTCGCACAGAATCGGACATGACTGAAGTGACTTAGCAGCAGCAGCAGTAGTAGTCTAGTGGGCTATAGTCCATGGGGTCACAAAGAGTCAGACATGACTGAGTGACTAAGCACAGCACAATATTTGTGTGAATATATTATTACATGCTGAGTCTCCATTCTATTGGTAGACTTTTGGATTATTTCTAGATTGTAGCAGTTATGTATTTTTGGATATGTGTTTTTGTGGACACATGTTTTTATTTCTCTTGGATAAATATCAGGAAAGAAAATTGCTGGGTTGTGTTAGGTGCATGACAACACCTATAAACTGTTGTCAAAAGTTTTTGTATAATTTTATATCTCATCCTGGATATATGCTATTTCCTCCAGATCTTTAGCAACTCTAGCATTGGTGTTGACAATCTTTGGAATGTTAGCCTTGCTAGTGTGAAGGGGAATCTCATTCTGGTTTTATTTTGCATTTCCCTGGGACTAATATTGCTGAATGTCTTTTCTTATATTCATTCATTTCTATATTTTCTTTTGTGAAGATATATACATCATCTGTTTGCTTCTTCTGTTATTCCTATTAATCTGTTTTCTTACTGAGTTGTCTTTTCATTATTGACTTGTAAGATTTATTTTTATATAATCCAGAAAAACCCTTTGTCAGATGTACACATCTTAAGTATTTCCTCTGGGTCTGTACCCCTTCTCTACTTTCTAAATGATCATATTTTGATAATGTTTTTAATATTGATGAAATACAATTAATCATTTTCAGATACATTTTGTCACCCTATTAAGAAATATTTGTTTTCTATATATAGGTCTTTAGTTTCTTTAGGTGGATATATTCCTAAGTATTTTATTCTTTCCATTGCAATGGTGAATGGAATTGTTTCCTTAATTTCTCTTTCTGTTTTCTCATTATTAGTGTATAGGAATGCAAGGGATTTCTGTGTGTTGATTTTATATCCTGCAACTTTACTATAGTCATTGATTAGTTCTAGTAATTTTCTGGTGGAGTCTTTAGGGTTTTCTATGTAGAGGATCATTTCATCTGCAAACAGTGAGAGTTTTACTTCTTTTCCAATTTGGATTCCTTTTATTTCTTTTTCTGCTCTGATTGCTGTGGCCAAAACTCCCAAAACTATGTTGAATAGTAATGCTGAAAGTGGGCACCCTTGTGCCCACCACTATAAAACACTGGTGAAAGAAATCAAAGAGGACACTAATAGATGGAGAAATATACCATGTTCATGGATTGGAAGAATCAATATAGTGAAAATGAGTATACTACCCAAAGCAATTTATAGATGGAGAAATATACCATGTTCATGGATTGGAAGAATCAATATAGTGAAAATGAGTACACTACCCAAAGCAATTTATATATTCAATGCAATCCCTATCAAGCTACCGACAGTATTCTTCACAGAGCTAGAACAAATAATTTCACAATTTGTATGGAAATACAAAAAACCTCAAATAGCCAAAGCGATCTTGAGAAAGAAGAATGGAACTGGAGGAATCAACCTACCTGACTTCAGGCTCTACTACAAAGCCACAGTCATCAAGACAGTATGGTACTGGCACAAAGACAGAAATATAGATCAATGGAACAAAATAGAAAGCCCAGAGATAAATCCACGCACATATGGACACCTTATCTTTGACAAAGGAGGCAAGAATATACAATGGATTAAAGACAATCTCTTTAACAAGTGGTGCTGGGAAAACTGGTCAACCACTTGTAAAAGAATGAAACTAGAACACTTTCTAACACCATATACAAAAATAAACTCAAAATGGACTAAAGATCTAAACGTAAGACCAGAAACTATAAAAATCCTAGAGGAGAACATAGGCAAAACACTCTCTGACATACATCACAGCAGGATCCTCTATGACCCACCTCCCAGAATATTGGAAATAAAAGCAAAAATAAACAGATGGGACCTAATTAACCTTAAAAGCTTCTGCACATCAAAGGAAACTATCAGCAAGGTGAAAAGACAGCCTTCAGAATGGGAGAAAATAATAGCAAATGAAGCAACTGACAAACAACTAATCTCAAAAATATACAAGCAACTCCTCCAGCTCAACTCCAGAAAAATAAATGACCCAATCAAAAAATGGGCCAAAGAACTAAATAGACATTTCTCCAAAGAAGACATACAGATGGCTAACAAACACATGAAGAGATGCTCAACATCACTCATTATCAGAGAAATGCAAATCAAGACCACTATGAGGTACCATTTCACACCAGTCAGAATGGCTGTGATCCAAAAGTCTACAAATAATAAATGTTGGAGAGGGTGTGGAGGAAAGGGAACCCTCTTACACTGTTGGTGGGAATGCAAACTAGTACAGCCACTATGGAGAACAGTGTGGAGATTCCTTAAAAAACTGGAAATAGAACTGCCTTATGATCCAGCAATCCCACTGCTGGGCATACACACTGAGGAAACCAGAAGGGAAAGAGACACGTGTACCCCAATGTTCATCGCAGCACTGTTTGTAATAGCCAGGACATGGAAGCAACCTAGATGCCCATCAGCAGATGAATGGATAAGAAAGCAGTGGTACATATACACAATGGAGTATTACTCAGCCATTAAAAAGAACACATTTGAATCAGTTCTAATGAGGTGGATGAAACTGGAGCCTATTATACAGAGTGAAGTAAGCCAGAAGGAAAAACACCAATACAGTATACTAACGAATATATATGGAATTTAGAAAGATGGCAACAATAACCCTGTGTACGAGATAGCAAAAGAGACACTGATGTATGGAACAGTCTTATGGACTCTGTGGGAGAGGGAGAGGGTGGGAAGATTTGGGAGAAAGGCATTGAAACATGTAAAATATCATGTATGAAATGAGATGCCAGTCCAGGTTCAATGCACAATACTGGATGCTTGGGGCTAGTGCACTGGGACGACCCAGAGGGATGGTACGGGGAGGGAGGAGGGAGGAGGGTTCAGGATGGGGAGAACATGTATACCTGTGATGGATTCATTTTGATATTTGGCAAAACTAATACAATTATGTAAAGTTTAAAAATAAAATTAAATTAAAAAAAATAAAAGTAGACATTCAAAAAATAAAAAAAAAGAAATATTTGCCTATTTGATGGTCATTAAACTATTCTAGTTTTCTTGTAAAAAATCAAAATTTAGCTCTGTTTTTTTTTTCCTGATCTCAAATTTTGGTGTTTGGTAGAGGTCAAAGTACATTTTTCTCCATGTATTTATTTTGATGTTCCAGCATGATTTGTTTAAATGAATCTTTTCTCCAAGAAAATAAAGTCTGTCACTGTTTCCATTGTTTCCCCACCTATTTGTCATGAAGTGATGGAACTGGATGCCATGATCTTCATTTTTTGAATGTTGAGTTTTAAGCCAGCTTTTTCACTCTCCTCTTTCACCTTCATCAACACGCTCTTTAATTTCTCTTGGCTGATAACACCCTTGCCATAATTGTGATATCTTCTGCATATCTGAGGTTATTGATATCTCTCCTGACAAGTTTGATTCCAGTTTGTGCTTTATCCAGCCTGGCATTTCACGTGAGGTACTCTGCATATAAGTTAAATAAGCAGGGTGACAGTATATAGCCTTGATGTGCTCCTTTCCCAATTTGGAGTCAGTCATTGTTCCTTGTCCGGTTCTAACTGTTGCTTCTTGACCTGCGTACAGGTTTCTTAGGAAGCAGGTAAGGTGGTCTGGTATTCCCATCTCTAAGAATTTCCAGTTTGTTGTGATCCACACAATCAAAGACTTTTGAGTAGTCAATGAAGCAGAAGTAGACGTTTTTCTGGAATTCTCTTGCTTTTTCTATGATCCGTCAAATGTTGGCAATTTGATCTCTGGTTCCTCTGCCTTTCCTAAATCCAGCTTGAACATCTGGAAGTTCTAATTTCACATACTGTTGAAGTTTGGCTTGGAGAATTTTGAACATTACTTTGCTAGCATGTGAAATGAGTACAATTGTGCAGTAGTTTGAACATTGGTTGGCATTGCCCTTCCTTGGGATTGGAATGAAAACTGACCTTTTTTAGTCCTGTGTCTACTGCTGAATTTTCCATATTTGCTGGCTTATTTGAGTGCAGCACTTTAACAGCATCATCTAATATGTATTTGGCAGTTATTGAGGATGTTGTCCTGTTAATTTCTTTAGTTCAAATTAATTGGCATTATTATTCAAATCTTACACATCCTTTCTGTACTTTTGTCTCATTTCTCTATCAATTACTGAGAGAGAATTGCTAAAAACTCTTATTGTGATTAAAGATTTATCTATTTCTCCATTTAATTCTGTCAGGTTTTACTTCATTTATTTTGAAACTTTATTTATGCTGTGTGCACATTGGTTATTTTCATGTCTTCCAGAAATATTTACCCTTTCAGCATTATAACATTTCCTTCTCCATCTCTTGAAATGCCTACCTTGTCTACTATTACTATAGTCTCTCCAGATCTTATATTTCATGTCTGCAGGGCATAAGTTTTCCATCCCTTTAATTCAAGCTATGGTTGTCTTTATACTTCTCTTGTAGTCAGCATAAAACTAGGTATCACTTTTTAGTCTTATAATTTAGCTTTCACTGAGAATTTGGGCAATTTAAAATATGCAATAATTATTGATATTTTTGTGATTATATCAACCGTCAGGCTATTACTTTCTACATATCCTATGTCTCTCCACCCTCTTTCAGATTAATGGAATACTCTTATATTTTTAGTACTCAGTTTTAATTATTCTGCTCTTTTTAAAATTTACAACTCTGTAGTGTGTCTGTGTGTCTGTTGACTCAGCAGCATAATATGCAACTTAATTTATCACATTCTACTTACAATTTGCATTGCAATACTTGTAAGATTTAAGAATTATACAACAGTTTAATTTCATTAGCCACTTCTCCTTTTCTGTTATTGTTGTTTTGGTTGCTAAGTCGTGTCCGACTCTTTGAGACCCCATGGACTGTAGCCCACCAGGTCCCTCTGTACATTGAATTCTCCAGGCAAGAATACTGGAGTGGGTTGCCACTTCCTTCTCCAGGGGATTTTCCTGACCCAAGGATCAAACCCATGTCTCTCGCATTGGCAGGCTGATTCTCTACTGCTATGTTATTGTACATGTTATAAATTTCAGAATATGTTGTTGATATTTTAGTTTTAATTAACTAAGAGAATAAATATCCCTTTACTTTTCTCAGTGGGTTTACATGTTTATCTGGATTTTATTTTATTTCAGCCTGAAGAATTAACCACTATTTTTCTGACAATGCAAACCTGCTGGCATTGGCTGTCCCAGACTACAGTTATTAATAAACATATAAGCATAAAATATATTAAAAGAATCAGTTGTGAATAATGAGTTTCCTTTACATCCTTGAACAGATTTATATTAAGTGTTCCAGATTTCTTTTCTATGCTTTTTCTTTATTGATAGCTTTCATTTTTGACTTTGGCTTTCTTTTCTCTGCTGCTTCACATATGACTACTTATTATATAATGGTTGTTGTTAATGGTTTGATGTAGGTAGTATGAATTATGTCACCTTCATTTAGAAACTTGTGAATTTGATTCTGAAAAGATATTAACATCTTATGAGGTTCCCTCGTCCTGCCCCTGTTTTTTGTTTTTTTGTTTTTATTCGGGTAGGTTTGGTTTTACTCTATATGAGAATGAATATATTTTGTTTTTGTCTTTAGTGCTAGTGTGTCCCTTACTTTAGGACGTGGTCTGATGTCCTTGAATGCACAAAGGGCTCATCAATTCCAGGTTCTGATGGCATTGAATGCATAAAGGGCTCATAGGGATCACTTTATTCTTGCAAAACTGGGGTTTCAATATCTCCCAGCATGGTGAGACTTCAAGAAACTTTTTCCAGTTTCTGTCACTGAAAGAATGTCCCTTTGATAGTTTTCATAGTGTTTTCACTTACACATTTGCAACCCAAACATGGACAAATGACATATCATTAACCCTAAAAGTTTTCCACGCTCCTTATCGCTGCCAACTTTTTCTTGTCTTTCACTTACATATTCCAGCAGATTCAATAACTTTCTCCTTAGCTTAACAAGACGGAATTCTTCATAGGCTCCACCTCCATTCTTTTGTAGAGAAGGTACTTCCAGTTAGAAAAATTGGATGAATGTTCACTTTTTTTTTTCTGTCTCCAAGGTCATCATTCTGTTTGATGTTCAGTGCCTAAAAACAGTTGTGTCTGATGTTGTGTTTTTTTTTACAGTCAGTAGAAGTCCATATCCAATATAAATTATTTCTTAATAACCAGAATTGGGCTCATTATCTTCTTATAGATTCATTTTGACTTACTTTTGGCTTCTAATATGGACTTTTTAGCAGGGAGACATATCTTCTTCCTCTTTAAAAAATGTTTATCATATATATGGGGCATAATAAATCTCTATTGGTTTTTTATTAAAAAAAATCAGGGTTCTCCATTGCCTAAAAGAATACCCTAATTATCTATGTAACCAAATAGAATCATACATTCTATTATGCTTATTGGGGTATGACCAACTATTGATGGTTGTCCACTGTTAACTACCTAGGCTTAAGGCATAATGATAAGTTAAAAATCTGAATTAGATAATCGAAGAAAAGCCCAGCATGTTAGATAAACAGCCTACTTTTATTGTTCTTCATCCAAGAGACTCTGTCTCAGTCTCCTGTGTTTAGATCCTCAATACAGAATTTTTCAACCATATTAAGAATCTTGGCTACTGTGAAACATTTATTTTTCTCCTTTTGCCTTAGTATCTTGATAATTTCTAGCATTATATTCTCTTACTTAATTCTTCAATCCACACGTTCTGTCCTCAGGGAAGAAACAACTGTTTACTTGTTATATCGGATTTTATTGCAGTGTACATATTTTCAAGATGAGTGGATTTGAGTATGGATTGAGGAAGAGGAGAAAGATGTTAACACTAGTCATTTGCATTTTGAAAAATGTAGTCCTGGCTGATTCATATTGTTATATGGCAGAAACCAATGCAACATTGTAAAACAATTTATGCTCCAATTAAAAAAATAATTTTTTTAATGTAGTCCTGTAGCAAACTCCAGAGTTATATAGTTATATAGTATTGTCCTTCTTATGTAAAGACAAGCCTAGTAGAAGAGATAGGCCCTGAACTCATAGTATCTTCCTTCTCAACTCTCTTAACTGGATTTGTTAAACTTCATTTGAACCTTAGTACTGTTGTTAAAGTTTTAATAGTACTACCAGCCTTGCAAGGTATTTTAGAGCATTAAACATAAATGCAGAGTTCTAAGCATTCATCTGATGAGTTTTTCCTCTAGGAAATTTTCTTGTGGATTCAGTTTATGAATGGTAGAAATGAATTGTTAAGTCATTGAAGGAGGAAACAGAACAGACTATCTTGAAAGCAGGAATCCATCTTGGGCTGGACTGTGGACTTTGAGCTATATGCCCAGCATCTATGGAAAAGACATACCAACTGGAAAACCAGGCCACTGGAAGGAAGAGCCCAAGGGCTCTCCGTTGCCTAAAAGAATATCCTAATTATCTGTGTAACCAAATATAATTATACATTCTATTATGCTTATTGGGGTATGACCAAGGGCCTATTGATAATTGTCCGCTGTTAACTACCTATTCTTAAGGAACATGAATCACGGGTTAACTTTGATTGTATCTTTCTTTTTCCTTTGTTCAGACTAGTTTCAGGGAATTTGGGAGGTGGGTTTGTGCACCTACACTTAGGGTATGTAAGGTTTTCACAAAAACTGGTCCGGGTCCTTGGCTAAGAGGAGACTCTGCCTTGGGCCCGCCGGTGTAATAAACTGCATTCCACTATCTGCATTGTCCTTCTGAGTGAGTTTGTTTCCCAGAATGCATGACTACAACATTAGTACTTCATCAGTGTCTCTTATCTTATAGATTGTACACTTTCCAGAGCACCATGATATTTTCTAAATGATTTGTAAGAATAGGCATAGGATGGATTTGTTGACTATACATTGCTGGGTCATTCAAAACATTCTCTGGTACTTATGCCTGTGAAGTTATAGGTTTTTAGGATTACTGACTGAAATGTCTACCACTTCCAAACCATTATTAGTAGACACTTTACTAACTTTATCAACTTTCTTACTTATTGAGTCTAGTGCCATTATAAGAAAGAGAATCAGCTTTAAGTTTAGAAGATTCTGAATCTGTGATTTTTTTTTTCATCTTATATCCACACACTTAATAAGAGGCAATCAGATTAAATAGAGGGCTCATTACAGGGTTACCATCATCATATACATATCTCTTTGTGGAACAGATGACAGCTGTCTTTTGTGTTCACTATTTCTGACTGCCTTAAGGAAAGCAGACAAGGGTGTATTTGATATTGTTTTAGAGAGTAAAAGTATTTACACTTTGCATACTGTCTAATTTTGCAACTGATTGTTTTCTAGAACTTTAGGCCCTTTTTATTGTCTGGTTATTAGAGCCCTATATGTTGAATAAATAAATGAATACAATTCTTATTCAGACATTGCAAAAGTATGATCCATTCTAGTTGTAGTGAGACCATTTGTTTTATCACCTTTGAATTCAAACAGATCTGAATCTTAAAACCTGTCTTTGCCACTTTCAAAATTATGAAATTCCCAAAATTTATATGAAATATACACAGAAAAAACAGCAACCAAATCTTGTTACTGTTAAGATCTGAATCTTAAAACCTGTCTTTGCCACTTTCAAAATTATATGAGCATAATTCCTAGAATTTATATGAAATATACACAGAAAAAATAGCAACCAAATATTGTTAGAAATACTTAATAGTTTTGTGGTGTCAAAATTCACATTTTTATCCCTTCAAAAATATTGACAAATGAAAGAATCAGTTAATTATTGCATTTAAAACACCATGTTTAAAAAAGTACACTCATGTATTTAAAAGAAGATATTTTTGTGAAAGGTTAGAAAATTTCCAGTTTTTCAAAAGTATTATTTTAGGAAATCAACATATATGAAGAATGTTTATAAAAGAAGGGGAAGAAAAATTAGAAATAAATTAGAACACTGTACTTGAGAGTCTGAAAGCTTGTATTCTATACCTGACTGTGCCATTAAATAACTGTGTTCTTCATGAAAATAACTTTACCTCTTATAATCTCAACTACGTGTGATAATATCCATATTCCTTTTAATTCTAAAAATTCCATTACTTAACAGATTCTTTAAGTATTGGTAGCCACTTTCAGTTCAGTTCAGTTCAGTCGCTCAGTCGTGTCCAGCTCTTTGCGACCCCATGAACTGCAGCACGCCAGGCCTCCCTGTCTATCACCAACTCCAGGAGTTCACTCAAACTCTCGTCCATTGAGTTGGTGATGCCATCCAGCCATCTCATCCTCTGTCGTCCCCTTTTCCTCCTGCCCCCAATCCCTCCCAGCATCAGAGTCTTTTCCAATGAGTCAAC
>NW_011494898.1:2828400-2829251 GCF_000754665.1 Bison bison bison
TTTCCAATGAGTCAACTCTTTGCATGAGGTGGCCAAAGTACTGGAGTTTCAGCTTTAGCATCATTCCTTCCAAAGAACACCCAGGGCTGATCTCCTTGAGAATGGACTGTTGGATCTCCTTGCAGTCCAAGGGACTCTCAAGAGTCTCCTCCAACACCACAGTTCAAAAGAGTCAATTCTTCAACGCTCAGCTTTCTTCACAGTCCAACTCTCACAGCCATACATGACCACTGGAAAAATCATAGCCTTGACTAGACGGACCTTTGTTGGCAAAGTAATGTCTCTGCTTTTCAATATACTATGTAGGTTTGTCATAACTTTCCTTCCAAGGAGTAAGCGTCTTTTAATTTCATGGCTGCAGTCACCATCTTCAGTGATTTTGGAGACCCCCAAATTAAGGCTTGACACTGTTTCCACTGTTTCCCCATCTATTTCCCATGAAGTGATGGGACCAGATGCCAAGATCTTAGTTTTCTGAGTGTTGATCTTTAAGCCAACTTTTCACTCTCCTCTTGCACTTTCATCAAGAGGCTTTTTAGTTCCTCTTCATTTTCTGCCATAAGGGTGGTGTTATCTGCATATCTGAGGTTATTGATATTTCTCCCGGCAATCTTGATTCCAGCTTGTATTTCTTCTAGCCCAGCGTTTCTCATGATGTACTCTGCCTAGAAGTTAAATAAGCAGGGTGACAATATACAGCCTTGATGTCCTCCTTTTCCTATTTGGAACCAGTCTGTTGTTCCATGTCCAGTTCTAACTGTTGCTTCCTGACCTGCATATAGGTTTCTCAAGAGGCAGGTCAGGTGGTCTGGTATTCCCATCTCTTTCAGAATCTTCCACAGTTTATTGTG
>NW_011494898.1:2829351-2845261 GCF_000754665.1 Bison bison bison
AGCTTTCAGAATTTTCCACAGTTTATTGTGATCCACACAGTCAAAGGCTTTGGCATAGTCAATAAAGCAGAAATAGATGTTTTTCTGGAACTCCCTTGCTTTTTTGATGATCCAGCGGATGTTGGCAATTTGATCTCTGGTTCCTCTGCCTTTTCGAAAACCAGCTTGAACATCTGGAAGTTTGTGGTTCACGCATTGCTGAAGCCTGGCTTGGAGAATTTTGAGCATTACTTTACTACCGTGTGAAATGTGTGCAATTGTGCGGTAGTTTGACCATTCTTTGGCATTGCCTTTCTTTGGGATTGGAAGGAAATCTGACCTTTTCCCATCCTGTGGCCACTGCTGAGTTTTCCAAATTTGCTGGCATATTGAGTGCGGCACTTTCACAGCATCATCTTTCAGGATTTGCAATAGCTCAACTGGAATTGCTCAACTAACCAAATGAAGTTCTAGGTTATAATGAATTAAGTTTTATCATTTTATGATATGCCTTCTAAATTATCTCCATCACTCTTTTTATCCTGTAAACCTTTACTTGTACCCATACATCATTTCTTAAATCTCTAGAAGAGGGAGGTCCATGTGAAAGTTCATCTTTTAGCCTACAAAATTGTTCCTTAAGTAACATGCATAGTTGTTGAGTTAGTTTTCTTGGATATTCATGAAACAGAGCCTAGAATTTAGTCCTTCATGATTTATCATGAGTCTAGGTCCGTCCACTGCTATCTCTTACCTCTAAAGTATCAGTACCTTTTACTATTCACTTGTTGGGATTCATTTATCAAGAGCCTGAGATGTGAACATCTGCCCAGGTTCGAACTGAACAAATCATTCCAAATAACCTTTCTAACCCAAAGTTCAATGGATGAGGCAGACCATGATTTATATTTGAGGGGTTTTGTTTTGTTTTTGTAACAAAAGCCATTCTCTTACTATACTTGCAACAACTGCCTGCATTGCATTAATCAGATGTTAATTAACAAGGAAGAAAGGTGATAATTTACATTTATTTCAAATTGACACATTGTACTTTATTTAGCAAATGAGACCTGTCAGCCACTGCCAGTGACACTCAGATTGAAGACAGAGAGTCGAAAATATGTCTTCCACCTGCCTGTGTCTTTGTAGGAGGGAGCTTTCAGTGTGTTTACCCAGAGATCATTAGACATATCTCATGCTAAGCTTTCATGAATCTTGAATAAGAAATGCTCAAAGGTCATCAGGTATGAAATATTTTATTATGACACACTGCCATAAGGTATGAGAAACTGTGATTTATCCTCCAAAGTAAACCCAAAGAGGATAAAGGAAAGAGAAACACAGGCCTCCAAACCATTTCAGATCTGTGAGAATGCAGGCTGGAGAAAGTTTGTTGACCTGGTATACTTGTGCAATTCAGAGTCAGAGTTGGGGGTCAGAAGTAAACAGATGAGAAGTCTTAACTGCTCACCACCTTTTGAACAGGAATGGTAAGTTGCTATCAAATGTCAGGAAGGAAAGAGAATTGAAGAATCATGAACACTAATCTGCTAATTCTAGGATGAAAATGAGATGAAATAAAAAAATTAGAGGAAGTGATTGATTTCTCCATTCTTGCCTCTTCTTGAGTATATGGGTAAAGGTTGAATTTGAAATTTATGTTTAAGAAGGTTGAAGTAAGTGAGATATACAGCTTAGCTAAAGTAGATCCATGTTTCCCTCCTGCTCTTTTAAGGTTACTTCCATTGTTTTTAGTTACCATGTATGTTTCAACCTACAGTTTAAAGTAGGCAGTAAGGTAAGTCCTGCAAGTGTTGCTTTTATGCATTTTATGGGCCTGCGCTTTGAGGACAGCCCCTCGCCCCCAAGCGTGCTGTGCTCATGCAGGCATGCCCACCTTTGCTCGTGTAGTCTCCTCCATTGTGATGACCACTGCTCTAGTCCCTCCATATGATAAACCCATTGGCGGCTTTAAAGTGCTGTTCAAATCTTATCTCCTTTCTGAAGCTTTTGTTCCTCCCAGTACTTCTGTGCTCCCAGAGCACTTTAAGTCATACTTATCCCATTGCCTAAAGGCCTCTTTCTCTGCCTGCATGTAAATTCTTACTCATTTTTATTTCTCCATTGCTTAGTGGATTGTCCAGAACAAAAAACATCTTTCAGTAGTTGCTAGTTAAAGTTGATCAAATTTTGAATGAACCTTCATGGTGTTCTAGTTAATAAATGGTACTTTTTATGGTGACATTTTTTGGGGGGAGTGCTTCATTTTTTATTTATTTATTTTTTACAATATTGTATTGGTTTTGCCATACATCAACATGAATCTGCCACGGGTGTACATGTGTTCCCAATCCTGAACCCCCCTCCCACCTCCCTCCCCATACCATCCCTCTGGGTCATCCCAGTGCACCAGCTCCAAGCTTCCTGTAGCCTGTATCAAACCTGGACTGGCGATTTGTTTCTTATATGATATTATCCATGTTTCAATGCCATTCTCAAAAATCATCCCCCCTTCCCTTTTCCGTAGAGTCCAAAAGACTGTTCTATACATCTGTGTCTCTTTTGCTGTCTCTCATACAGGGTTATTGTTGCCATCTTTCTAAATTCCATATATATGTGTTAGTATACTGTATTAGTGTTTTTCTTTCTGGCTTACTTCACTCTGTATAATAGGCTCCAGTTTCATCCACCTCATTAGAACTGATTCAAATGTATTCTTTTTAATGGCTGAGTAATACTCCATTGTGTATATGTACCACTGCTTTCTTATCCATTCATCTGCTGATGGACATCTAGGTTGCTTCCATGTCCTGGCTATTATAAACAGTGCTGCATTTACTTTCACTTCTGGTTTCCTCGGTGTTTATGCCCAGCAGTGGGATTGCTGGGTCATATGGCAGTTCTATTTCCAGTTCTTTAAGGAATCTCCACACTGTTCTCCATAGTGGCTGTACTAGTTTGCATTCCCACCAACAGTGTAAGAGGGTTCCCTTTTCTCCACACCCTCTCCAGCATTTATTGCTTGTAGACTTTTGGATAGCAGCCATTCTGACTGTGAATGAAATGGTACCTCATTGTGGTTTTGATTTGCATTTCTCTGATAATGAGTGATGTTGAGCATCTTTTCATGTGTTTGTTAGCCATCTGTATGTCTTCTTTGGAGAAATGTCTATTTAGTTCTTTGGCTTATTTTTTGATTGGGTCATTTATTTTTCTGGAATTGAGCTGTAGGAATTGCTTGTATATTTTTGAGATTTGTTGTTTGTCAGTTGCTTCATTTGCTATTATTTTCTCCCATTCTGAAGGCTGCCTTTTCACCTTGCTAATAGTTTCCTTTGTTGTGCAGAAGCTTTTAATTTTAATTAGGTCCTATTTGTTTATTTTTGCTTTTATTTCCAATATTCTGGGAGGTGGGTCATAGAGGATCCTGCTGTGATGTATGTCGGAGAGTGTTTTGCCTATGTTCTCCTCTAGGAGTTTTATAGTTTCTGGTCTTACATTTAGATCTTTAATCCATTTTGAGTTTATTTTTGTGTATGGTGTTAGAAAGTGTTCTAGTTTCATTCTTTTACAAGTGGTTGACCAGTTTTCCCAGCACCACTTGTTAAAGAGATTGTCTTTTCTCCATTGTATATTCTCGCCTCCTCTGTCAAAGATAAGGTGTCCATAGGTGCGTGGGTTTATCTCTGGGCTTTCTATTTTGTCCATTGATCTATATTTCTGTCTTTGTGCCAGTACCATATGGTGACATTTTTATATTTGCTCTTTGAACTACTCAAAGTAGTACTACTCAACCGATTCAGTGATATGTATGTTACTATGGAGTATACTGTGTGCCACTATATATAAAATATATGTGATATAAACCATATATGTGCATGAAACTAAAAAATTAATACATATAAATAGCATATTCAGTTTTTAAAATTTTATCTCACAATTTTAGTTTTGAAATTTGTAAACTCTTTAATTTTCTTTAAGTGTTTTTATCAGTTTGTGTTTTTTATTTCATTTTTTTGTTGTCTAATTTTTATTTAAAGATCAATTTAAATTTTCAGCCATGCCGTATGGCATGTGGGATCTTAGTTCTCTGACCAGGGATTGAACTCATGCCCCTGCACTGGGAAGCAAGGGGTCTTAAGCACTGGGCCACCAGGGGAGTCCCTGTCAGTTTGTTTTTGTGAACATAAATCATTAGAAGAGCTTGGGCTTTCTAATTATTTAAATCATGATTTGAATTCTAATTCTTCTCCTATCATAATATTATAGATTTAAGCATGTTACTTCATTCCTTTTGGTAAAGTTTCTAAAGTTTTTATTTTTATTTTTTTTCTAGAGATCAGTTCAACTCAGTCACTAAGTCTTGTCCGACTCTTTGCGACCCCATGAACCGCAGCACACCAGGCCTCCCTGTCCATCACCAACTCCCAGAATTTACCCAAACTCATGCCCATTGAGTCGGTGACACCATCCAACCATCTCATCCTCTGTTGTCCCCTTCTCCTCCTGCCCTCAATCTTTCTCAGCATCAGGGTCTTTTCAAATGAGTCAGCTCTTTGCATCAGGTAGCCAAAGTATTGGAGTTTCAGCTTCAACATCAGTCCTTCCAATGAACTTTCTAGAGATAAAAAATGTTAATCATGGCTACTTCATTTTAGCATCTTTAAAAGATGAAATAAATAAGATGTACAAAGTTCCCAAGAAATCTTAATTATTTGATTAATGTTTACTATCACCTCACCCCCTGTTATACTGATACTATAGAAAATACATAAACTTACAAGGCAAGGGGCTGAAATTTTCATCAGTTAAGGACATTGACCAAGTCCCTTAACCACTGTGAAAGTCAGTCCTTCATTTAAAAATAGAATTTTGTTGAAATAGTAGCTACCTTTCTGTGAAAAAGAGACAGGAGCTCTTTGAAGGAGAGAGAAATCTGTTATTTGATATATGCTGTGGTTAAGCTATAAAGCCAAATGTAGATGGAAAAGAGATTATAAGGCACGATAGGATCTATGATGCCAAATCTACATAGTCTCACAACACAACACAGAATTACATGATTTGAAATAGAAATGTTTCCTATTGCTTATGATTTGTACAATAGTAATATTGATTTTTATTGGCTCTGATATACTAAGGAAAGCATATTACTTGTGGATTAAAGTCACAAATTCTGCTTCATAGGTGAGTTAATAAGAATTAGAGTAATGGAACCCACTTTTATCATGGACTTAATTATTGTGGAAAACTTGTTCTATGGTGGTTCAGAGGCATGGTGCTGCTAAGTCGCTTCAGTCGCGTCTGACTCTGTGCAACCCCATAGACGACAGCCCACCAGGCTCCCCTGTCCCTGGGATTCTCCAGGCAAGAACACTGGAGTGGGTTGCCATTTCCTTCTCCAAAGCATAAAAGTTAAAAGTGAAAATGAAGTCGCTCAGTCATGTCCAACTCTTAGCGACCTCATGTACTGCAGCCTACCAGGCTCCTTTGTCCATGGGATTTTCCAGGCAAGAGTACTGGAGTGGGGTGCCATTGCCTTCTCCAGGTTCAGAGGCATAGCTGGAGCTAAAACTAGATTCTCATTTCTATGGTTTTAACTCTTGTGTCTAAGGTAATAATTTTTGGATCTGAGAACCCAGTTCTAAATTCTATTTTTCAATTGCTTGCTGACATAGCTACAGAGACATTTAAGTAGTATTGGAAACATAATATATTAAAATATTTTTAATAAACATTAAAATATCAGAGCCCCACACATTTATTAGTGATTCACCTTGATTTCTCATTCTCTTGGTCACAAAAATTCAAAATTTGTTAAATTTCACTTCATCTATATCCACAATCTATAGGATCTCCTTCTGGAGTGTTGATTTTGATCTGTCCTTTACACTTACCACTTAAACCATTATTGTTGATAATGTTAAAATACAGTTGCTGTCCTAGTCCTTTTCTGAAATCATTTTGTATACATATTTTATCTAGAAAATTACAGGCCATATTTTGGCTACTCAGTACCTATACTACTACAACTACTACTACTACTATGACTACTACTACTAAGTCACTTCAGTCGTGTCTGACTCTGTGCAACCCCACAGACAGCAGCCCACCAGGCTCCCCTGTGCCTGGGATTCTCCAGGCAAGAACACTGGAGTAGGATGCCATTTCCTTCTCCAATGCATGAAAGTGAAAAGTGAAAGTGAAGTCACTCAGTCATGTCTGACTCTTTGCGACCCCATGGACTGCAGCCTACCAGTACCTATAGGATTAACTTTAATTTCCTCAGCCTGGCATATAAGGACCCTTTAAAAATGGTTTCTTTCTGTTTCTGAAAATTCAGAGGATACCTCTTGCAGAGTGTAGCTGGAAAGTCAGGACAATATATGAAGTACGTCTGATATCACAAATCTAACCATGTATGAAGAATTTGAGAACTAAGATGTTAAGAAGACAGAAGTCTAGGGAAATGAACATGGAGTTTGTCCTAGTAATGTATTCCTATTTTGGCAAGAGGTCATGCTTTTTGAGAGTCTGAAAGCACTTCTTTCCTTGATGCTGCTGCTGCTGCTGCTAAGTCGCTTAAGTCGTGTCCGACTCTGTGCGACCCCATAGATGGCAGCCCACCAGGCTCCCCTGTCCCTGGGATCTCCAGGCAAGAACACTGGAGTGGGTTGCCATTTCCTTCTCCAATGCATGAAAGTGAAAAGTGAAAGTGAAGTCGCTCAGTCATGTCCGACTTTAGCGACCCCATGGACTGCAGCCTACCGGGCTCCTCCGTCCATGGGATTTTCCAGGCAAGAGTACTGGAGTGGGGTGCCATTGCCTTCTCCGTCTTTCCTTGATAGACAGTAGTTAAATACAGTTAATAGCATTTAGAAAAAAATGAACTTATCAATGAAGAGGTATAGATGATACAAGAATAAATGAATTATTCAAAATGAAGTCAAAAGTTCAAAAAGATGACAAATAAAAAATATATATGACAAATAGAGAATATAGTATAAAGTTCTCATATTTATCTATTTGTCTGGATGTGTCTCTGTGTGTGTTTAATTGGAGTCTGAAAAGAAGAGGAGAAAAGGAAGGATGCCAAACTTATATTTGCAGAAATAATGTTTGAAAGTTTTCAGATTCTCTTGAAACCATTATGTTTTATAAACCCAAAGCTTCATGACCCATAGTTCAAATAATGAATCTCAATAGAAATTGAAAGATATGTTGTACTAAAGGATGATAAAAATACTAGAAATCAAAACTTGTATAATGACAGAAAAGTCATGCTTAGAGGATCTTTTATAGACTTACATGTATATATTAAGGGAAAAAAGGCTGAAAAATCTGTAACTAGGTATCTTAAGGCATCTAGAAAATGAATAGTAAACTATAGTATATCTAATGAGGTGGATGAAACTGGAGCCTATTATACAGAGTGAAGTAAGCCAGAAAGAAAAACACCAATACAGTATACTAACGCATATATATGGAATTTAGGAAGATGGTAACAATAATCCTGTATACGAGACAGCAAAAGAGACACTGATGTATAGAACAGTCTTTTGGACTCTGTGGGAGAGGGAGAGGGTGGGATAATTTGGGAGAATGGTATTGAAACATGTAGAATATTATATATGAAATGAGTTGCCAGCCCAGGTTCGATGCACAATACTGGATGCTTGGAGCTGGTGCACTGGGATGACCCAGAGGGATGGTATGGGGAGGGAGGAAGGAGGAGGGTTCAGGATGGGGAACACATGTATACCTGTGGAGGATTCATTTTGATATATGGCAAAACCAATACAATATTGTAAAGTTAAAAAATAAAAGAAAAAAAAAGTCAAATGGAGGACATGACAAAGAAAAGGTAGAAATTAAAAGAATGATATAATAAACAGTGGAGAGGATTAGCAAATTAGAATATTTTAAAAAATACAATAGAATAGTAAACCCTTGGCAAGATAAATTAAGAAAAAGGAGAGAGAGTATACCCAGGAGGGGAATTGTTGGGACATATCGTAGTTCTATTTTTAGGTTTTTGAGGAACTGTCGTACTGTGTTCAATAGTCACTGCACCAACTTGCATTCCTACCAACTGTGTACGAAAGTTCCCTTTTCTCCACATCCTCGCCAACATTTGTTATTTGAGATCATTTTGATGATACCATTCTCACAGGGGTGAGGTGATGTTTCATTGTGGTTTTATTTTCATCTCCCTGATGGTTAGTGATATCAAGGAACTTCTTTTTATGTGCTTGTTGGGCATCTGTATGTCCTTTTTGCAAAAATTTCTGTTCAGATTTTCTGCCCATTTTAAAATAAAGTTGTTGTTTTGGTGTTGAATTGTATGAGTTGTTCATATATTTTAGACATTAACCACTGAAGTCCATGGGGTTGCAAATGTTTGGACATGACTGAGTGACTGAACAACAAAACCTCTATCAATCTTATCATTTGCAAATATCTTCTCCCATTCAATAGGTTCTGTTGATTACTTCTTTTGCTGTGCAAAAGCTTTTAAGTTTGACTAGATCCCAGTTTTACTTTTTTTTTTTCCCCTTTGCTTTAAGAGACAGATCCAAAAAAAAATCTGTTCTGATTTATGTTGAAGTGTTCTATGTTTTCCTCTAGGAGTTTTATGGTTTCCTGCCTTACATTTAGGTCTTTAATCCATTTTGAGTTACTTTTTGTTTTTGGTATTCTAGAATGTTCTAATTGTCTTCTTTTACATGTAGTGGTTCAGTGTTCCCAGAACTACTTAAACATGTACCCCATATGACCCCAAAATCATAGTAGCATCATTTATAATTGCCAAGTTATGGAAGCAACCTGTCTGTCAGCAGATGAATGGCTAAAGGAGATGTGGTATATATATACTGTGGTATAATGTGGTATAGAATACTACTCAGACCAAAAAAAGAGAAAAAAAAATTTGCCATTTGCAAGAACATGGATGGACTTAGAGGGTATTTTGCTAAGTGAAATAATTTAGAGAAAGGCAAATATTATATGGCACCAATATAAAAATACAACAAACTAGTATATATAGCCAAATAAGAAACAGCCTCAAGGATACAGAGAACAAACTAGTAGTTACCAGTAGGAAGAGGGAAGTAGGAGAGGCAGTATAGAAAGAGGGAATTAAGAGGAACAAACTATTACATATAAAATAAACTTGAAGGATATATATTGTATAACAAAAGGAATATAGCCAGTTTTTACAATAATTATAAATGGAAGGGGCTTCCCTGGTGTGTCAGCTGGTACAGAATCTGCCTTCAATATGGGAGATCTTGGTTCAATCCCTTGGTTGGGACGATCCACTGGAAAAGGGAAGGGCTACCCACTCCAGTATTCTGGCCTGGAGAATTCCATGGACAGTATAGTTCATGGCAATTGCAAAAAGTCAGACACAACTGACTTTCACTTCACTTCATTTCATAAATGAAGTATAACGTTTAGAAATTATATACCTGTAGCTTAAATAATACTGTATATAAACTATACTTAAGACTTCCCTGGTGGCTCAGACAGTAAAGCGTCTGCCTACAGTGTGAGGGACCCGGGTTCAATCCCCGGGTGGGGAAGATCCTCTGGAGAAGGAAATGGCAACCCACTGCAGTACTCTTGCCTGGAAAATCCCATGAGAGGAGCCTGGTAGGCCACAGTCCATGGGGTCGCAAAGAGTTGGACACAACTGAGCGACTTCACTTCACAAGTATACTTCAGTTAAAAAAAAAAAAAAATGGATGTGGTTACATTAGATGGCTGGATGGCATCACTGACTCAATGGATGTGAGTCTGGGTGAACTCTGGGAGTTGGTGATGTACAGGGAGGCCTGGTGTGCTGCGATTCATGGGGTCACAAAGAGTTGGACACGACTGAGAGACTGATCTGACCTGATACAATAAAACTGGAAATATATATACACACACACACACAAAAACACAAATAGCCAAAATGTAAGATGAAATCATTACTACCTATCTGGAGATTCTAAAATGGTAACAAGAGAATATTATGAACAATTTTATGATCATTATTGGAAAATGGTGAAGAAATAAGAAAATTCTTAATAAACTAAAACTGCTAAAGCTAAAAGAGGTAGAAAATCTGAATAATTACTAATGAAATAATTTTCTTTCTTTATACACTTTAATACACACACCTTTGAGTCTCAAATGAGTAAATTTTGCTAAAAACTGAAATGTCTTCCAACTTGTTTCATGAAACAAGCATAAATTTGACAAATTTGATAGCATTTTAAGTGCAGATCAATCACAAATTTTGAAACAAAAATTCCAAATGAGATTGGAATTCACCACATTAATAGAATAAATTAGAAAAATAACATGATCTCAGTAGACACAGGGAAAGAAAGCTTTGAATAGAATTTAAATTCATTAAAATGAAACTCTTAGTTCACTAGGAATAAAAGAAAATGTATCTCCAAAGACCTTAAGCTGATAACAAGATAAAGAAGAAATTTAGAAGCTTTTCTTTTCACTATTTTCCCTTCTAGTCAACATTATTTTGGAAGTCACTATAGAATATTATGATGAAAAAAAGAAATAAAATATAGATATTGAGAAGGAAACTATAAAATTGTGCTTATTTACATTTAATATAACTGTGTACATAGAAAATCCCAAAGAATCTAAATATAAACAATTAGAATTAACAAATGAGTTTAACAAGTGTATTTTCACATAGCAGCAATGAGAATCTGGAAAATGAAATAAAAGGATACATTTTAATAGCATAAATAATGTGAAATGTATTGGAACATGTGTAAGACCTGTATATGCTGCTGCTAAGTCGCTTCAGTCGTGTCTGATTCTGTGCGACCTCATAGATGGAAGCCCACCAGGCTCCCCTGTCCTTGGGATTCTCCAGGCAAGAACACTGGAGTGGGTTGCCATTTCCTTCTCCAATGCACGAAAGTGAAAAGTGAAAGGGAAATTGCTCAGTCGTTTTCGACTCTTAGCGACCCCATGGACTACAGCCTACCAGGCTCCTCCATCCATGGGATTTTCCAGGCAAGAGTACTGGAGTGGGGTGCCATTGCCTTCTCCAAAGACCTGTATATAGAAAACTGTAAAAATAGTGTTGAGAGAAAGTAAAAAAAGGGGTCAACCAAAAAAAAAAAAATGGAGGAAAACCTAGTTCATGAGTTGGAGGATTCAGTATTGCAAAAGTCTAAATTATCCCAGTCCAAATCATAACTTCTTTTGTTGGAGTACAGATTGGCTATAAAATTTATGTAGATATAAAAATTCCCAAAATAACAAAGACATTTGAAGAATAGATAGGAAGGACTTGCTCTATCAGGTATTAAAATACTGGTATTTCTACATTAAGACACTGATATTATGAGAATTGGAAGATAGATCAAAATAAATGAAAGTCCAGAAATAAAGCCAGGTTTTTTTTGGACATTTGGTTACAATGTTGGCACTGCAGAACCACAGGGAAAAGTTAATCTTTTTTAATGAATTATGTTTAGGATAATGGTATTTCCATATGGAAACAGAGAAATCTAATACCAAGCATAAGAATCCAGGTAGCTTTTAGATTTAAATCTTTTAGAAGATAATATTTGATAATATAGGCTTCCCTGGTGGCTCAGTTGGTAAAGAATCTGCTTGCACTCAGAAGTCTTGGTGTTTGATCCCTGAGTCAGGAAGAACTCCTAGATAAGGGAATGGCTACCCATTCCAGTATTCTTACCTGGAGAATTCCATGGACAGAGGAGCCTGGCAGGACAGTCCAGGGGACTCAAAGAGTTGGACATGACTGAGTGAATAATACAGGATAGAGATAAAATGGGGTATTCCTTGTGGTGGGGAAGCCAGCACTTTGCACATGCAAGTTATTTACCGGCTCTGCTGAATCTATAGATTAACCTGTTTTGTCATGTCTTGACCATAGCTTGTTGATGGGGCAAACTTCTACAAAGAACAGCTACCAGGTAAGCCACAGGCTGGCAGGGGGGTTTTAGAGATTGTTGGTAAATAAAAGAGAATAGTTGACTATATATTTTCTGTCTTTTCACTCAATAAGCACTTTGCTCCTAAATATACTCCATTGATTAACCCAGAAATAACATTTAATCAGGTTCTTTTTAGAAGTTGGTTTCCAGTTCATATTCCATATGTAGTTACCTCAGAATTTCTATAGTGCAAATTGGCCTAATGTTTTAATTCTTTTGGTAAGATTTATATCAACAATTTTCAGTCTTAATCTTAATTACATTTGAATACCAAAATCTATATTTTTCCTCTAACTGTAGCAGAAAGGTTACCTAATTTACACATATAAATGATTACTAACGATTATATGAAATACAGATGGAGATTTTAAATTTTAATTGCTTTTGTGTTTCTTTAAAATATAAACATTATGAATGGAAAATAATAACATGGTCCAAACTTTCAAAGAGTAAAATCCTTGAAAAAAAAAAAGAAACCATTTGTCTCTCATAATTGACTCATCCCCATTTCTGCTTCCATACTGATATCTGCAATAAATTCAAAATTAATTATAATGTTTCTTGTATTCAATAATCACATTCAGGAAATTAAGAGTATGATCTTTGCAGTATGCTACCTCTACCTCTCTTACCTCTATCACTTAGTTATTGTTTCAAAAGTTAACTTACAAGTTATTCTCTTATAAATGCACTCTTTATTATATAGTAAGCAAACATTTAGTATTCCAAAATGTTAGCATTCAGTGAGATGTAAATATTTAATCTTAATTGACTCAAAAGTTTCCAGCCATTCCTTCACTTACTCTTAATGTTTTTTTATGCCAGTTATAGGTAGATCTTATCACACTTTAATTCCTGTTCTTAAAGTTCTAATTAGCAAAGTATTGCATAGTATTTGAATATCGCTTATTAACATCTAGGGAAGCCACCAGACTTCCCTGGTGGCTTAGATGGTAAAGCGTCTGCTTGCAATGCAGGAGACCTGGGTTCGATCCCTGGGTTGGAAAGATCCCCTGGAGAAGGAAATGGCAACCCATTCCAGTACTCTTGCCAGGAAAATCCCATGGACAGAGGAGCCTGGTAGGCTACAGTCCATGGGGTCGCAAAAAGTCGGACATGACTGAGTGACTTCACTTTCACTTCACTTTCACTTTATTAACATCTAAGATAATATTCTCCATAACATTTCCATTAGGTATTGAATCAATCCAATTTTTGATAGATTAATTTGTTTCTTATTTTACTGAAATCAGCCATTTTTCCATATTAATTTGGTCTCAGAACAAAATAATTGTCATTCATCTGACCGTAAAAGCTACTAATATTGAAAGTGATTCAAATCTGCTAAGAAACAACTCACTACTATAAATTAAAACTGAGAAACAGAAATATACTATTAAAACTGCTGGGGAATAGTTATATCATTGAGCTATAAAATGAAATGTATATATTTCCAAAATATTGTCCTTTTAATCCCTTTGTACAACAGGTATGGTATAGAAAAGCAAGTTAATAGAACGTAGTTTATCTTGTACTTTTATATACAGAGAGTTTCAGTTTCCTTCTTTTCAAAAGTCATCAGTTTGTGAACATTTTCATCATTCTCTGCCATAGGATTATAAAATCAGTGGAATTTTCAGGGGGTGATTGCCTTAGCCATCTCTCTGGAGATCTGTTTTCTACACAAAATAACTGAGGTACATCTAGGTGTTGCTTTAAGGTCATCTGTCTAATTACTTCAGAAGTAGGCACAATGCAAAGGTTTATTCTTCTAGTTTATTTGTGCTATCTATAATCAAATATGTGTTTCTCTTTATGTTTGCTTTTGTTTGGTTGCTTTTCTCACATGTAGGTAACATGATTTTTCTTTTTTGATGATGTAGCAGACAGAAGATATCTGCATTATTCGTATCCTCTCTCCCGCTACTTCTGCTAGGTGGGCAACCAAGAGTCAGGCTACCCTAGGCTCCAGTTTAATGGACTAGAGACGAGCAGCTGATCCATTGACTCAGTCATAATCTTTATCCTGTGAATTTGAATATGTGAGATGGGGTCTTCCTTCCTCCTCCTCGAGGAGGGCCTGGTGAATTGGTATGTTTTATCAGACCCACGCTGTTTAACTCCCGAATTGTTTCTAATGGTTAGAACTGGGAACCACTGATTCTGATCATAGATTTTTAAAATATTTTTCATAAACTAATTTCTGGGTGCATATATGTGAATTTGTGTATGTGCATTCTAAGTTGCTTCAGTCATGTCCGACTCTTTGTGACCCTATGGACTGTAGCCTGCCAGGCTCCTCTGTCCATGGGATTCTCCAGGCAAAATACTGGAGTGGGTTGTTGTGCCCTCCTCCAGGGGATCTTCCCGACCCAGGGATCAAACCTGTATCTCTTATGTCTCCTGCATTGGCAGGTGGGTTCTTTACCACTAGCATCACCTGGGAATGTATATCTGTATTTGTATTATGTACATGTTTGTGTATGGCTATATTTATACACTTTATTCCAAAAACGTATCTTTGACCTTTATAATTATGTCATATTTTTCACTAACCTGAGTGTACAATTTTGATTTAGTATTCATGTTCCTCCAGTCTTCACTAATCACCTTGCTGTTTTACTCCATGTAATATTTAATTGTATGTCAACTAAACCATCAGTTTCTCTGTTGTATAAAATATGACTAAAACTTAAAATAGGGAATTAGCCCTTAAAATAATACATAAGTAATTTATCCTGTGTATCACTTTTCTGATAAAACTATATCTATATATAATGATAAATTCTATTTTGATTAATAGGTTAAATTGACCTTTTCTTTTAATTCATTTTTTCTTTATTACATTTTTAAAAATACTACAGAATTTAATTAATGTTTAACAAGGAAAATTGTGTTTGGTAATTGGCTTAATTTTTTAAATAATCAGTTACATATTAAATCCTCATTTTCACAGAACACTGCTCATTACCAAGAATAATAATTCTAGTCAAGAAAATATTCATCACTTTGTTGGAGGTTTTCTTCCTAATGCAATAAGAAAAAGTTAATTTTTATTGAATTACTTCTAGTGAGGGATATCAACTTTAAAAAGACAAGCTTTTTTTTTTTAACTATCTCCAGCTTACAATTTGCTTATTTATGGTTACCCAAATATATATGTGTGTGCATGTGTATGTGTACATATATAGTTACTCAAGTGTTGTGCTTATTTAGACACAGATGGTTATTACCCTTATTACCCATGAATTCTTATTGGTTAATTGCTTGCTGACTGCATTTACTATCTCAAAGTAAAGCATTGTTGTACATTGTGCTTTTTCTCGGGCTTTATTTTTTTAAAAACTGGGGGAAAATTGCTTTGCAAGGTTGTGTTGGTTTCTGCTGTATAATGCAAATCAGTCATAATTATACATATATCACCTCCCTTTTGGAGAAGGCAATGGCACCCCACTCCAGTACTCTTGCCTGGAAAATCCCATGGAAGGAGGAGCCTGGTAGGCTTCAGTCCATGGGGTCACTAAGAGTCGGACACGACTGAACGACTTCACTTTCACTCTTCACTTTCATGCATTGGAGAAGGAAATGGCAACCCACTCCAGTGTTCTTGCCTAGAGAATCCCAGGGATGGGGGAGCCTGGTGGGCTGCCGTCTATGGGGTCACACAGAGTCGGACACGACTGAAGTGACTTAGCAGCAGCAGCAGCAGCACCTCCCTTTTAAGCCTCCCTCCCTTCCTCCTACCCCACTCCTCTAGGTCATTAAAAAACACCAGGCTGGGCTCCCTGTGTTATATAGCAACTTCTCACCAGCTTTCTATTTTACACATGGTCGTGTGTGTGTGTGTGTGTGTGTGTGTGTGTATCGATGCTACTTTCTCCACTCATCCACTCTCTTCTTCGTCCACTGTGTTCACAAGTCCATTCTCTATATCTGAGTCT
>NW_011494898.1:2845361-2851782 GCF_000754665.1 Bison bison bison
ACTACATGGTCGTGTGTGTGTGTGTGTGTGTGTGTGTATCGATGCTACTTTCTCCACTCATCCACTCTCTTCTTCGTCCACTGTATTCACAAGTCCATTCTCAATATCTGACTCTCTGTTCCTTCCCTGCAAATAGATTCATCAATACCATTTTTCTAGATTCCATATATATGCATATATTAATATATGATATTTGTTTTGCTCTTTATGACTTGCTTCACTATGTATAACAGGCTCTAGGTTCATCCACCTCACTAGAAGTGACTCAAGTTCATTCTATTTTATGACCGAGTAATATTCAATTGTAAATATGTAATACATCTTCTTTATCCATTCATCTATAATTGGGCATCCGGGTTGCTTCCATGTCCTAGCTACTGTAAAGAGTGCTGTTATGAACATTTGGTTACGTGTATCTTTTTCAATTAAGATTTTCTCAAAGTATAAGCCTAGTAGTGGGATTGTTGGGTCATATGGTAATTTTATTCCTAATTTATTTTAAAGGACACTCCATACTGTTCACTGTAGTATAACTAAATTCTGTGGTGATGAGGAATACATTCCTTGATGAGTCCAAGTATTAATTTGAATGCCAGTAATTCATATTTCATATAGGCATTTGCCTACTCATAATTTAGCTAAAGATCAATGTGAAATTTCATACTTTTAGAGGAATATTTATCCAAAGGGTACAGTTTCTACATATATAATTTCTTACATATATACCAAATGATTCAATTTAGTCTGTTAAAAGTATTTCAGTCTCATATCAGTTGACTTAAATAAAGAACCTAAATTTTAAAAATATAATAAATTCATGTTCTTCAATTACAAGCTATACTTTCCCCAAGTTTGCATTTATTTGTGAGACTGCTTATATTTTGATTAAAAAAAATTTGTTGCAAACCTATTACATCTTTTAAAACATGGTTAAAATACTTTGAAAAGTCTAGAAATAACTAAAATAGCACATTCTATAAATAGTGAATATATTTGGAAATTTTGAAAATGTCTTCCTTTCGACTTCCCTGGTGGCTCAGACGGTAAAGTGTCTGCCTACAATGTGGGGGATCCGGGTTCAATCCCTGGGTCAGGAAGACCTCCTGGAGAAGGAAATGGCAACCGACTCCAGTATTCTTGCCTGGAAAATCCCATGGATGGAGGAAGCTGGTAGGCTTCGGACACGACTGAGCGACATCACTTTCACTTTCCTTTGGAATATAGAAATAACTGTTGAGATTTCAAATAACTATATAGAAGTAACCAAAGATGTATTCCATTGGCTTTTTTTTAAAATTAAAATAGAGTTCTTCAGGCATGTACATTATGAATCATGAATAAATCTTATATTTAGTCAACTCTTTTAAATCTTTCTATGAAAAAAGGGGAAAAGAGTAAATGGAACCATTTAAAACCATGTTTTAAAGTTTTTCTTGGGTTGTGAAATATAACACATTTATAGAAACGTAATGTCACATTTAATAAGTTGTCACTAAATGAACAATCAGATAAACTCTAGAACAGGAAATAAAACATCTTTAGCGTCCAGAAGCCTCCACTGTGCCTCTTCCTACCTCTTTGGCTGACTAGAAGGCACTCTCTATCCTCACTTTTGTGCCAGTAAGTTATTTGCTTTCCCTCCAAGTTTTACCACCAAAGTGTGTACACTACAAACTCTATTTATTATAGTTTTGTCCAGTTTGGGGAGAAGGCGATGGCACCCCACTCTAGTACTCTTGCCTAGAAAGGTCTAGTTTGAAGAATATATAAATGGAAACATAATATATATATATATTTTTTTTTCTTGGTTTGGTTTCTTCTACACAACAATATTTTTGATATTAATACATATTATTTTAATTCATTACAATTTATTCATTTTATTATAATATTCCATTGTATGAGTGTACTATATTATTTTAATATTGATAGACATTATGTTGTTTGACTTTTGGAACTAACACTAATAGTGCTGCTAAGAACATTTTTATTCTGTTTCTTGATATACACATATATATGTTTTTCTCAGGTACTATATTTGGGGGGCTAGAATTGGTAGGTCAAAAAGTGTGGGTTTATCCAACTTAAGCAGTTGATAATAAACTGTCTTTTTAAACCAAGTTAAGAAACCTGATTTTCACAATGATTGTACTAATTCAAACATACCATGCTTTAGCTGAAATAAATAATATGAACCCCTCAGTTCGAAAGCTGTCCTGCCTAACATGACTAAGGCACACATACATTCACTTAATTCACAAAAGGAGGTATATGTGACTGACTCCCAGAATTTACATCCAAATTTGATATCACAGGATGACTTCTCAGTTCAGTTCAGTCACTCAGTCATGTCCAAAGACTTCGGGACACCAACTCCTGGAGCTTGCTCAAACTCATGCCCATTGAGTCAGTGATGCATCCAACCATCTTATGTCTGTCGTCCCCATCTCCTCCTTCCTTCAATCTTTCCCAGTGTAGGGTCTTCTCCAATGACTCAGTTCTTCTCCTAAGGTGGTCAAAGTATTGGAGCTTCAGCTTCAGCATCAGTTCTTCCAATGAATATTCACGATTGATTTCCTTTATGATGGACTGGTTGGACCTCCTTCCAGTTCAAGGGACTCTCAAGAGCCTTCCCCAATACCACGGTTCAGAAGCATCAATTCTTCAGCGCTCAGCTTTCTTTATAGTCCAACTCTCACATCCATATGTGACTATTGCAAAAACCATAGTTTTGACTAGATGGACTGTTGTTGGCAAAGTGATGTCTCTGCTTGTTTTATTTGTTTTTTATTGAAGGATAATTACTTTACAGAATTTTGCTGTTTTCAGTCAAACCTCAACATGAATCAGCTGTAGGTATACATATATCCCCTCCCTTTTGAACCTTCCTCACATCTCCCTCCCCATCCCACTCCTATAGGCTGATACAGAGCCCCCTTTTGAGTTTCCTGAGCCATACAGCAAATTCCTGTTGGCTATCTATTTTACATATGGTAATGTAAGTTTCCATGTTACTCTTTCCACCCTCTCCTCCTTTCTCCACACCTCCATATGTCTATTCTCTGTGTCTGTTTCTCCATTGCTGCTGCTAAGTCACTTCAGTAGTGTCTGACTCTGTGTGACCCGATAGACGGCAGCCCACCAGGCTCCCCCGTCCCTGAGATTCTCCAGGCAAGAACACTGGAGTGGGTTGCCATTTCCTTCTCCATTGGTGCCCTGTAAATAAATTTTTCAGAACCATTTTTCTAGATTCCGTATATATGCATTAGAATATGGTAATTATCTTTCTCTTTCTGACTCACTTCACTCTGTATAATAGGTTTTAGATTCATCCACCTCATTAGAACTGACTCAAATGCATTCCTTTTATGGCTGAGTAATATCCCATTGTGTACATTGTGTATCACAACTTTTTTATCCATTCATCTGTTGATGGACATCTAGGTTCCTTCCATGTTCTAGCTATTGTAAATAGTGCTGCAATGAACAATGGGATACATGTGTCTTTTTCAGGGTATATGCTTAGGAGTGGGATTGCTGGGTCATATGGTGGTATTATTCCTAGTTTTTTAAGGAATCTCCATACCATCTTCCATAGTGGCTATGTGAATTTACATTCCCACAAACAGTGCAAGAGTGTTCCCTTTTCTCCACACACTCTCCAGCATTTATTGTTTGGAGACTTTTGATGATGGTTATTCTGACCGGTGTGAGGTGATAACTCATTGTAGTTTTGATTTGTATTTCTCTAATAATGAGTGATGTTGAGCATCTTTTCATGTGTTTGTTAGCCATCTGTATGTCTTCTTTGGAGAAATGTCTGTTTAGGTCTTTTTCCCACTTTTTGATTGGTATTGGTATTCCTGTATTGAGTTGTACCAGCTGTTTGTATATTTTGGAAATTAATCCTTTGTCAGTTGTTTCATTTGCTATTATGTTCTCCCATTCTGAGGGTTGTCTTTTCACCTTGCTTATAGTTAGTTTCCTTTGCTGTGCAAAAGCTTTTAAGTTTAATCAGGTCCCACTTGTTTACTTTTGTTTTTATTTCCATTGCTCTTGGAGGTGGGTCATAGAGGATCTTGCTTTGATTTATGTCATCAAGTATTCTGCCTATGTTTTCCTCTAAGAGTTTTATAGTTTCTGGTCTTAGATTTAGGTCTTTAAACCATTTTGAGTTTATCTTTGTGTATGGTATTAGGAAGTGTTCTAATTCATTCTTCTACATGTAGCTATCCAGTTTTCCCAGCACCATTCACTGAAGAGACTGTCTTTGCCCCATTGTATATTCTTGCCTCCTTTGTCAAATATAAGGTACCCAGAGTTGCATGGGTTTATTTCTGCATTTTCTATCTTGTTCCATTTGTCTATATTTCTGTTTTTGGGCCAGTAACATACTGTCTTGATGACTGTAGCTTTGTAGTATAATCTGAAGTCAGGAAGGTTGATTCCTCCAGCTTCATTCTTCTTTCTCAAGACTGCTTTGGCTATTCTGGGTCTTTCGTGTTTCCATATGAATTGTGAAATTTTTTGTTCTAGTTCTGTGAAAATTGCCATTGGTAATTTGATAGAGATCACATTGAATCTGTAGATTGTGCTTGGTAGTATAGTTATTTTCACAATATTGATTCTTCCTACCCAAGAACATGGAATATCTCTCCATCTGTTTATGTCATCTTTAATTTCTTTCATTAGTGTCTTATAATTTTCTGTGTATAGTTCTTTTGTCTCCTTAGTTAGGTTTATCCCAGATATTTAATTCTTCTCGTTCCAATGGTGAATGGGATTGATTCATTAATTTCTCTTTCTGATTTTTCATTGTTAGTGAAATGAAGCTATGAAATACATAGAAGTGCAAGTGATTTCTGTGTATTAATTTTGTATCCTGCACCTTTGCTAAATTCACTGATTAGCTCCAGTAATTTTCTGATTCTATCTTTAGGGTTTTCTATGTATAGTATCATGTCATCCACAAATAGTGAGAGCTTTACTTCTTCTTTTCCGATTTGGATTCCTTTTATTTCTTCTTCTCTGATTGCTGTAGCTTGGACTTCCAGACCTATGTTGAATAATAATGGCAAGAGTGAACAGCCTTGTCTTGTTCCTGATCTTAGGGGGCATGCTTTCAGTTTTTCACCATTGAGAATGATGTTTGCTGTAGGCTTATTATATATGGCCTTCACTATGTTGAGGTAAGTTCCTTCTGTGCCCCCTTTTTAAAGAGTTTTAATCATAAATGTGTGCTGAATTTTGTCAAAGGCTTTTTCTGAATCTATTGAGATGATCATCTGGCTTTTATCTTTCAATGTATTAATATGGTGTATCACCTTGATTGATTTGCATATATTGAAGAATCCTTGCATCCCACCTTGATCATGTTATATGAGCTTTTTGATGTTTTGCTGAATTCTGTTAGCTAAAATTTTGTTGAGGATTTTTGCATCTATGTTTATCAGTGATATTGGCCTGTAGTTTTCTATATTATGTGTTATCTTTGTCTGGTTTTGGTATCAGGGAGATGGTGGCCTTGTAGAATGAGTTTAGAAGTGTTCCTTCCTCTGAAATTTTTTGAAAGAGTTTTAGGATAGGCATAGCTCTTCTCTAAATGTTTGATAGAATTCTCCTGTGGAGCCGTCTGGTCCTGAGCTTTTTTATGGGCGGGCAAGGATTTTTGATCACAGCTTCAGTTTCAGTGCTTGTAATTGGGTTGTTCATAATTTCTATTTTTCCTGATTCGGTCTTGGGAGATTGAACTTTTCTAAGAATCTGTCCATTTCTTCCAGGTTATCCATTTTATTGCCATATAATTGTTCACTATAGTCTCTTATAATCCTTTGTATTTTTACCTTGTCTGTTGTAACCTCTCCTTTTTCATTTCTAATTTTTTTATTTGATTCTTCTCTCTTTTTTTCTTAATTAATCTGGCTAAGGTTTGTCAATTTTGTTTTTCTTCTCAAAGAGCCAGATTTTAGTTTTATTAATCTTTACTATTGGTTCTTTCATTTCTTTTTCATTTATTTCTGCTCAGATCTTTATGATTTCTTTCCTTCTACCAATTTTGTGGGTTTTTTTGTTGTTGTTCTTCTTCTTCTTTTTCCAGTTGTTTTAGGTGTAGAGTTAGGTTGTCTATTGATGTTTTTCTTGTTTCTTGAGGTAGGATTGTATTGCTATAAACTTCCCTCTTAGGACTGCTTTTGCTGCATCCCATGGGTTTTGAGTTGTCATGTTTTCATTGTCATTTGTTTCTAGAAATTTTTTGATTTCCCATTTGATTTCTTCAGTAACCTCTTGGTTATTTAGAAACATGTTGTTTAATCTCCATGTGTTTGTGTTTCTTACAGTTTTTTCTTGTAATTGATATCTAGTCTCATAGCATTGTGGTCAGAGAAGATGCTTGATATGATTTCAGTTTTCTTAAATTTAC
>NW_011494898.1:2851882-2862178 GCF_000754665.1 Bison bison bison
CATGTTGTTTAATCTCCATGTGTTTGTGTTTCTTACAGTTTTTTCTTGTAATTGATATCTAGTCTCATAGCATTGTGGCAGAGAAGATGCTTGATATGATTTCAGTTTTCTTAAATTTACTGAGGTTTGATTTGTGACCAAGATGTGGTCTATCTTGGAGAATGTTCTATGTGCACTTGAGAAGAAGGTGTATTTTTCTGCATTTGAATGGAATGTCCTGAAGATATCAATGAGATACATCTCATCTAGTGTATCATTTAAGACTTGTGTTTCCTTATTAATTTTTTTTTGTTTTGAAGATCTGTCCATTGGTGTGTGTGGGGTGTTAAAATCTCATACTATTATTATTGTGTTACTGACAATATCTCCTTTTATATCTGTTAGTGTTTGTCTTATGTATTGAGCATACATAGATACGTATGTATGTATGTATGTATCCCATGTTGGATGCATAGATATTTAAAATTGTTATGTCTTCCTCTTGGATTGATCCCTTGATCATTATGTAGTGTCCTTCCTTATCTCTTGTAATCTTTAAGATCTATTTTGTCTGAAATGAGGATTGCTACTCCAGATTTCTTTTGCTTCCCATTTGCATGGAATGTATTTTTCCATCCTCTCACTTTTAGCCTATATGTGTCTTGAGGTCTGAAGTGGGTTTCTTGTAGACAGCATATATATGGGTCTTGTTTTTGGATCCATTCAGCCAGTCTGTGTCTTTTGGTTGGAGCTTTAATCCATTTACATTTAAAGTAATTATTGATATATATGTTCCTATTGCCATTTTCTTAATTTTGGGGGGTTGATTTTGTAGATCTTTTTTCTTCTCTTGTATTTCTTGACTATGTAAGTCTGTTTAACATTTGTTGTAAAGCTTGTTTGGTGGTACTGAATTCTCTTAACTTTTGTTTGTCTGAAAGCTTTTTATTTCTCCATCAATTTTGAATAAGATGCTTGCTGGCTGCAGTAATCTTGGTTGTAAATTTTTTCCTTCTCAGTACTTTAAATATATCTTGCCATTCCCTTCTGGCCTGCAGAGTTTCTGCTGAACAATCAGCTGTTAAGCACATGGGGTTTCTGGTTTACGTTACTTGTTGTTTCTCCCTTGCTGCTTTTAATATTCTTTCTTTGTGTTTAGTCTTTGTTAGTTTGATTAGTATGTGTCTTGATGTGTTTCCCCTTGAGTTATCCTGTATGGGATTCTTTGTGCCTCTTGGACTTGATTGACTATTTCCTTTTCCATGTTGGGGAAATTTTCAACTATAATCTCTTTAAAAATTTTCTCATACCCTTTCTTTTTCTCTTCTTCTGGGACCCCTATAATTTGAATGTTGGTATGTTTCATATGGTCCCAGAGGTCTCTGAGACTGTCCTCAGCTCTTTTCATTCTTTTTACTTTATTCTGCTCTTCAGAAGTTATTTCCACCATTTTATCTTCTAGCTCACTGATTCATTCTTCTGCTTCAGATATTTTGCTATTGATTCCTTCTAGAGTATTTTTTAATTTCAGTAATTGTGTTGTTTATTTCTGTATGTTTATTCTTTAATTCTTCTAGGTCTTTGTTAATTGATTCTTGCATTTTCTCCGTTTTGTTTTCAAGGTTTTTGATTATCTTTACTACCCTTATTCTGAATTCTTTTTCAAGTAATTTGTCTATTTCCTCTTCATTTATTTGGACTTCTGTGTTTCTAGTTTTTTCCTTTATTTGTGTAGTATTTCTCTGCCTCTTGATTATTTTCTTTTTAAGTTACTCTGTTTGAGGTCTCTTTTCCAAGGCTTCAAGGACAGTTGAATTCTTTCCTTGAAGAAGGTTGAATTCTTTCTTCCTTTTTTTTTTTTTTTGCCCTCTTAAGGTTGGTCCACTGGTTTGTGTGAGCTTTGTATAGTATGAGATTTGTGTTGAGTTTTTGTTTGTTTTTCCTCTGTTGGGCATGGCTGAGTGAGGTGATAATCCTGTCTGCTGATGATTGGGTTTGTCTGTTTGTTTTATTTGTTGTTTAGATGAGGCATCCTGCACAGGGTGCTGCTGGTGGTTGGGTGATGCAGGGTCTTGTATTCAAGTGGTTTCCTTTCTGTGAGTTCTCACTATTTGATACTCCCTAGGGTTAGTTCTTTGGTTTCTAGGGTCTTGGAATTAGTGCTCCTACTCCAAAGGCTCAGGGCTTGACCTCTCCTTAGGATGCCCTCCAACACTGTGCTGATCTCTGGACCTGCTGTTGGGGTAGGTCAGATTATAATATTGTCCTACTCCTGGATGTTCTTGCTTCCAACATCCGCAGCTATCAGAGCTAGTGCATTTTCTTTTGTGGGAGCTCTCAGTGGCCTTTTATATATTTCATAGACACAGAGTCTTCTTAGTTGATTGTGTGGATTTAATCTGAAGCTTATACAGCTGGTGGGAAAGTTTAGGGTCTTCTTCCTTAGCCACATATGCCCCTGTGTTTCAATTGTGGTTTTATTTCCACCTCTACATGTGGGTCTTCCACTGGGGTTTAGCTCCTGGGGCTGCCCTGAAGGCCTTGGGTTTGCTTCTGTGAGGGCCAGGGGTGGAGGTGGTGCAGCTGCTTGGGTCACAGGGGTTCTGGCAGCACCAGGTACTCAGGGGGGTTGGTGGCTAGGGAAGCAAGAAATATAGTTCTCTAGAAGGATATGGCAACCAGTATTGGCCAATATGCTCAAGTATTCTTGCCTGGAGAGCCCTTGTCTGACAAAGAAGCCTGGCAGGCCACAGTCTACAGGGTCACAAAGAGTTGGAAAGTATCGAAGTGACTCTGCATGCATAGACACAAGACATTTTTTTTTTGGCTGTGGCAGCTCTGCTGCAGTGAGAGTTGAGCGAGAAGGTGGTGCAGCTGCTTGACTTGTGGGGACCCTGGCAGCGCCAAGTGTGTAGGGACACGGACTGCCTCCACCTCAGGAGTTATGGCCCTCTCAGAGTCTGTTTTTGAGCATCTTATAGCTGGCCATCAGAAGGCCTCTTTGGCCTCTGTAGCTTCACCCGTTCAGGCACTTAGAGGACTCCCTTGCCTGGAGTCCTCTCTGTTGTTCAGCACGTCAGGCACATAGAGAAGCCCCTTTGGCTAGTGTCCTAATCTGTAGTTCAGTGCATCAGTCACTCGTCTCTGCTTTTTAATATGCTGCCTAGGTCTGTCGTCGCTTTTCTTCCAAGGAGCCAGCGTCTTTTAATTTCATGGCTATAGGCATCATCCGCAGTGATTTTGGAGCCCAAGAAAGTAAAGTCTGTCACTGTTTCCATTGTTTCCCATCTATTTGCCATGAAGTGATGGGACTGGATGCCATGATCTTAGCTTTTTGAATGTTGGGTTTTATGCCAGCTTTTTCACTCTCCTCTTTCATTTTCATTAAGAGGCTCTTTAGTTCCTCTTTGCTTTCTGCCATAAGGGTTGCATTATCTGCATATGTGAAGTTATTGACATTTCTCCTGATAGTCTTGATTCCAGCTTGTGCTTCATCCAGCCTAGCATTTCACATATGTACTCTGCATATAAGTTAAATAAACAGGCTGACAATATACAGCCATGGTGTACTTTTATCAGAGTCCATGATTTCCAAGTAATTAGATTATTCCTCCAGTACTTCTAAAATCTGCTCCAGACAGAAATCCTATCATCTCAAATGTAACTTGTTGATTAGTCGTAACTATAGTTATGCAATGTCCTTAAGCAATAAGAGGGGGAAAATAATTGTCTTAATTTGCTTAGCATGTCCTGTAAAATTCTAATCATGTAAACTGGGCTTTTTGATTGTCTCTTCATTGCCAGCCAATTGTGGCAGAGATTTGAACTATTTTCATCATCAAAGAATGTGATGCCACAGGTGCTTATTTCAATAAGTATGTGGTCAAAGTAGAATAGGCAATTTGGGAAGTGTAGTAAGATAAGAATACCTATTCTTTTTGGCAGGTTGAGGATATTTTTGAACATAAAGAAAATTTTAAGAAAGCAGGAAATAGAAGCCAGATTGTAGTAAAGAATAAGGGAGTATGGGAGCAGTAATGTCTAGGGAGTTAACTTGGGTCTTTGTTGGTCCACTAACTGCTGAGGCTAGAAATGCCATTCAGAATATTACACCAAAGAAATAAACGGGCATGACAGCTCTGAATGTTTAAGACTAAAGCCAAGGTGGGGCCTGGTCACAGGCAGTGTTGAAAAAGGGCAAGGTTGTTGAGGTGAGGGGGTTGGCATGGTCCTTAAATAGATACACAGGTTATTTTATTTTTTGCTTCTAAAATTCTTTGTACTTGTTTTATAATCTTGAATATTCAATATTAAAAATAATTGGTTTGTCTAATTCTGTCTACTCAGAATTAAAGTCATTGTCAAAATCTCTTAAATGTGTCATAATTTAAAGTATCATAGACAGAATCTCTTGCTCCAGGAATGAACTTTTTAACTATGGCACAGTTACCTCATCGCCTTTAGGGAAGATACAGACTGTAGCTGGAGTCCCTAGCCTCCAGGATCTAATGTCTGATGATCTGAGGTGGAGCTGATGTAATAATAGTAATAAAGTACACAATGAATGTGATGTGCCTGAATAACCCAAAACTATCCCCCTACCCCTATCTGTGGAACAATTGTCTTCTGCAAAACAAGTCCCTGGTGGCAAAAAGGTTGGGGACTGCTGAAATAGAGAAACTGTTGGATGTACAGTAGATAGTCTTACCTAAACTGAAGTTTCTTGAGGGTAAGAAAGGTAAAATGTCACCTGAAATCCTGAGTTAGATCTTCACAGCGTAGTGAATATACTTCTTTGTAATCTTGTGAATTTCAAAGTCAGTAAATCAAATATATGCCCCAAATTGCTTTCAGAAATTTGAATGACTTACCTTCAGAGTGTGTTAACACTTCATTTTCTTCTAACTCCTATTGTGGTTTGACACTGGAAGCCAAAGTGTTAAATGTAGAATTGCTGGGATTCTCATAGACTTTTTCAACTCTGTCTTTAGAAAAATTTAGGTTGATTTTTAATAACTAACCTAATTTTTAATAATTGTTATCAGTAAATTTGAAACTTTTTCAACTAATTTAAAGTAAATTAGTTCCCCAGTCTTTAAGTTTTAAACCTAAAGAAAAGTTGAACTAATTTATAACTGCCTTTTTTCTTCTAATCCAGAGTCCAGTAAAGGTTTACATATTGCTTCAGATTGTTATGTCTCTTTAGTGTCTTTTAATCAAAAAGGTTCTTCTTGCCTTTTTTATGTTTTTCATGATCTTTACTATTTTGAGGAGTCTGGGCTAACTGACTTGTGAAATATTCTGATTTTGTTTTTTCGTCTGTTTTTGTTTTCTAATTAGATTTTTTTTCCTCTGTAAGATTATTGCAAAACTATTGTATAGTTCTGGTTGTTTCTTAGCAGTAAATCGTGTTAGACTCAACATGGGTGGTGGTGGTGATGTTAGGCCACTTGCTTGGGGATGGTAACTGCCAAATCTCTTTGTTCATATCATTTTGAAAAATATGAGAAGGTTTTCCAGCCCTTGCCTCCTCTAATAATGGTTCATGAGATGGTTTTATATCGTTTGCCAATCATATTTTAAAGCAGTTATTATACTATATTTGCAATGTGGTGATTTAAAGATAGTTTCTTTTACATTATCTGGAAATCTCCTATGGGCTCTTCCTATTTTTCTCTCCTCTTTTTTTCCCCAAGTTTTTTACACAGGACATAGCTACAGACTGACTAGATAAAAAATGCCCTGAAGGCAAAAGATTTCTCTTGCAGTTGGCTTACTTTTTTTCTGCATAATTTCTCTCTATGTCTTCGCATTATATCTCTGTCATTTTTGATTCAATGTCTTCATCTCTTCTCTTATTCTTTCCTGAATATTATAGTCTTGAAATTTACTATTAGCTACTTTAGAATTTCAAACAGTTATCAAACTCCAAAATTGATATTTTTTGAGGTAGGTTTTTCATGGTAATTATGCATTTGGTTGTGAGAACTTCACAAAATAACATAATTTCTGTCATTTAAAACAGTCTGATATATTGTTGAATTTTAATAAATTGCTATTATTATCATCAGTAAGTTGTAAACACTTCAGAGTCAGGCATCAGATTCCTTCTTGCTTTACATTTTCTACTATACTTGTGTTTTGGGAATTAAATGGTTATTTAGCTAGTGTTATTTATTAGTATCTATAAATTAATTATAATTAAATTTTACCTCCATTCCTTAGCAAAGCATAAAGTGGATAAACTATATAATGTTTCAAAACCTATATTTATTGAACAGAAGAAAATTACCACGTAAAATAACCTCTTAAATAAAAGTTCTACCTTTATGAGGTCTTTTGGATATTGTTTTCAGTTGTTACTTCTTTTGGCTCTGCTTTATTTAGAATACAGACAACATGGTAGTTTAACTGGTGAGCATCACAATTAATATCTATTGAGGTTTAGCAGTGATAATTCATCACACATGTTTGGAACAGAGGTGGACAAAGGAATCAGAACAATATTTACGCTGTTAAATCGGCTTGCCCTGTGTTCAAATGAACTCCCTTTTGCACCCTCACTGAGTGTATACTTTGGGATAATCTAGCTAAGAAAGAATATAAGACTTCCAAACATTTACCCATTCAGGCAAAAGCAGGATTTTGACTCATATTTTTGAGTTCTACGAGCACTGACAGAAAAAATAGATCATAGAACTGTTTCTGGAAAGTGGGTTCTAAGAGGAGAGCGGGATCAGGAAGAAAAGGGAGAATGGCAAGCAGAACGGCCCAGAGAGTGAACCCCAAAGAGGGTGAATAAAGCCACATGAGCCCTCTGCCTTTTCTGTTCTCAGAAGGGCACGCGGGGGAGAGACAGTAGAAGAGGCAGAAGTGTGCCTGGGAGGAGAGAACTTGCAAAACAGAGTTAAGAGACTTAGGGTTATTAGTTCCAAGTGTATTGAAAAAAATCTGGGTGAGATCTGTGGGTGGATGGCCACAGTGAAGAAATGGTTAACTTCTGGATATACTTTGAACTTTAAGTCAGTAGGAATTGCTGATGGGTTATGTACGGAATTCCAGTGTTCTTTCCTGGAGAATCCCAGAGATGGGGGAGCTGGATGGGCTGCCATCTATGGGGTCGCACAGAGTCGGACACGACAGAAGTGACTTAGCATAGCATAGCATAGCATATGTATGGAATATGAGAGTGTTTGGGACCACTGTAAAGTTTGGAACCCAACCCTGATTGGAATTTTCTTCAATCTCATAGTGTGCTGAATTTATTTTGTACATATAATTCATTGGTTATCATTTTAAATTAATTTCAAATTTTGACAAAGCCATACAAGTACTTATTTTTTAATTGAAATTATATTACATGGTTTTATGTCAAAAAAGGTCAGTCATCAGCATTTTATCTTTTTATCTTCTAGAGTTACTCGTTATTCCCCAGAATATATCACTTTTCCATCTCTTTTTTTTTTTGGTAGAATTTACTTACATATTTCTAAATAATGGGATTATATTTCAATCACTCTATTTACTAATTTTAGCAACTATTGATTTCCTGTTACCATAGATGAAGATTTAGCTTTCAACCCACACTCACATCTCTACTTTATCATCTCTCGTCTTTTTGATCTCAATATCTCTAAATTTATTAGTAGATAAACAGAATCTATTCTCATTGTTATAACTGTAAATACAATTCACTTCCAAATGATGTGGTATGCTTTGAAGACCTTTTATGTCCCATTACTCCCTTCATCCCTTACACACTGTAGTTAGTAATTGGTTCTTTATATTAGTTTTCTATATATAAATGAGTATTTTCCTCTAAGGGCTTCCCTTGGTGGCTCAGTAGTAAAGTACCCACCTGCAATGTAGGAGCCACAGTAGATGTGGGTTTGATCCCTTGGTGGGAAGATCCCCTGGAGGAGGACATGGCAACCCACTCCAGCATTCTTGCCAGGAGAATCCCATGGACAGAGGAGCCTGTTGGGCTACAGTCCATAGGGGCACAAAGAATTGGACATGACTGAAGCGACTTAGCATGTACGCACACATTTTACTCTAAACGTATCAGTCGGTCACTCTACCAGATTTCCTCTTCCTAGATATATTTCTGCACAAGTGTTTTCAGTAGGTGTTGGTTGGAGTCTAGGTCTGATGTCAAGATGGTATTTGTGCATCTCTCTCCTCTCTCCTATCTTGTATTCTTCCCTTTCTAAATTCTGCCTCTTCTGTATGTTTTCCAAAGCGCATCTTCTAGCATAGTGTTTCCTCAATCTTTAGTGTGTCTCAGAATCACTTGGAAATATTGTTAAAACATAGATTGCTAGTTTCTGATTCCCAGTTTCTTTAAAATCATAGGTGAAAAATACTTGTTTCTATAAGCTGCTGAATTATGGCAAAGCTTGTAATGGGACATTATTGTGAAAATAGTTGAAACATAAGAGAAAGTTTAGGTTAAAAATTGTTTTTCCTCAGAATGTTCATTTGTTTGAGAGCATACAATTTTCCCCCTTTCCCTGGTGGCTCAGCCAGTAAAGAATACACTTGCAATGTGGGAGACCTTGGTTCAATCCCTGGGTTGGGAAGATCCCCTGAAGGAGGGCATGTCAACCCACTCCTGTATTCTTGCCTGAACAATCCCCATGGACAGAGGAGCCTGGTGGGCAACAGTCCATGGGGTCACAAAGAGTCAGACATGACTGCGTGACTAAGCACAGCACAGCACATGGGACATTTTAAAAACTTCTCTTTAAACTCAAGTCCTTGAAATTTTGCAATGATGGACATTTTTAGGAATCTTTTCTCATGTATTAAGTTCATGAAAGGGCCTTTTTATTCTGGAGATCCAAATTCTTTATTTCCAGGAACTTTCTGCATTATTATTTTTTTGTCTTGTGTAATGACCTCATTCTATTTTATTTGTTCTTTTTGGAAATCCTGTCATTTGAATGTTATACTTTTTCAGTTGGTTTACTTATTTTTTTTTTTTCTCATATATTTTATTTTTAATTCTGGAGCATTTTCTTGACTTTATCTTCTAAACTTGCCACCACTTTTTAATTTAAAGACAGTTTTGTCTTTAAATTTTCCAGTATTCCTTCTTATTTGAATGTGTCTTATAAATCACCATGTTTTTATATTGTGGCTTCATTTTCATCGCTTCTTCTGAGAGCAGTGAGGATCTATCTATAAACTTTTATTCTTCATGTTATGGATTTTTAAAATTCTGTGTGCTTTGTTTATTTGGGGATCTTTGCTTTCAAGTTGAGCATTTTACTGATGGAAGTTTTGTTTAGATGAAATGGGTCTTTGTGACAGTGGAGCTTTTTGGTAGAATGACAAGCTGTTGCTGTCATCCTTTTTATTGAGGAAACTGAAATTCTCTGTAAGTCTGTTTTTCTTATTTCCCATGTGCCATTCATTTCTTGTCAAATTTTCAGTCTTCCTCCTGGGTGTGTATTGCTTTGGTGAACCTGATCAGGTATTAGGGAGAGGGAATTAACAACTGGCTGCCAGGATTCTGATAGGTTAGGGAAAAAGAAACTAGCATTCTGCAATTCAAAATGTAGCTATACATTTTCTCTCTGTCTTCGGCCCTGCTCCTGAAATCTGCCTTTACAGGACCAATGACCATGAATTTGGAGGCTCCGGCTCATTTCCGCAAAGAGAAGAGGTGGGCCCATGGATTTCCTTGCTCCATAGGCACTGATATAATTTTGTCTTGTGCTTTTAAAAAGCCAGTTATCACTTCTCCACTTGCTTCCTGCTGTCCAACAAGTGAACTAGACTGTCTGTCGCTTTCTATTCTCATTTTCTGTCTTCAGGTTTATAATCATTTACCATCACTTTGGTGAAACCTTGGACAAGTGATGAGATAAATTCAGGTAGACATTTAGCCATGTTTTACTAGAAGTATAATTTGTTGATTCTGTTAAGTACAGTGTAATGTCAAAGAAGGGAGGATGTGTGGCTGTCTTCATCACCTATGGTTTAGCACAGTGCCAGGCATATAGTTAGCACTTATTAAATATGTTTTGAAAGTGAAGAGTAACTAAAAAGCCTCTTGATGAAAGTGAAAGAAGAGAGTGAAAAAGTTGGCTTAAAACTCAACATTCAGAAAACTAGGATCATGGCATCTGGTCCCATCACTTCATGGGAAATAGATGGGGAAACAGTGGAAACAGTGTCAGACTTTATTTTGGGGGGCTCCAAAATCACTGCAGATGGTGATTGCAGCCATGAAATTAAAAGACACTCCTTGGAAGGAAAGTTATAACCAACCTAGACAGCATATTCAAAAGCAGAGACATTACTTTGCCA
>NW_011494898.1:2862278-2879316 GCF_000754665.1 Bison bison bison
TATGGTTTTTCCTGTGGTCATGTATGGATGTGAGAGTTGGACTGTCAAGAAAGCTGAGCACTGAAGAATTGATGCTTTTGAGATGTGGTGTTGGAGAAGACTCTTGAGAGTCCCTTGGACTGCAAGGAGTTCCAACCAGTCCATCCTAAAGGAGATAAGTCCTGGGTGTTCATTGGAAGGACTGATGCTGAAGCTGAGACTCCAATACTTTGGCCACCTGATGTGAAAGTTGACTCATTGGAAAAGACCCTGATGCTGGGAGGGATTGGGGGCAGGAGGAGAAGGGGATGACAGAGGATGAGATGGCTGGATGGCATCACCGACTCGATGCACATGAGTTTGGGTAAACTCCGGGAGTTGGTGATGGACAGGGAGGCCTGGCATGCTGTGATTCATGGGGTCGCAAAGAGTTAGACATGACTGAATGACTGAACTGAACTGATGAATGAATGAATCCTTCAAAATGAAATACTCATGAAGTATTTAGATGTCTAACAGCTCTTATGTTTCTAATCTAAAAGATAGAAATCGCAGAGGTACAGAGAGAAACATGGCAGACTTTTCTGTTGATCTGGCAGGGTGCACAGACAAATGGACAGTTGTTACTTACCGACTTCAGTTTCATTAAAGTGAAGTTGCTCAGGCGTGTCCGACTCTTTGCAAACCCATGGACCATAGCCCGCTGGGCTCCTCCGTCCATGGGATTCTCCAGGCAAGAATACTGGAATGGGTTGCCTTTTCCTTCTCCAGGGGATCTTCCCGACCCAGGGATCGAACCCAGGTCTCCCACATTGCAGGCAGACGCTTTAACCTCTGAGCCACCAGGGAAGCCATTAGCCTTACTCAAAATTGATTTACCAGATTTGGCAGGCTGTTTATGTCAATACATAAGTCTTTCCAAAGAACACTTCTTTACCCACTTCTAGGGTATCTAGATCACATTTCTGTACCACTGTTAAGTATTTTGAGGTAATTATTTTTCTCTATCCTGAAGATTTGGAAAGTCAACTGTATTTTTATTTCTGTGTCTCTTAAATATGTAGTGGTGAATTAAGAAGTCACCCTCTGTATGCACTGGTAGAAGATAGTTAGCCATCTTTTATTTGAACAAATCTACTGTCAGGTAGGTTTGTATACTTGAATTCTTGAAAAACATAGACAGATGATTATGAAATACTTCATAAAGAATTCAGAAACAGGTTTGGATATTCTTTTTGTCTTTCTTGTAGGATTAGAATTTCTCAGCATCCTTAGTCGGGCACTTTTATGACAACATTGGCATGATGAATGTCCGCTTCTCAGAAAAATTGTAAGATTACTTTAGTCACTATTTTTGTAAGAAGAACTTCTGAATTCTAATTTGATTTAGGTCTTTTAACTAATGTCCATATAACCCAGCATGACTTAGAAAATCTGCCCTTATAGGTATGTACTTATTATTATACCCTTGATACATCAAAACAATTATACAAGACAAATATTCTAAGTATTTTCCTGCAGGAAATGTTACCAGTTTGGGAGTAAGAGTAAATAAATATGTATAAATATTATACATGTTGCAAGTGAAAATACCTCAGGAGTAGAAAATTTATTGGTGTATTTGTAATAAATTGGAACACTTATATAAACCTATGTTTTCTTATTGCCTGGAATATCCCATTGATCCTTTTTTTTTTTTTTAAACTGTCTTTGAACTCCAGTTTGAAATCAAATTCCTGATAAAGGAAACAGAATAAAGCAGTACTGAAGCCACAGTAATGAAGTTTATCTATTTCATTTCTAAAAATTCAACTTAGGTACACAGATGTAGGTGACATACTCTAGAGATAGTCCATTAGCTTTTGCTATATACCTGGGACCAAAATTAGTATTGCTACCATCCTGTGACTATGACCATTCTTAATGACTCTTGCAATGCTTATGGATAAAACCAATTCTCAATTATCACTCTGGTAATTGAGGCTGCATTTTTAGCATAAGTGAAAACCATAGGAGGCCCAAAACTTCATTGTGGCAGAGAACCCCAAAGCCTCCTCAGTCTGTCCTTTCTCTTATAACTTGACCTTCATTTTATTCCAAGACCTTGCTTTAATTTGAGCAGCAGACTCCATGTCTGGAATAGATTCATGAATATACACTAATTTACCACTATCTTCTTTTTTTTTTTTTTTCATTTTGACCTATTACCCCCTTTCTTCATTTTTACTTCCCAGTATACAAGCTTTCTTCACATTCCTTCTGTATCTGCTTTTTCTTGTATTATTCCTAATAGAGATAGATTTAGAATGGGAGATATCCGGGCTATATTTGTGGCTTAATCTCTACTCTGTACACAGACTGTCTTGTAAAGGGAGCAGCTTTGTCCTAATAAACAGTGTGTCTCCAGAGCCCAGCACAGTATCTAGCACCCAGTAGGCATTTGGTACATATATGCTGTTGAATGAGTGTAACTGTTTGTGATTTCATGACATTTTGAACTTCCAGATAACAAAGGCCATTTCTTGAGCCCAGTTCCTAAGGAGTGTGTCTGAGAATTGCACCAGGATCTGATGCATGGTGCATCTTGAGAGGAAATAATTTGCTTTGATTGTTGTTGCCCTTAAAGCAATAACCACAAAAGTGCTTGGTAATGCTTAATTGTCCATGGAGATAAATGTGGTGGTGTATGAAGAGATGAAAAAGCACAAAATTTAATGGGTTTGATAAATCCCTGAGTTGTAGACTCAAACATACTAAACCAGACAAAAAGCAGAATTTTGGCCCTTTTTTTTTTACACCATAATTAAGAAAAAAATTTCGATGTAACATAAAATTTCACTTTAGAAAATAATATTTTACTTTAAAGTTTATAACAATTTTTATGTAGTTGTCCAACTACTAAAAAAAGGTAGAAAAACCCAATTTATGCATAAACGATCTAGAAAATTTTATGCCAATGTATGTATACTGGCTACAATCTTGGAAATCAATACATAAATAATCACCATTAGCAAATTAGTAATTTAAAACCTTGATTATGATAGATGAGTAATAACTTAAGAAGGTAGCCTTACTGATTGAGGGAAAGAAATGTTACATATGTCATTACCCTGTCTTTGGTAAATTCAAGCATTTAAACTCTAAGTGACAATAATGTCCTTAATAAAACAAGGAAAGATATCTGTGTTTTCTTTTTAAAGTTTATTGTAATTGACAATATGTGTGCTGACATCATCCTAATTATTTAAATCTGCTAATAATTTTCTTGCGCATGATAGCAGCACAGGTTCAGCCTTAAGATGCATATGTTTTGCTAATGTTAAGATTAGCTGATTAATATTGATGGCAGCTAAGGCCAGTGGCTAATGTCTGACATCTGTTTGGGAAATCAGTGTTCCAATTCAGGAAGCTGGCATTTCTGTCGGGGTTAGAATGAGGGGTTATTGTATAAGGAATTATGATTAGGGTTTTGTGTATGGTTAAGGTTAGGATAGGGACATGATCTGTTTCATTTCTGTTCATCTCAGTGTATTTCTGTTGTCAAGCTGCTTGCTCTATTTTGTGTTAACAGAGAGGTCTTCCCCTCTGTTCCCTCGTGGCACGTTCACCGTGGTACATTATTGCACTTGCTCCTTCTATGTTAATGGACTGATTGATCTCTTTTTCTTCTCCTCTCTTAGTCCTTACCTTGTCCTTAATTGATCTTTTCATCTGGGACAGAAGCATATCTTTTTTTCAAGTTTTTTTCTTTTTTTTTAATTTTTGGAGGAAAAGGTTAAAATATACAGATTTGTTCCAAAACTGTCTAAAATTTTTATGAATTGAATCCTGAGAATTGAGAAAATTTCATAAAGTTTTTGATGCTATTCAGACATAGAGATTATTTTATTCCCTTTTTCTAGTTGGTTTCAACAGTTAACTTGTATGGAAGAAGTAAAAAGTTAAGTTTGCATACAGTTTATATGAAGGGAGAAATGAAAGTTTTATAACCTACTTACTATTAATATGACAAAAGAGGCCCAAAGATTCAGAAAGTGACTTAACTGGAAAAGCAAAGGATACTGAGAGTTTTCAGCATTTCAAATAAAAGCTCAATCAAAATCCTCTATTTCCATTGTGCTTCAACTAAAAAACCAAGTATAAAGTCACCAAAATCTTGAAAATTCAGGAAAAAATTTTCAAAAACCTTTGAGGGTCTTAACTATATTATGTACTTTGTTTCCTTGATGATGTTTGTAATGAAGTGTCTGAAGCCATTGTGTCCATGGGATCATGACATTTCATGCAATAAAGAAAATGGAACTTTAACACAGTCTTAGAAAACTGTTTTCAAAAAAGATTTTTTAACAATGTGGTTTTGTGCATTAAGAGATTACTTAATACCAAAAGTATTTCTTTAGTGAACATCTATGGGGAAAAGTGAAACTAAATTAGAAGAAAATTGAAATTAATTATTAGGATTCCATATTAAGTGTAGGTTGAGGCTAGGAGAACTGGTATTTTCTGTTCAGATTACTATACATTAACTTTGAGACAAGGGTCTTCTTTTTTTTCCAATAAAATATCCCAGTCTGGGATCACCTAGCTTGGGCGAGGTGCTACTTAACCTTTTTGTGCCTAAGAGTCTGCATCTTTAATATTATGTTCAGTGTTTTCATTGGAAGTGTCTTAGCCATAGAAATCTTTGCCACAAACATTTTTACCACATAATTGATCAACCTTAGGGAAATTCTCCGATTTAAAAAAAAAAAGAAAATTGGTGGAAAGTAGGTTCACAAAGGAGGGGACATATGTATACCTGTGGCTGATTTATGTGTCTGTAGGACAGAAGCCAACACAACATTGTAAAGCAGTTATCCTCCAATTAAAAATAAATTTTTTAAAAAGTGAAAGACACATTAGAAAGGTATAAACATAGAAATTAAATAACTCAAAGCTATATTATGAAACACAAAATATTTGAATACTTTTAAAGTGTTACAGATTCATGGCAGTACTGTGCAAGTAACTGATTTTATTTCATGAGTTGTACCTAAGTACTTTTCTTCCAAGTCTTTCATTCATAGCATCTTATATCTTTGTGTTTTTATTTTTGCTTGTTGATTCTTTTTCTCATTCAGCATTGCACTTTTTCTATCTTGCTAAAATTACTTCCTTTGTTAAGAGAGGTATCAGTTTCCAAGTACTGAGGTTCATGTTGTAACTGAACTTTGTATTGCATCATGAAAGCCTCTACATTGTTGCCATATTGTCACATGGTCATTAACAGATATTCCAAAGTTCTATAGGAAATGTGAGCTCTACTGTGTGCCTTCAAGACCCTGGAGACCTCTTCCTCCTCCAGTGTGGTGTGTTTCAGAATGAGGAACTAACTCTTGGGGCAAATCATTGTTATCTGTCAGATCAATAAAGCTATCTATAATATTGCTACTGGAGAAAATGCTAACTCATTTCAACCAGTTGAAATCAGACTGCCAATCAGTTATTTTACATTTCATAGCAAAATTGCCTTACAGTCAATTAATCATATGACAAAAATATTTGTGGCAGAAACCTTGTGACAAAGATGTCTACAGTAAAGATGCTGATGGCAAAAATACCTAGAATGCTTTATAATGGGCATAGTAATAGGAATATTGTGATAATTAGGGAAGTAATTCATGTAACACATTGAGACATACCTGATAGTAAGTGCACAATAAATATTGTTTAATGTTAATAGAATTATTAATATTTTCTAACATGACACACATCTAACATCAGGCCCTTTCTTAGCATATGCTCAATGAATTAGCAAATGACTACACTGTCCATAGCAATATAAAAGGTAAGATTCAAGGAAATTTTAGAAATTTAGAATTAGAAGTTAATTAGTATACTCTCACCTAATCAGGCAGTTCTTTACTTGTACAGATGGATTTTATATTGTCTTATTGCAATATATTTTCCTTAAAATAAAAAATGTGACTAGGTTTAGCTTTTGCTCTTTGGTATTAAGCGCTGATGCTTCACAGAACTGGTCTACAGTCTCTGTTGTACAGTAACACTAAACATTAACTTTCAGGTATATTAAGAGTCTTAAACAGACTACTTTCTGGGTAAAACATTCATTTGTTCTCAATTGACTTGATTTTCTCAAGAACTCATTATTCAGCCATTTCAATTTGATGTATCCCTGTATGTATTTTGGGCAGGACAAAATAGAGATTCCAGAAAGGTTTGAGTTGTGCCCAAGAGAATTATTAATGACTACTCTTACATTATTATCTTACATTATTGGAGTAGGAAATGGCAACCCACTCCAATATTCTTTCCTGGAGAATTCCGTGGACAGAGGAGCCAGGTAGACTCCAGTCCTTGGGATCACAAAGAGTTGGACTTGACTGAGTGACATACACACACACACACACACACACACACACATTATTATCACCTCAGCTAACAAGGATTTATCATTTGTTATATGCTATAGTAAGGCTGCCAATGATTCTCTTTTTGTCAAGAACACTCAGAAGACAGATTTCATTACCATCATCTACTTAGAAACTGGGGTTCAGCCAATCATATAACCAGTGTTAAGGTTTGGATATAGTCACCAAGGGCTTCCCTTGTGGCTCAGCTGGTAAAGAATCTGCCTGCAATGCAGGAGACCTGGCTTTGATCCCTGGGTTGGGAAGATCCCCAGGAGAAGGTAAAGGCTACCCACTGCAGTATTCCAGCCTGGAGAATTCCATGGACTGTATAGTCCATGGAGTCACAAAAAGTCGGATATGATTGAGTGATTTTTACTTCTGTATTACTATAGTCACTGAGAGAGAGATCTCAAACCTTGGTCTTCTCTGACAGAAAAAAAATTGAGCTTTTACCTCTCTACTTTGTTGCTCTATTTTCTGCCTTTTTTTCTTTCTTTCTTTCTTTTTTTTTGTTCACCATGCTAAAAATCTTTGTATTCCTGAAAGATATGGTTAAAACCTTAGGGATTTACTGGCAGTTGAAAAGAAATCCCCTAAGTATTAGAATTTCAGTAGTTGATTAGACTCCTATATACTAAACAGGATATCAATCCAGAGTTGGGGCTTTAAATATATTATTTCATTTAAGTCTCAATTACGATGAGAGTGTTGTTATGGCCATGTAAATTAATACATATCATATACTTCTCTGGTTCACACATGAATTGCTAGTGCAAGGATATTGAATTTGCATTCTGTCAAAGGTTTTTTCCACCTTTCTGAGTATGTCCCATTTAAGATTGCATTAGTATTTTTGACATGGCATGCTATTATCTCATGTTAAGCATTGCTGACTAAAACACATCTTTTTCAGATGATCTATTCAGTGGACATTCTAAGATCTGATACCTTGGTGACTAAGAACCCAAAGGCTAGATTCTTAAGGGAAGAATTTATCAGATCATTGCTCTAATGTGAATCTTCCCCCTAGGAAAGAATCATGCTCAGTCTATACTAATTCACTTCTGGGACCCTAAAGTTACTTGCTTGGCTCTGTTGTCAATTAAAAGTAGCATGAAATAGCAACAGAATATAAGCTTGAAAGTGAAGAAAAGGAAAGGATTTTCAGTGGTTTGATATTTTGATTGATAGCTGCAGGATTCTTGTCAATAAAAATCGCTGTTTAGACAGTATTAATGTAGTTACTGACTCAAGCAATTTATTCATGCATGCAATATTTTATTTTGATATCTTTTAAAAGAATAATGGTAAGGAATGGATACACTCTTTTTTTTTTTTTGAAAGAAAGACAATAACAATATAAAGAAGGTTGGTCATATGCAGTTCAATTAAATATATCTAGGGTGCAGGTTAAGAGAATGGGAAATTTTACATCTCTCATATTCATTGGAAGATGGTTATTCTAGATCTTTGAATTAATTTAGTAATATAACCATAAAATTACATGCTTTAAATTTAAAAAATGAAATACATGATGGGAATTATAGCAGAAAGTGGATTTTTTTTTTTAAGTGAGGACAAAGCAAAGCATATCTCAAAGGAACCAACAAATTAGAGAAGATAATCAATAGGCTCAAACAGAAAAGTATGCTTAGGACACAAAGTGAGCAGTTTCTAAGGATGCTGGTGCAAGAGAATTACCTCTTTCAATAAAATGAATCAATCGTAACCACATTTCAAAATAATCTTATACTAGTTGATTTTTTTGATACATGAAATTAATTCTTCTGCAAGTTTTTAATATAACAATATTAAAACAATAACAATATGTTACAGGCATAGAACACTTTCCTAATTTAGTATTTGAAACCTTGTGTGAAGAAAATGCTTTCCTTTATATATATATATTCTTGAATTAGCCATAACTTATGATACTCTATTGAGGAAGATTTTATTTTCCCTTGCCAAGTTATAGTAAATTGAATTTAGTTGAATTTGATACAGCTAGATGCATAAGATGAAGTAGGTAATTTAACTGTCAAGCAAACTGTAGGTAGTTAGGCTACATAACATTTTTGTTCTTTAACCAGGAAGGTATCAGTCAAATAACATTAATTTCTTTCAAAGTACTTCCTTAGCTCAGCTCTTCAAAAGAATTTCAATGCTGTTGTTAAAAGTATTTTGAATTATTGGTCATAAAGGAGTTTTAAAACATTCCTGTGAAGTGCATTAGAGCTTCTCCCCTGTAGCATCGGGAGTATCCATTCCTGTTCGAACAAGACTGGCTGTAGCAGTTGCCTGCTTCAGAGATTCAAGTCGAGTGGAAATCAGAGAACAGAACAGGCAGCACAGATGGTTAAAAGTAAGTTAGTGTTTCTGAAATTAGTTTAAATTGTTTTAATAGATATTTGTGTTTTAACAGCATTCTTTAATTATTCACATTTTGAAATTATATCTATGAAAATAGATGCCAAATTGAGAAAGTATTTGTGTATTTATAAGAGTATTAATTTTCAGAACTGGATTCTTAAGATTGATATGAATCACCCCAAATGCCAAAATCTAAAAGAAACCTTCCAGTCAATTTTCATTACCTTTGTTTTCTGATTTTGTATATACAAACTGAATCTTCACTAAGCTGTGCAAAGGATTGCTATATTTCTAGGAGAATGTTCTAATTATTCATTTTCATTTGTGTAGTGTGTTATGTTGCCTACAAAGCTATCAGTGTAGCAGAATACAATGACAGAGGAACAGTCCCAGTAACAGAATTCGGTTGCATCAGGATTCATTATATATTTTTCTTTTTCATTTCAAGGTGGGCAGATTTAGGAGATCTGACCTATCCTTTTTTCTTTAACTATTTTTAAATTCTAGTCGTTTGCAGAGAGAATTTGCAGGTGTTTCTCAGAGAACTTTTTCCCCTCTAGCTGGATGTAGAAAGGACAATGCAATTAATAACAGATGGCACGGGATGACCACGTCCTTGAGAGAACGCCTTATTGGCACCTCCTGCTAATTGTATCACATATAACACAACTAAAAGCATAATAAATCTGAACTGGGGGACGTTTTATGCAAGAGCTCTTCTCCTTTTCCAGACGGTAAATTGCTCAGCTCTTGAAATATCTATAACCTTGTGACACCCAACTTGCATTAGCTTAATTGCCTTTTTTCCCCCCCTCCCTCCCCCTTCAGTCCTCCTTTCCTTTCTCTCTTCTCCTCTCACTCTCTCATACTCTCTCATTTTGTCTTCCCTCTTGGGTGCAAAGGAACAATTGTTTTTCTCCTTACTTTACTGTTTTGTCTAAAATGGCTGTATTTCCTGGCTTATTTGGAATTTGGTCAGAGTTTGATGTGCTGGCTGTAATGGGAAATTATCCTTTTAGAGGGCTTTAAAGCACTTTGCTTAACATTAACGTTGGGAAAGAAAATGTATGTCTAACTGCTGATGCAATTTAATAAACCTTCAGAAGACAGTTTTAATTAAAAGGAAAAATATGTAAGCTTCAGATGGGACACACACACAGAGTCACGGAGCTTTCTTCTTTTTTGCACAATGGCAGCAACTCAGAATATCCTGTAGTAGTAAAAAGGATTGAGTTTTTACTCACTTTATAACTTGGTTTGATGTTATTGACAATTTGTAAAGTGAACATTTTATGCTATGCAAGGATGTGAACTCCTAGCATTTTTTCTCTTGCCCTAAGAAAATGCTTTAGGGAGTAGCTTGAACTTCATATTCATTTCCTACACATCAATTCTAGTTTTGGAGGTTTGCTTAGAACCAAACAGAACAACCTAAACAATAAGCAAGTTACATTATGTTTGGAAAAGGTTAAAACAAATATATCAAAATCATGGAATAGGTGTTGTTGTATCTTAGCTGGCTAGCTTTGTGTACTTTGTGTGTCTTTTTGTATTTTGTATTCTTTTCCTTAGCTATATATAGATGTTTATTCCTCTGGAGTGATTTATCCTCATTGGTGAGAGAGTAACTTTAATATTCGTGTCAGTTATATGAACCAATCCTAAAATAATAAGACAAATAGTAGTCCACACAAGAGATGATATAATGCAAGGGAAAGCAACCATGTTCTGAGACCTTTCTGATATCAATACTATCTCTGGTTCCATTACTGAGTACTTACACTTTTAAGAAACAATTGTGAAACCAGTTCTAGACCCAGGAGACACTTGGAATTGGATATAAAGGAGAATAGAAGATTCTCATGATTTTGACCATTCTCATTTGGTCCCTGGTGAGATATAAAACATTCTGGTGAGTGATCTGATAGGCACATAATCCCCAAGAGTAGGTTTGAAAGTGAAAGTCGCTCAGTCGTGTCTGACTCTTTGCGACCCCATGGACTATACACCCCATAGAATTCCTCAGGCCAGAATACTGAAGTGGGGAGCCTTTACCTTCTTCAGGAGATCTTCCCAACGCAGGGATCAAACCCAGGTCTCCCGCATTGCAGGCTGATTCTTTACCAACTGAGCCATGAGGGAAGCTCAGAGTTAGGTTTGCAACAAAGTAAATAATCTCAGCATTATGCTGATACTGGTCCTTCAATGATGATGGTCAACACACCTTGGTATGTGGTCTGAGTGTAGCTAATGAATGATCTTGGGCGTTTCACCACTTTTCTGAGCATCATTGTGTTTTCCCTTTTAAACTGAGAGATCAGAACTAGAATCAGTGATACTCAAACTGTGTTCCCTTGAAGATTAGGGGTTCTGCAGAACCCCTACTATAGATAGGGTAAGGATGAAGGAAGGAGAATATAGAACAGGGGGACACTATTCTCAGAGCAATTTTGATATTGTTTTTTTTATTTGTGTTTCATGGAGGATTTCCTTTGAACAGTTCTTTTGAATACATGTCCACATGGATAAAATTATTCAGAACAATAAGACTAAATACTTGCTAAGGTTTCTTTCAGTGAGAAATCTATATGTGTGTATATATATATATAAGTATGCTTCTTATTTCACAGGAGCTAGTTCTGAATATATAAAACATGGCATTTAGAAACAATTACTCTGCCTTTCCTCCACTTGTTCTGCCATTGATTTGAATAATGTACAGTATAGGAATGAGCATCAACAAATTCCTTTGCATTAAAGGGGTGTGTGTGTGTGTGTGGTTTTAAAGTGCATGCCACTTTATGCCTCTACATTTTGAAAAAGTAGAATCATTTATATAGCAGGCAGAATCTCTAAAGCTCAGGTGAGTAATGGGTCTTATGTTTTTCTTTGATTTCATGTTTGCTATCTTCATCCCTGTATATTTATAGTTTGAAATCTTCAGGTCAATGCAGATGGATAGTTGCTCAGTGGAAATGTGAAGATAGTTTTATCACACTTCGAAAAAAAGAATAAACTCATAGTATTAATGATAGTGACATTTGGTCCTTGTCTCATTTGTGTCCCTGTTGATATCAGGTAGTCTCTAGAAGCAGATCTTTATTTCTGGTTCAGTAGGCAAATAAAACTGTTTCCTGTATACAGTGGAAATAGAGGCTAATGTGATAGGAAGAATGCTCATTACTGTATATCTCTGAACAGTAACTCATCCCATCCCTTTCTCACTTTTGCTCTAAGGACTAGAGCAATTATACGATGAAAGCTTTTGAAAAATACAAAGTCTTGAATGAATACTGTAGTCTCCTTGTAAGTGATAAATTGTCTTAGTTTTCTTTGCAGTCTGATCACTTAATATGTTTCATAACTCATAGCTGATGCCCAGTAAATGTTTGAATACATAAATTAATGAAAGAATAATATATATAATTGTGTGTTTGGACTGACACATAAGGTGAGTGGTACATAGAGGTGATATTCTATACTTTGAATTCTTTATAACAAACATAATAAAAAACAATGAACAAATGTGCCTGTACTGCTTCTTCTGTTCTGTCCTGTGCTGTGCTTAGTCATCCAGTCACGTCTGACTCTTTGCAACCCCATGGACTGTAGCCCACGAAGCCTCTTTGTCCATGGGGATTCTCCAGGCAAGAATACTGGAGTGGATGGACATGCCTTCCTTCAGGAGATCTTCCCAACCCAAGGATCGAACCCAGGTCTCCCGTATTGCAGGCAGATTCTTTACCATCTGAGCCACTAGTGAAGCCCAAGAATACTGGAGTGGGTAGCATATCCCTTCTCCAGGGGAACTTTCTGACCCAGGAATTGAATCAGGTCTCCTGCATTATAGGCAGATTCTTTACCAGCTGACCTACCAGGTAAGCCCATATACTGCTTACCTATATATTATTGTATGTAATTCCAACAACTAAAAAAAAAAAAAAAAGCTGACTCTTAAAAAGCTTGCTTTTTTCTGTTTGTTAGTATCAATCAAATACTTCAAATATTTTTATTTATTGGGACTAGTGAAGAGTCATAGGAAAGAGGAGTCAGAAATCGAATATGCTTTTCCCTAGTTACAATAACCTTTTTCCTCTGCAACTCATTATAGGTTTTGACACTCATTTTTGAACCTAAATTTATCTGTAGTCTACACACACCAGGTGATATCTCACTTATATTATTGTAAATTATTTACATCACCAATTCTGGGTCATGAAGCTGAGGTGATGGAATATTTTTACATAAAACTGTTGGGATCATGTTTTATTTTAAGCCTCTTACACTGGTCATTTTATTTGCAGAGTAAGTATGTCCTACATTAGTTTCTGAGAGTTTGGATATTAGTGCAGTAATGGGATCAGTTAAATAGACACCACTGGTATTGTTTAGTCACTGAGTCATTCCAACCCTTGCGACCTTATGGACTGTAGCCTGCCAGACTCCTCTGTCCATGGGATTTCCCAAGCAGAAATACTGGAGTGGATTGCCATTTTCTTTTCCAGGGGATCTTCCAGACCCACTGTATCCCTCCAGACTAATGTTATACCTCATATCTTTGGGTAATTGGTGATATATTTGGATATAATCAGGATAAAGTGTTATGTATTATATATGACTTTGTATAAGTCATTTGGAATTGCTTATATGCTTGTGTGCATTTTCCCCAAAAATAAAGTGAGAGTACCAGGTACATTTAGAGTTGGAGATAATCATAATGTTTGGTACTAGGGGATTGACAAACATCAAGTATTAAAAAGTAGCAGTGGAAAAATACTGGCTTTGCAATCTATCTGACCTGGATTCAAGTCTTGTCTTTTCCAGTTGTCATATGATATGGGAATGCTGTCTCATACACTTGATTGCTTATCTATAAAATGGCATGAAACTCCACATTAGATTGCATAAAGGATTAGAGATAATAAGAGCTATTATTATTCACTACTGTGTTTATTCAAGATGCTGCCTCCCTTATTACTGTTAGAATATTTCTTGTAATTAATATAAATGAAAATACTGGCCTAGATGGCCTAGATGCTGCTGCTGCTGCTAAGTTGCTTCAGTCATGTCCAACTCTGTGCGACCCCATAGACGGCAGCCCACCAGGCTCCCCCGTCCCTGGGATTCTCCAGGCAAGAACACTGAAGTGGGTTGCCATTTCCTTCTCCAATGCATGAAAGTGAAAAGTGAAAGTGAAGTCGCTCAGTCATGCCCGACTCTTAGCGACCCCATGGACTGGAGCCTACCAGGCTCCTCCATCCATGGGATTTGCCAGGCAAGAGTACTGGAGTGGGGTGCCATTGCCTTCTCTGACTGGCCTAGATAGTGGTTCTCAAATGAGAATGGGGTGAGGTTTGCTATGCCCACCACCCCTCAGAGACGTTTGTCGATATCTGGAGACATTTGTGGTTGTCACAAGTTGAGTGACGGTGCTATTGGAATTTACTATGTAGAGTCGCTCAGTCACGTCTGACTCTTTGTGACCCCATGGACTGCAGCAAGCCAGGCTTCCCTGTCCTTCACTATTTCCTGGAGTTTGCTCAAACTCATGTCCATTGAGTCAGTGATGCCATTCAACCATCTCATCCTCTGTCACCCCCTTCTCAGAGATTTTGCTGAACATCTTACAGGACAAAACAATAGTCTTCCATAACAAGGAAGTATTTGGCTCAAATTTTCAATAATGCTTAGATTGAGAAACCTTGGCTTAGATGATTTAAGTCCAACCACTCTCTGGAAGATATGCAAGTTGTAATTTAAGTTAACTGCTTCAGACTCCAAGAATTTAAGTTATGATATAACTATACCAAATGGCCTCAGTTCCCTTTCCATTTTATTTACCTTGGTCTTATACTGAAAGAAATTACCTCTGCCCTTAATGTAACATAGTAGAAATATCTCAAGATTTTCCAGGTTTTAAGACAGATAAGCGTCTAGTGGATGATAATTGCCTCCTGATCAAATTGGCCAAGTAGTTAAGAACTGAAGCTCCCATTGACCTGAATTAGTTATTCTGTGGTCTGTGTGCCGTACCACCTTTTGACTTAGCTATTTTCAGGAAATGAGAGGGATTATGGAGAATCAATGCTGCAGTGGATGACTAAAAGCATAATTACTTTAGCGTAGCACAACTTTCTTTGCTAGCATTAGTTCTGAGTTTATATTATTCGTTATATAATCTCATGTATTTTATTCATATCAGTTCAATTTGGGATGTAGTCAAGGGCATTATAAATGATTGATTAGGTTGGGACACAGATGAGACAAGGACCTAATGCCATCTAAATTGATGGTAGGGTTTTTTTTTTCTTCCTTTTAAGGAAGATAAAAAGTATCTTCATGTTGTCACTGAATGTGCACATGGTTCAGCAATGCCCCAGAGATGACAGATATTAAATATAAGAGGACAGAGATAATAGACATGAAAATCAAAGAAAGATAATTCTGTGAAAATCATGTATTTACTTACCTTTATTCAAATTCAACACTTTCCAAGATATTCATATTTATAACAACATGGCTTTTTAAACTCACAAGAAAAAAAAAATAGCATTTGGCAGTTAAAATGTGTCTGTCGTGGGCGTGAATGGGACATGTGGAAGGTCCTGTTTCTCTGTGAGCATATGCTCTTTCACTCGCTTCATCCCTAAAGTGGACCCAGACAGACATTTCTTACTTTGTGTGCTTTTCTTATGTTCCCCTAGGCATTAGTATTAGAAACAGAGAGTGGCACAAACTGTCTTTAAGCAGCGTTGTCTACTCGCCTGAACCCTCAGTGCCTTTACACAGTGCCATCTCCATCCCTCACAATCTCATCTCATTATCTCTCGGGCCCTTGGATGCTGTGGGCGGAATAGAAAAGCACCACCGAAAGACACAGCAGTTGCATCAAATAGGTAAACTCTGAAGGAGGCATGAGGCATAAGCAATGTTATATTGACAAGCTGCACTAGAGGGCAAGAGAGAGAAGAATTCTAGCTTCAGCTACAGTTCTATAGCAAATACAGAAGGTAAGCTTCTATATTCGCCCTTGGGAGGTTCGTAAATGAAATTTATTTAAAAGCATCTTTCCTGTATAAAGCACTTATGGGAATAAAAATGACTCTACAAAATAGGTTTAAAAAAATCTTCTAATTTCTATCCAAGAAGAAAAGTCATTGGTTTGTATGAAGAAAACTTTAAACACAGAGAAACACAAAGACACACACATTCAAACTGAAAAAAAATTTTTTTTAATTCTCTTTTTTGAAACAAATGCACAAGGAAAATATTATAAAACTTTAATAAGGAAAGGAATCTTGAAAAGATCTATGAGCTAGAAAATTCCTTGACCTTTTCCTTTTTGCAATCAGTCGGTTGTGTGTCTCTTCCTTCTCCTGATGAAATTTTTTCTTTTTTCTTTGAGTTGGGAAATCAATGTGGTGACTGTGCCTTTGAAAAAAGTACTGTTTTGTGCTAGTAAACTGTATCTTTTACTATAACAAATATGAATTAAAATGGATAGCAAGGAAGCATCCCAGTGGAAGTTGCAACACTTGGATATTTACCTGTTATCAATCTACTGAACCAGCAAGGAGGAACAGGTGAACCATCACCTGCCAGATCCTTAATTTCTACTCCATGTGGGCTAGAAACTGACAGAGAAGCCTCTCCCTTAAAGTAGCATGAGCCAAAAGCCAATCTCTGTTCTTCTCTGGGTTTCTTTTTAACAAAGGCTTTCTGTAAAATAATCTTGTTTTTGTGACTGGATTTGCGGACTGAGTTTTGAACAGTCTCTAATGGGTTAACTAAATTTGAGTGCATTGTAAATTCTAAAATCCAAACATATTGGAGACCCTGAATTAACCTGTAGATGTAAAACCTATTACAACCGATTAATTTCAATATAAAATTGTATAAATAAAGAATATTAACATTTATCAGACATCAAGAGCTTATCAGCTGAGAAGGCAATGGCACCCCACTCCAGTACTCTTGCCTGGAAAATCCCATGGATGGAGGAGCCTGGTAGGCTGCAGTCCATGGGGTCACTAAGAGTCGGGCACGACTAAGCGACTTCACTTTCACTTTTCACTTTCATGCATTGGAGAAGGAAATGGCAATCCCACTCCAGTATTCTTGCCTGGAGAATCCCAGGGACAGAGGAGCCTAGTGGGCTGCCATCTATGGGGTCGCACAGAGTTGGACACGACTGAAGCAACTTAGCAGCAGCAGCAGCAGCAGCAGCAAGAGCTTATCAGAGGGTTTTTATCAAAGAATCACTATTGCTAAGGAAT